>NW_024870886.1:0-600000 GCF_019054845.1 Dipodomys spectabilis | reverse complement strand
ATTAACTTACCATACAAGACAAAAAGTAAAAAAGTGACAAAAGGGGAAAAACAAAAACAAAACACAAGCAAAAATCACAAAAAAGTACAATAAAAATCCTCTTGCTCCCATTTCTTGGAGTTCCTTTCTATAAGCATCACTTTATAGGATCACATTGCTATTGAGCCTTTGTGATCCTCTCCTAAGAATATCCTCATTTGGACTCACAGAGTAAATGTTCAGAGGCCTATTTAATTTAACTTGTCCAAGTGTAATTTTTTTTGTCTTTTGCCATCTATTGTGTTTACCTGTAGATTTATAGGGAGATTGAAATTACTACAAATATTTCTTTGGGTCTGGATTACTTCACTCAATATAATATTTTCCTGGGTTTTCTATTTCCTTACAGATGGAGCAATGTCATTCTTTCTGATGGAAGCATAGAATTCCATTGTATGTCTATACTAGAGTTGTTTTTTTGTATTCTTAAATATATAATCTTACCTCTTTTGTTTTATTCAAGTAGTTTTTAGAGCCTGGCACTAGTGATTCATATCTGTAATCCTGCTCCTGAAGAGGCTAAGATCTGAGAATTGAGCCAGCCGGGGCAGACTCTTATCTCCAAATAGCCAACCAAAAGCTGGAGGCAGGTGTACCTAAAGCTGTACAGTATCATCCTTAAACAAAAAAGCCACACAAACATGTGAAGCCCTGAGTTCAAGCCCCAGTAACAGAATGTACACACACAAAGTAGACATAAGATGGCTTGACAAAGCAGGAAGATTGTAATTTGCAAATAGTTAATTGATTGTAAAAAGATCCTGTCATATCTGAGATGATCTCTGGGCTTGATGATTGGTGTCTGACTTCTAGAGAAATAAGAAGTTGAGAGTTTCTATAAACATTTGATTCATGTAACAGTATTTTAATAAACTTTTTATACTTTATTGTTTTTATTATAAAGGTGATATACAGAGGGGATACTGTTATAAATTTTTTGTATTTTTATAATTCACTTTTTGTCCAAATGGTACTTTTGATCATAACCAACCTGTGTGTTTATACATGTTTATGCATGTATATGTGTGTGTGCGTGCTGCAACTAATTTCCTACTTAATTATTTTTTCTTCTAAGTTTTACTTTTTCCTTAGTTTTGATTAGTTACATTCTTTTTTTTGTTCATGAGAAGTATAATTTTATGAACAATAATAAATATGTCACATTTAAGGCATACTAGTATAATTATAATAGATATTCACATATAAAATAGAGCAGGAAAAATAAAAATGAAAAACATCAATTTGCCTTTACTAAATCTCGATTTTAAAAAATATAAAAAGCACCTCAGCAATTTAATACAGTTACTTAATTATTTATACCTATAGCAAATGCAGCAATTCTTTCGGTTTGCTTTTTAGACCAAAAAATGGCATTTTTTTTGTGAACATACTGTACAGAGGGGTTACAATTACATGGGCAGGATAATGCGTACATTTCTTATCAAACATTGCAACCTCCTCCTTTGTTTACCCCAACAGGTCCACCTGTATCCTTAAATGAGTTGTTTTTCCCCATCTCTTCCACAAGTTATACTGACATCAAATATAGTGAAAGCAGGGGTTATACTGTGGGGGAGGGACATACAAAGCAACAAAGAGATAATCTTATAAATGTGTTAGAAACACATGCATGAAAGAAAAAAACATTAAAATACATATCTAAGGGTTCATTTTCCTAACATCACATTATCTGACCTTTTCTGCTTGACTCATAACATATACTAGATATTGCAAATAAGGGAAAGCATGGGACCTATGTTTCTTTGGGCCTGGCTTACTTCACTTAATATAATTTTTTCCAAGTCTTTCCATTTCCTAACAAATGGGGCAATGTCATTCTTTCTGATGGAGGCATAGAATTCCATTGTGTATATATACCACATTTTCTTGATCCATTCATCTACTGAGGGGCATCTGGGTTGGTTCCATATCTTAGCTATGGTAAATAATGCTGCAATAAACATAGTTTACTGCATAGTTACTTCATTGTTGGTGGGAATGTAAACTTGTTCAACCACTTTGGAAAGCAGTATGGAGGTTCCTCAAAAGACTTCACATAGAGCTCCCCTATGACCCAGCAATCCCACTTTTGGGCATTTACCCAAATGTTTACAAACAAGACCACACTAAAGCTACCAGCACAACTATGTTGATTAGTTACATTCTTAAGGAGGTCTTTCATTTACATGTTTTAAAGTTATTTCTACCAAGTTCATTACATTATTATTATATTGAAATGTCCCTTTTCTCTGTTATTGCATATAGCCTTTTTCAATTTTATCCTCTTTAGCTATAAATTTACATTATCTCTCTTTTGTCTTAGTTAGAGTTTTGTCAACTGACCATCTTTAACTCAAAGTTAAGTTCTATTCTCTAAGCTCTTAATCTCCATTATCTTGGGTTTTTAATTTTCACTGTTTATTGTTTATTTTATACTTTTTGTAGATTCTAGGATCTACATCTACTTTTAAAATTTTTCATCTGTTTGGAGGAGAATTGAAATTTTACTTCCCATAAAAGTTCTGCAAAACTCTTCAGGAATATTGAACTCTTACACAAGGAAAAATGTAGACATGTTTAGAGTAAGTGATTTACCTTCATTACACAGCTAATCAATAACAGAGCAAGGAGTAGGCCTGAGTTGCAGGCCTTACTCTGAATGCCAGGCCTTATTAAACCACACAGGCCTTGGAATATCAGATATTCAGACAGAGGGATTGAGATTGGACCACTCATTTCTACCCAGGTGGAAATGTGTGTACAAGGCCTGTTCAACATGATATATTCCTGACACACTGCAATTACTGGAACACCTGTGGCCTAAAAGTCACTCTGTTCTTAAGGGAAAAATGTGTCGCTCATTCAAATCTTTAGCCTCACTTTTCACTGCCTTCACATACGGTTATATGATCTACTGGTTCCACACCAAGGTACGTCACAAGAGCTGCTTCTTAATTACAGGGACTCCTGAGGTGTGACTGTGTTGATTTGTGGGGTTTATTTTCCTCTCTTAGAATTTTTGTTAGTTTCAGTAGCCTGTTATGAAAAAAATATGTTGCAACTGAGAGTTCCCCAGCTCTGGGAAAGCCATCTGCCCAATTTATCAATGAGTGGAAAACACACCCACGCTGAACCAGGATTCAACCTTCACATAAGAGTCTGGAAACTTCCCACCTAAGTACTTTAGCTCAACATCGTGCTGCAGGCACTTGCTGTTCAACAGGTGGAAATTGGCTTGAGAAGGATGGTGACACAATTCTCCTTCCATAACAGACTCAGCCTCAGGGACTCTGGGGTGTGTGTTTATATGGTTAGATACATTTAATCCCTAACTGTTTCTGAGCGATAAAAGAGCAAGTGGGAAATATAAATAAATAGACTGATGACATTACAAAGTGAGAAGAAATAATTCTTATAAGTCAATCTTCTGCCAGAGGGGAGGAAAAACTTTGCAACTGTATCTGTTCATAGATTTGGGGTTTTGAGAACATTTTTATGATATACAATTGCATTTACAATATAAAATACATCTAACTGACTTGTAATCATAAGGGATCACAGCACATGACTTGGGAGAAAGTTGGACATTTTCCTTCCTCATCAAGCTATGGAATGTTATGATGCTGGGTTTCTACTGTGTCTCTTACAATCTCTAGCAAGGAGATAGAAATGCAGAGTGCATAAACGTACTGAGAAATAATTAAGAAGGAACAAGGAAAAATATACTCAAAAAACTACAGAATATTAAATTCATACCCACTAAAGAGAATGTCCACATCATGTAAGCCCCAAGTTAAGAAATGATTTACACAAAACAACTTAGAAACTGCTAAAATTTTAGCTTGGCTTTCTTGACTTCAGAATTTATTGCTTTTCCATCATTTCCTCTCATCCCAAGAAAAAAATGGATTGCTTTAACAAAGCATAGTTCATATTTCCTTCCTCTTTTGAAAAGAATTTTGAAGATCTTAAAACATTGTAGATCCATGATGATGATTTATGAATACTCTATGATTTAAGAATACTCTAGGGCTAGGAATGTGGCTTAGTGGTAGAGGGCTTGCCTAACATGCATGAAACCCTCGGTTTGATTCCTCGATACCACATAAACAACAACAACAAAAAACTAAAATACATTAAAAAAATTGAATCCATGATTCTAGCTGGTCACTGGTGGCTCACACCCTATAATTGTTGCTATTCAGGAAACTGAGATATGAAAATCCAGCATGAAGCCAGGTCAAACAGAAAAGTCTTTGAGACACTTATCAATAATTAACCTGCAAAAGGCAGGAAATGGCTCAAGTGGAAGAATACTAGCCTTGGGCAAGAAAAGGTAAGGGACAATGCCTAAGCCCTGAGTCTCAGCTTTAGCACTAACACAATACAAAAATAATAATAACAATAATATCCCCCACACCATAATCCAATAGTCAACTTAGGAAATTCAGCATGAAATACATAAACAGAGGAACTCTCCTTTCTACTCCTTCTAGTATCGTCCCATGAGGATACCATTTGTTGATGTATAAATGATGTTAATTCCCACACTTAGTTTCATATTCACATTAACCTTCTTTATCATACACACACACACACACAGAGTGATGGTTTAGAAATTATTACTGAAATTATTACTGATATATCACTCGTGTATAACCAACATACTGAAACTGTTTTTGCTTTGAGATATTCATTTTTATATGTTTAAGACTAGTTCATTATTCTAATGCTGGCCATTCTAGCATGTATATGCAGTCTACTGCAGTAAAACCCTCCCCTAGTAAAGAATGGCCCTACTGTGTCTGTTATATCAGAACAGTTCCGCTTCTTCCATTTTTAATTCATTAAGTATTTTATATCATAAGTAGGATTTCAATTTGAGTGACTGAGTTTTACATTTTCTTCTTTGCATCTGCTAGTGTAATAAATTTGTAACAATAGTTTTACTAATTACATATAGTCTTAAATCCATGAGCAACATGTAAATTATTCTAGATGAATTTATATATGCATAGGCTAATTGATTAATTCCACTTGATGAGACTTTTAAAATATTTGCACACTTGTTTATGAACAAGAAGACTGACTTCTAAGATTTATCTATTTCTTTCTTTGTATGTTGCCCTTAACTAGCTTTGATATCAAACTTCTTAACCTTTATAATATGTATTAGTTAATGCTCATTCACTATATTGTAGGAAAGTTTGTGTTAGATTACAGCTTAGTGTCCTTGAAAAGTAGAAAGTTTATTTGATCATTACCTTCTCATTGGTTTTTATCTTTTCCTTAGGAAGTTTCGGCAAGTTATATTGGAAAGAGGCCTTTCATTTAATGTGAGTTTCTAGACATTTTTTAACCAAGTTTGTTATGTTATTACATTATTATTAATTCTCCTTTCTCTGTCACTGCATAGCCTCTTTCAAATTTAGACTTGTTAGCTGTAAACTTCTACTATCTCTCTTTTTGTTTTAAACTGATAAACCTGGGTCAGTTGACATTTATATTCTACTCTAATCCTCTCATCTTTATTAGTTTCTTTGGTCTGATTTTTTTCCTTTAGACTTGCTAGATTTTGTATTGTTTTTTCCATTTTCAACAAACAGCTAAACGTTTGCTGTTCTCTTAAATAGCTTTTTTTTTCTAACTTTTAAAATATTATGAATTGGGGCTGGAAGGTAGCTCAGTGGTAGAGTGCTTGCCTTGTATGCATGAGGCCCTAGGTTTGATTCTTCAGCATCACATAAGCAGAAAAAAGCCAAAAGTGGTGCTGCAGCTCAAGTGGTAGAGCATTAGCCTTGAGCTGAAGAGCTAAGGAACAGTGCCCAGACCCAAAGCTCAGGTCCCATGACTGACCAAAAAACTCCCCAAAGAACCATGTAATAATGCTCATAACAATAAATAAGTGCATATGGCTTGAGTAGTGACTCTCATGTTCTCAAAGATTATGATTTGGTATTTAATTCTAGATATCTTCAAGTTCCCATTTAGATATTTTTTTTAAAAATTTTTAATCCTTACCCTGTTGTCACTGTACTTGATTTTGGTACCCTGGGTATATAGAAATGAATTAGGGAAGGAAAGGGTAACAACAAAATGGTGAGACAAAGGACTAAGGGGGAAACCGATGCAACAGCCATACGCACAAGAAAATATGTTAGAATTATCTGTATACTGGCACGGGGGGAGAGGGAGAAAAATGAGGGAGGGATAACAAGTTGGACATGAAATGTACACACTACCTTACTTATGTAACTTTAAGCCCTATATACATCACCTTGACAATAAAATTTTTAAAAATTGATTAATTAAAAAATAAAAATAAATTAAAAAACACTCTCCTAATAAAATGAAATGGCTATTTGATCTGTAATTTATGTAACTTTTTTATGGGGCGGGGGGTCTGGTCGTGGGGCCTGCACTCTGGGCCTGGGTGTTGTCCCTCAGCTCTTCAGCTCAAGGCTAGCGCTCTACCACTTGAGCCACAGCACCACTTCTGGCTTTCTTCTTTTTGCTTTATGTGATGCTGAGGAATCGAACCCAGGGCCTCATGCATGCAAGGCAAGTGCTCTACCACTGAGCCACCTTCCCAGCCCATTTATGTAACTTTTTGTATGTTTTGCACCATTATTTTCCTGATGTCTTTGGCAATTCAATTCCTTTTTAATTGTGTTATTTGCTGCACTTTTGCGTTTTATGAGCTCATTCTTGGCCAACTTTTATCTGCATGAATCTCTGAAACATAACTCTTACTATATCCATTCTGAGAGATTGAGCATTTGCTTTTGCTAACCATCTCCGAATTATTATCATTGATTAGAGCAGCCCTCCAAATAACGATCTAAATTTTACTTTAATTTTCATTTCAAGTTTCTTCACTCACACAGAAATAATGTATTTCAACTTTAGTCTCTTTTGAAGGTATGCCAGGGATCCAATTATTTTTTTGAAAGTTATTTTTAGCATAGAGTCCAGGTTTAAATTTAACTTTGCTGGAACTATCTCTTTACTGGCAGAATGGTCTTTTTAGAAGACATTGAGATTATGTGCATTGGTTATGTATCCATCCTAACTTCTCATTTTAGCAAGCCTAAAGTCTTTCTTTCCAATGACTTGCAATTATCAAAATCTAAGGGTCTTCACTACTTGAACTGACAAAACTCCTCATCATGAACTGTAATTAGGTGAACTCTCTGTCACAGTTTTTTATTCCTTTGTCATATTTAGTCCCTTTGATATTAAGAACCTTATGCTTGTCCATCATAATAATTCCTAAGTCAGAGCTCCAAAATTCCTGGGAATTACTTAGCTTGACAAAATAAAGACAAAGGAAAGTACTGGGGCACAGTTCCAGTGCCAAGGCCCTGGGTTCCGGCCCTAGCACCAAAGAAGAATGAAAGAAATGTAAATCTCCAGGAGTGAGATCAAGAATGAATCTCTTTGCTTGCTTAACCTACTCTTGCTGGTCTGGAACACCAACCACTCTTCATTAACAGATGAAAAAAGAGAAACAGTATCAACTTAGAGTGATCGTTTGGGTTTGGGATTCTTACAATTTATGCACCAAATGTTTGATTCAACAGAGTGTTTTTAAGATTTGCTTTTGTTGCAACAATGCAACGTGTTGGAAAAGAAGCAAACATTGCTTAATTACTTCAATACCTGAAACTTATTTCTGCACTTATGACATCCAATTTCAAGCTGCGTTCCAGCAGTTCTCAAAGTAATTCTATAAGAAAATAGCAGGTGAACAGAATTTCTTTTCATGGCATAAAGGAAGGGTGGTAGAAGAGAAGGAGAGCGCATAAAGACAGGAAATACAAGTGCAGCCTGCCTGAATTCACAAGCTAGTTACTACCTGTTTGATACTGATCTATTTACATCACTTCTGAATGCCTTAGTTACCTCACCTGGAAAATGGATAATGGTGGCTATCTTCTAAAGTTGTCATAATGGTTTAATAAGTTAGGGCCTGTCATATAATAAGCATGTCATAAGGGATAGATATAATTACTAGCTATTATAAGGAATAACAGAGCCAAATAGTGTTCCAGGGGTTTTCTGATGTTCTCATCTAGAAGACACATAAGTAGCTTGAGATAATGAGGGAAAAGTGGAAATACCTAGCATGGGTTGGCTCTGAGTAACAGACACACATGCACAAATACACAGAGAGAGAGAGAAAGAGAAAGAGAGAGAGAGAGAGAGAGAGAGAGAGAGAGAGAGAGAGAGAGAGCGTGCACAGGAGAAAGCATACTACCTATGAAAGGAAATATTCTTATCTTTCCTCTGACTGTGTCTAGGTAGTCCTTTTTCTTGTTTCACCATGAGGTTCGAGCTATTTCTGATTACAAAGAGTCAAGCATTTCAGAGATATGCTTCAGTTTAACTTGTTGGGAGTATATCTGGAGTTCTGGTTGAGGAGCAGAGATAGAGACAGAGACAGAGACAGAGAGGGAGAGACAGAGACAGAGACAGAGAGGGAGAGAGACAGGGAGAGTTAGATATAGGTGTGCATGAGAGTGAGGAGTAATAGATGCTGTGCTCGAATATTGTTTGGTGATGAAAATCTGAGCATTATAATCACATTTAAAGTAGATTGAATTAAACATTATGTTTTCTCCCCACAGGTAAAGATCAAATCCAGGACCTTACACGTACCACACAAGTGATCTATCACTGAAATCCATTCCTAGCCCAGAAAACAACATTCTTTCTCAGAAAGTAACTCAGTAGCAGTATTATTTTATAAATGTCCTGAGCATGTGAGTGGCACTGTGACTCAAGGGGTAGTGTGCTTGCCTGGAGCACAAGAATCTCAGGAACAGCACCTAGGTCAAGAGTTGGAGCCCAAGGACTAGCAAAAAAATGTTTTTACTCTTCAAAAGAAATGTACTCATTACCTGACTTATGTAACTGTAACCCTTTACTATACCCCATACATCACTTTTACAGTAAAATTTTTAAAATATATTTAAAAAATAAGTATCCTGAGCACAAGAATATAATAAGACAATTGAGACTCAGGTCACACACACAAATGAAGCGATTTCACAGTTTCTAGTTTCAGCTGTTCTGTGGGAAATTTCAAACGAGTCAGTTTTAAATATTTCTATATAATCTGTTTCATCTTAACTCTGTATGTATAATTTACAGTACCCAACTTTACCTTGACATTTTAAGAGAGAAAAAACCCTAATCCTAATAATTCTGCATGGTTTTATTCAAATGGTTCTAGAAGTAAAGTGGAATTTAAAACTTTCATAGCCAAATGCAAGTCTGAGAGATTAAAAATCAAATATGTGGCTAATCTGAGATCTGAGTTTCACATGTGCTATATCGTTGAATGAACAATTTTTAGGAAACAGTTTAATTTACAATCTCAAAATAGACAGACCTTCTCAATAAGTAGACTAGTCTCTCAAAGGGTGAAGTGCAACTTCCACAGCCAAGAAGACAAGGATGTGAGATGCCTTAGCTCTGACATGTGTCACCAAGGCCTTCCAGCAAAAATCTATGAGGACAAACAGTGAGAAAAACCAGTAAGTGAAAAGGAAAAATAAGACAATGGTTGGGAGAAAAGCAAGACTTTAGTTGGCCTTGCCTTTCAATTGAAGAGGGGAGAGAGATAAGAACACTTCCTCCTTAGGAATAAATGATACAGATTTGTATACAGTATAGAACTACAATGCCCAAAAAACATTACAGACCTTTTCTCATAATTTGGCCTTCAATGCTCCCTGATGACTACGAGCAACAGTTACAAACCTTTCCTAGACAGATGTTACTTAATACAATCATCTTTCAAAGAGCCTTAACTACTCCAAAGTCTAATAGAAAAAGTGAAAGTCACAAAACACTCCAGAATAACAGCCACTACAAGAAAAAGACACCGAAATAACAGACAACAGAATGATGAGACACAGGATGATTGACAACTGTGTCAGAACACAAATTGAGCTACTTTACTGAAAACTTTGGATGGTAAGTTAAACACAAGCACACATACTTACACACACACACACACACACACACACACACACACACACACACACACACACACACACATAAGGAAAGAGAATATGGCGTCCATCTTGGAAACAAACCAAATAGAACGCTAACAGATAAGAGAGCTGTGGCTTTACCACACATTTCCTTTGGCATGTGACATATCTCACATTGTCACCTATTTTGCAACTGAGAAATACCTTAATCACAATATTGTAATATTTCCATCTCATTCATATGGTTTTGCATGTCTCATTGAGACCAGTTTGTACAATGATTTAAAGATGAATTTTAAAAAGAAAAAAATGACTGAAACAAAAACAATTGTCATATATGTTGGTTTTTCCTTGTGATGAAAGCTCCCATCAGTTGTATTTATCAGATCTCTTTGTAACATGGTTGTAAATCAACCAGTTTTTAAAAAGCTCTGAGGTTTGGAAGATTTCCTTCTTACTTGGATATGGTCAATAATTCATTGCCAAAGAGTAAATAAATTCATACTTTGGTCCTTATTCAAGCTCATTTTGCAGTTTAACCATTGTTTTGGCCAAGATTATTAAATAGGTACAGCAAAGGCTATGATGTGGGATTTATTGTCTCCAGTGATTTGCTGTATTACCTCAGGTTCTTTTCACCTCCTAACGCCTCATTTTCTCAAATTGTAAATGAGGATACTTAAGCTGACCTTTCTCAGACAGGTTTCATGTATATAGAATCAATTACTATGTTTTATACTCGTGTTAGCCATAGCAACTTGCAAAATGCAGCCATACTTACATTTTGTGCTATTTTTTCAAAATGATAAATAGTTCACAATGATCTGAGATTTTGGAATCCAAGAAAAATATGTGTGTATGGAATTCAAGGTCTTTTAACCAGGTGCCAGTGGCTCACTTCATTAATTCTAGCTACTCATAGGCTGAGAACTGAGAAACAAGCTTCCAAACCAGCTCAGGAAAAAATTCAAGAGACCCTTATCTCCAAATAATCAGTTGCTCAAAATGAGCAAAAGAGCCAAGCACAGAGTAGAACTCCTTAAGTTCAAGCCCCTATACTAACACAAAAAAGTAAATAAGTAAAAATCAAGCCTTCTATAGCTATTTTTTAATTGGATGATTATTTAAAATTTATTTTCTACCAAGTACAAACAAAATCCATTTCCAATATTATGAGGAAACTGTTTAGAAAGTTTTCCTTAAATGTATTGAAAAATCTAGTTGAAATGGATATATTCCCACATAACCTAAACCTAACAAAACTAAGCCAAAAGGATATAAGCTATTCAATCAGATCAATGATAACTAATGAGATCAAAGTGACAGGAAAGAATCTTTCATGAAAAGAAAGCCCAGGACACAGCTGAATTGCACAAGATCTTTAAAAATATTAATACCACCTCACACTTCACACTTCATGCTTCTCCATGAAAAAACAAGGGAAGAACCACTAACAAACTCATTCTATGAAGCCAACGTCTTACATCTTCAAACTAGACAAAAATTTAACAAGAAAGGGAGCTATAGACCAACATCTCTGATGGACATAAATACAAAACTCTTCAATAAAATACTTGCTATTCAAAATTCAACAACGTCAAAAAAGTGTACACAACTATCAAGTCATTTTTATCTCAGTGGTGAAAAGTTCTTTCAATATATGTAAATTAATAAATGCAATAAAGTGCATAACCAGAATAAAAGACAAGAATCACATGATCATCTCTGTAGAAAAAGCTTTTACTAGACTCTAATATCCTTTTTTTTCTTCACAGAGCAATTTTATGTTTTTAAGACAACCCTGGGATGGATAAGAACAGCATCATTTATATAATTATAATCATTGTTTTTCTTGTTCATTGAGCTATCCATTTATTTTTTTTTACATTTATTATTATTATTATCTTTAAGTAGTTGTACAAAGAAGTTCCCATTCTACAAAACAGTATATGAATACAAGGTGTCTGACAACATTGTCACCCATTGCTCCTAACCCACCCCTTCTCACACTTTTTTAAAAGTTGACATTAAGTGATTATATAAAGTTCACATATTTCACAGTACTGTGGAATAGTGATACTTAGTTAAAGTCACAAACACATTTTAACCTTCACAAGGCAAATTGTCCTTATCATGGTCTATCAAGTTTGTGAATTCTATGAGCTCTGACAATACAATTATTTCTTCTACATAAGGGGATGTTTACATTTCTTTCCTTTTGCTTAGCATAGGCTGTACCCTCTTTCCCTCTCATTCCTCCCTTCCCATCGCTGTCTTTGGGTTGCTTAGTTCTTTTTCTTCCATGTCCAGTACGGCTGATGGGCCCCTTTGTTGTAGGTGGTTCTGCTTCCCACTTATTCTGTGTCCTCCTCCTGGCTTCCCTCCCTTGCATGCATGTTCTTGAACATGGAGTCATTTAGCAATTATATGACAAAATGAGTGGCTGTCCTTTGTTTCTCGAGTTCTGTTTACTTTGTCATATCTCCTTGCATTTTGGCTTTAGCATCCACATATCAGAGAGACCATGTGCCATTTGTGTCTTTGCTCTTGGCTTTCCTCACCCAAAATAATTCGCTCTAGTTCCATCCATTTCCCTGCAAATGCCATTATTTTGTCCTTTCTAATGGCTGCGTACTATTCCATTGTATATAGCTACCACAATTTTTGGATCCACTCATCAATAGTCTGGCATCTGAGTTGTTTCCATATCCTGGCTATTGTGAACAGTGCTGTAATAAACACGGAGGTGTATGTGTCCTTGTCTACTGGTTTCTGTTGTTCAGGGTAGATGCCTAGGACTGGCATGGCTGGGTCATAGAGGAGGTCTATATTTAGCTTTCTGAAGTACTTCCAGACTGTTTTCCAAAGTGGTTGTATTAGTGTACATTCCCACCAGCAATGCAGTAGGGTTCCTCTTTCTCAGCATCCCCTCCAGCATTTGACGTTGGCTGAATTTAGGATGTGGGCCATTCTGACTTCTATAGTTTTCTTTTTTTTATTGTGAAAATATGGTACAGAGGGGTTACAATTACATGGGCAAGATAATGAGTACATTTCTTATCAAGGAAGTGGCGCTGTAGCTCAAGCAGTAGAACGCTGGCCTTGAGCTGAAGAGCACAGGGACAGCACCCAAGCCCAGAGTTCAAGCCCCACGACCAACTAAAAACAAAAACAAAAACAAAAAATATAGTTTTCTAATTCTTCTATAAATCTCTCATGGTATATTGTAATTTCATGTCTTTAGTGAAGGTCAATTGTGTAGTAATAACAGTAGAATGCAAAAAAAAGTAGAACATCAGAATGACTATTTATATGTATATATATATCTCATGAGATATATGTATATATATGATAAAAGTAAGATTCAAAGATGATTTAACATTATGTTGCACAGAATGTAGGCATTACTAGTCCACTGAAATAAACTGAAGCTTGCTTAGAATTCAGTACTTATTGAAAATAATTTTTACATTCTCTTCAGAATTTGCTAATCTCACAAGATTACAAATTCTTCTTAGGGAGTAATCCCTAAAAATTATTTTTTGCTTCTTTGTGTTATGCTAGTAATAAAGATACAAGAGACAATTGTACTGTTACTTTTGGCCATTTTCAACTATTATTATCTTGTATTTTTAATCTCTCTTTCTTTTTGATAGATTACTCAAATAAATGTTA
The DNA here is from genome assembly GCF_019054845.1 of Dipodomys spectabilis. Classification (NCBI taxonomy): domain Eukaryota; kingdom Metazoa; phylum Chordata; class Mammalia; order Rodentia; family Heteromyidae; genus Dipodomys; species Dipodomys spectabilis. The sequence continues at coordinate 586,282 of NW_024870886.1, read as the reverse complement.
GGTGAAATTTTTCCTCAAGAAATCAATGTCAATATATATTTTTAAGTGGCTTCAACATTGCTTTGAATATGAATATGAAGAATTATCATTTCAAATTCAGGGTTAAAAAGCTTTAATACCTGCACTAAACATTATTCCTCCAGGGTCACCAGAATATTACATATGACACAATCTTTTATATCAATTAACTTTGAATAGAAATGTTGGAACTGAAGCATCCTGTAAAATGTTTAAGTCTGATTCAAACAAATAAATGAATTATTTTGTGCAAAAATACTTAATGTACTTCTTTCAAAATATTAATATTATTGATGCTGTTAATATCAAAAAAATTTTAAAGAATTTTAATAGTAATTGTAAAAGCATACCCAAATGTCTTCAAGTCATATTAACACTAAGAGGAAAACATTTATTAAAACAGCAATTGTTGAAGCCCATTATATATTCAAAGCATGTTTTTTGCAACACTATTTTCAACCAAGGATTATCATTTATAAAACATGCATGGCCATTGGAAACAATATTATTATCATTATCATTATTATTAAGACATTTTTAAACGGAAAGATAAAGCTAACTCCATCTGTGGAGTGGTGTGTGTGTGTGTGTGTGTGTGTGTGTGTGTGTGTGTGTGTGTGTGTGTGTGTGTGTGTGTGTGTGAGGGGGGGGGAAGGGAGGGAGAGAGAGAGTACTGGGACTTGACCTCAGGGCCTTGAGCTCTAGTTGGCCTCTTCCTCTCAAGGTTGATGCTTTACCATTTGAGCCACATTTTTACTTCTAGCATTTTGCTGGTTCATTGGAATTAAGAGTCTTAAGGATTTGTCTGTCCAGGCAGGCTTTGAACCATGATCAATAGATCTAAGCCTATTTAGTGGCTAGGATTACAGTTGTGAGCCATCAGTGTCTAGTGTAACTACTTTCTAACATGGATATTTGATAAAAACATTTTAAGAACACATTAACCTTTTCTCAAAATCAAAAATAAATATGCAAAGGACATGCTATGACAAATGTGTGTGTGTTACTCTTTGTCATGTTCGTTTCCCATTGGGTTCCAGGCCAAAGGTGCAATACTATGAACAAACAGCTAAGCTAAGCAAGCACTTTTCAGATCATAGCACAGGGCCAGGCCAGGGCTTGAGGACATCAGAAGAAATCTCACCACTTTATATATATGGAAGAGATTTTATTGTGGAGGCATGAATACAGAAGCAGATGATCTAGCAGCCATGTTCCTCTCATCCCTGTTCATCACCCCACTCCACACTCTGTGAGCTTATTTCCTTGTTTTGCTAAGTCAATCACTAATGTTTTCTTGGTTCAGGTCTAAAATTTTATTGTAAACTTTCCCAATGTAGTAAAAAAGGATTACCTTCTCTTTTATGATTCCCATGACTCTTAGATATTCATGATCCTGATGACACAATGGAACTAAAGAAGTTCTACCAATCCCTAATGACCTTAATAATGAAAATGACTGTAACACCATGGTGAAGCCTCTCTCTTTACTGCACTTGTGGTTATATTCTAAGCCAATGAAAATTATAAAGTGACATCAGGAAGGGTACATATACCTTTTGGCTTATAATTGTGCATAGATGCCAGTACTGGGTCTTGAACTCTGGACCTGAGCACTGTCTCTGAGCTAGCACTCTACCACTTGAGCTGCGGTTTGGAATTTTTTTTTGGTAGTTAATTGGCGATTAACTTCCCTGTCCTTGGCTGGCTTTGAACCATGATCCTTAGATATTGGCTTCCTGAGTAGATAAAATAACAGGTATGAGTCACTTGCACCAGGCCTAGTAATACTTATTCTTAATTTTCAATACAGTTATTTAAATGCCATAGTTATTATTTTTAACAAAAACCCAATCCCACAAATATATAGGACCATTACCAATTCGAAAGTATAGCTAAAATTCATAAAGCATTAAAATATTCTGTGTTCATGAATTTAAAAGAACAAAATTTCTAAGAAAAGAAGTTGAAATGTTTCACATCAAATTTTTTATGAGTAAGTTAATTAGTTTTTTAATGTTTTTAATTGTGAAAATACTGTACAGAGGAGGGGTTATAGTTACATGAGCAAGGTAATGAGCACATTTCTTATCAAGCATTGTTGTCTCCTCCTTTATCTCCTACCATCCTTTCCCTTCCATCTCCACAACTACACTCCCCGCCCCCTAGTTTTTAAAATAAATATATTTCTCCTGTTGTAAAGATCATTTAACACTAGCTAAAATGAAGAACTAGCAAACTGGTAATTTTCTCCAAGACAGTCCAGTTGCACTGAGGTATATGGTGGCTAGTAGAGGACAGTTTTATTAACATTGAACCTACTACATTTTAGTAATTCATTGTTATTTATAAAATAAAGTCTGGGGGCTAGGATGGTGGCTCAGTGGTAGAGTGTTTTCCTTGCATGCATGAGGTCCTGGGTTCGATTCCTCAGCACAACATAAGCAGAAAAAAAAGCCAGAAGTGGTGCTGTGGCTCAAGTGGCAGAGTACTAGCCTTGAGCTGAAGAGCTGAGGAACAGTGCTCAGGCCCAGAGTTCAGGCCCATGACTAGACCCAAATAGATAGATAGATAGATAGATAGATAGACAGGTAGATAGATAGATAGATAGATAGACAGACAGACAGACAGACAGACAGACAGACAGACAGACAGACAGACAGACAGATAGATAGATAGATAGATAGATAGATAGATAGATAAAGTCTGAATCATTTTTTATCACAAAGGTATTTATCATATGCAATGAAGAATTCATTTCCATCTATAAATTTTTAGGATTCTTACAATCCACTAGTGTTCTCCAGTTTGGATATGGATTCATAACATACACATGTCCAACAACTTCCAAATTGCCTCAGCAATTTCTGGGGGCTCTTCCGAAACCATCTGGGGACTATGAGTAACACTGGTTTTACAGGCAGTTCAGAAAGCTAGTTCAAGAAATTCATTTGCATGAAAGCAAAAACATTTCATGCAATTGTTTCTAACATATTTATAAGATGATTTTTCTGTTGTTTTGTATATCCCTCCCCCACAGCATAACCCCTGCTTTCTCTGTATTTGATGTTGGTATAATTTGTGGAGGGAAAGGGAAAAAACAAATCGTTTAAATAGGGATACAGGTGGACCTATCGCAACAATTTGATGTATAAATCGTTATGCTGAAAAACAAACTTTACAACTTTGGCAGATGGGGGCGGAGGGGAGTAGGGAGTGGTGAGATGGGTGAAGGATGGGAAGGGGAAACAAAGGAAGGAGGCAACAATGATTGATAAGAAATGTACTCATTACCTTGCCCATGTAATTGTAACCCCTCTGGTATGGTATTTTCACAATAAAAAAAAAGAGAAAAAAAAAGAAGTTCATTTGTATGTGAAAGCTACAGATAGTGAATCCTACTGACAAACTGTTACAAGGATACAAAAGGTAGGTGAAATTAAGAGATGTGGGTCAGTAGTATGATGAATGACTTCTGAAGTTTTAATGTTCTGAGACGTGATATTAGTCAACAAAACCATTTACTAAAAAATTCTAAGAAAATAGATCTTGAGCATGAATAACACACACTGATACACATAAATACACAAATATAATACTGTACTTTTCATATATAAAATCTTATCCATCTTTGATAGGAACATCAATATACAGATTTAGTAATAGTTAAGTGGCAATTCCCCACTCCCCAGATTCAGTTACATGTTTAAAAACAATGACTAATTGGAAGCTTTTTCTTTCCAATAAATGTATGAATTACCATATAATCTGGAATCTGTCAAGTTCTGTAACCAGAACAGAGCACTCATTACTGAGATTCACATTCTTTGTTTAGATGTCTTGTCCAAAGTTCTATCTCTATGAATGAAGATGAACAAAAAGATTAATGGAACTTGGAAAAGCTCAAGGATGCCCTTTTCAATAGCACTATTCTCTGTGCTTTCTTTTCTTTTTTTAAAATTTTTATTTATTTTTTATTGTGAAAATACTGTACAGAGGGGTTACAATTACATGGGCAAGATAATGGGTACATTTCTTATCAAGCATTGTAGCCTCCTCCTTTGTTTCCCCTTCCCATCCCTTCCCATCTTCCCCCACCCCCCCATTCAATCCCCCCCCCCACCAAAGTTGTAAAGTTCGTTTTCGACATAACAACTTGTACTTCTCATTGTTGCAATGGGTCCACCTGTATCCTTATTTATTTTCAAAATACCAATGAGAATCATTTTAGATCACAGTGCCTTCACCTCTATGTGGTTTCAGCAGATTCCCCAAAACTTGCCAAGTCATCTAGGAAGTAGTTGAATATGCACGGACTAATGTTCTATATCCCTTGAGAAAATCTAAACCAGGGAATATTAATGTGTAACAGTAGTTAAAGACTATACAAGCATATGGATGCTAACAAATCTTATCTATATATATGTACATTCATATATATCATATATATCTATATACATATATCAAATATAATACATATGTTTTATGTATATTATATACATACATATTAGCATATGTTAGGCAAGTTCTATGAATTCTCAGAACCTTATTATCTTTCTTTTTGAATGGAAATTATAATTATATTCTTGGTAATTAACTGTCATAAAACATAGGAAAGAATTTCATCAATATTAACTTTTCTTATTATTACATAAGCCTTCATGAAAAACCTCTCCACCAGAATATTTTACATCATCTTTCCTATTTCTTTTGCAATATTTCCTTGTCAGAAAACTCATAAACCATCTTGCTCATTGAGAACCTACTGCGTCACGACCAGACCAACGTGACTTTAACAATTGCGTCATTACCTTAAATCCTATGTGATGGATTACTTTGGACATAATGGCCACTGAAACATCAAGAACCATGTCCCACAATCCCTTAGGGACATTAGTTAATATAGCAGTTGCCCCTTACAAGTTAACATGTGTGGATCCATGTCACAACCAACAAGGCATTAGGTGAGCACTAGAGACTGACAGGTCATGAAGGCACATTAACTTCATAGTGCGAGTGGATAGAAAACTCTACAGGCGATGACAATAGCTGTTGGAGCAGCTTAGCCTGTAAGATCCCAAGGGCATGGTGAGCTCCTGAGACCCACTGAAAGGAGGTTGTTATGCTGCACTGGACAAGCAGAAAGGACATAATCTGAGATGAATATTCTGAAGCTTGAGTCAGATCAGATGTTCTGAAACCACTGATTGGCAAGAAGGAAAACAGAACATCAAGACAGGAAATCTGAACAATGTGTCCCCAAGGCTGAAGTCAATGCAATGATCTGGACCTTCTGGTTATTGGCATCCATGACTAGACCTGGCATATAGAAAGGAAAGAATAATTCTGTCTTGCACCAATCATGTGTCAGACCTTGCTTTCTTATAGTTTTGAGTAGGAAGTTCCTAGCTAAGGCTGTGTCAGGAGGGGAGAAGGAGACATCTAGAGTCACTGAGGCAAACCCATCATTCCTTCTCTAATGACATTGCCTGGCAGAGCCCCCGATCTTCTAATTATTACATATACAAGTTCAATGAATGGTTGCCTAGTAAGATTCGCAAAAGAAGAGGGTGCGTAGCCTTCATTTGAAACTCTATCAACCTTCAGACATTAAGTACTTTACCTATCCCCTGTCATACGGAGTGGGAGCTCAACATGGGAAATGGCTTAAATTCTAATTAAGCCACCATAGTTCTCCTTTGGATGTGTTAGGAGAGAACACATTGCTAATGATGGTAACAATACGCCACTGACGGGCTTGCTGCTCTTAAAACAGTAAGGATAAGGAGGCTTTCAACTACCTAATGTCTACAAAATGTACAACATGATTTTCAGAGTGTGGAGCTACAGTTCCATGGCATTGTATTCTAGCAAAATGAACTCTTGGTGCCCTGTCAGTCATCTGCGGCATCTTTTCCAATTTCATTTCATTTAAGACCTCTATGTAAATTCCAATAATAACTGAAGTGAAGGAAGGAAATAACTTTAGCTCCTTGGCTCTTATACTTAAGAAAGGCAAATTAGAAAGTTATAGATATATAAGCTCTGAAAGGCACCTATCATTTGCGATTTTTTTTGACTTTTGTATTCCCATACTGAGAAAATATCGGACACCTGTTGTCCATTCTCTACATGTTTATAAATGAAGAATGAATGAAATGTTAAAATCGTGGTCCATATTTGAGAAGGAGGAAGACAAAGCCATCTTAAGAACAAGTCTTTATTTCAGTCAGGGCAAGAATTTGGGGAAAAATAGTTTATAGGTCTGCTCCTTTGTATTAAAAGCCATGTCAACATATCCAACTCATAGATTATTCTATAGAAATAAATTAAATTATATGTGTAAACTACTGGCATTGTGATCTATCAACCTTCTCTTTTGTCAAAAATGACAAAAGAGATCCTGAGATAAATTGCTTGCAGGAGGTTTATTGAGAAGTGGTTCCTGAGAAAAGGGGAGAAGTATGGAGAAGAACTCACTCCCCCACCCCATACCCCGTCAGAGAGCTCTGCCTGGTCATTCACGAAATCTCACCTATTTATAGCTACAGTTAGGAGTGGCTAACTGAATTTCCTTTATGTATATATTTTTACAAATGTTTGGTGGCATCATTATCAGCTTGTTTCAGATGATCTTGTGAACATAATTGATAACCATCATCTTCCTCTCCCAATAAACCAGTATAGAATTTCTTCACCTTCCACCTGCATTTAGGTTCTTCGGATACTTTTTCAGAAGGGTGCTCAAGGCTGGTGCTCTACCACTTTGAGCCACAGCACCACTTCTAGTTTTCTGGTGGTTAATTGGAGATAAGGTTCTCCCAGACTTTCTTGCCTGGGCTGGCTTTGGGCCATGATCCCCAGATCTCAGCCTTGTGAGTAACGAGGATTACAAGTGTGAGCCACTGGTGTCCAGCTTTATCCTGGGTATTCTGACACACAAAGAAAGCTAGACCTTTACTCTTGAATAGTCTAACCATTACATCTTGCTGTTGATGGATCACAGTTATTGTAATTACCTACTTACCAAATCAGAAGCACCAAAAGATTCTGTGGTTTCTTATTACATCTTACTCTGTACAGGGCACAAGAATATTGTTAGCTTCTGATGGTTATTAGTATGAATTTTCCCAGCAGGATAATAATTTCTTCCCTTCTTGAGGTTAACCAGATGGTAGTCAGCGATACAAGTTCAATGGGAAATTTACTGTGTCCCCTAGTGAGATCATTTCTCCTTTTTTTGGGGGGGGGGTGGGAAACCAAGAATTCTATCCTGGTGGAGGCCAGCAGTTTAAGGAGAGGAAGCACAGATTCCATAACAGATTCAAAAGAAGGTTGGTACTAGATCCATGGAAAAAGACCTATCAGGTAAACTCCAAGCATTGGGGTGACTGGAGTGTGCATTTTACTACAAGATAAGATAGATTTCAAGATAAAGGGCATTAAAAGAGATAAGGAGGAATATTATTTCAAACTAACAAAGGGGTCAGTCACTTCAGGAAAAATACATGTTCAACTTTTAACAAAATCAAAGGAATATATATTTGTACAGTTATATGGTTACAGATTTTAATATCTATCTCTCAGTAATTGACAAAAAATAAAGAGAAAGTATTGAGCATCAGAAGAGACATAAAGTGGAATGTTATCAATCAGTAGATTTCTACAAAACACTACAGACAAGTACAGAATACATAGAAGAATACATATTTGCTAATATACATTGTACGCTCAAGATGAGCTGCATGCTGAGGCATTAAACAAATCTCAATATACTATAAACGACTGGGATTATTCAAAGTATGTATTTGGGACACAATAGAATTGAAGTGGAAATCTATAGAAGCTGAGGATGTGGCTCAATACCAGTGGTGTTGTGTAGGGTTGTGTATTAAATCTCCAGTCTCCCAAAAATCAATTAAAAATTAAATAAGGTAGAAATATATATAGTAAGATATTTAGAAAGGGCACAAACATTTCAGAAATTCAATAACATACATATCTTTGTAAACAGAGCTAAAAGAAGAAATTGAGAAATTAGAAACATTGCACACTGAATGAAAGTTTGGGAATGTAGCTAAAACCATAGTTTGAAGAAAAATTCTACCATCAGAAGCTTATTACAAAGAAAGATAGGTTCAGAAATGGTAGAAATTTTGCCTCACATTCAAAAGGCTATGGGTTCGATTCCCAACAACATAACCCCACACACACAAAGAAAGGTTAAAACCAAGTTCCACTTTGAAATGCTAATAGACTAAACCCCAAATGAGTTGGGCATGCAGCCTTTTCTTGTTACTTTTATAAATATTACTGATCCCATGGAAGTTAGTATAGTTAGCTACCAATAAAATAACTCGATATTTCACTTGTTATAAAAGAATTTATGTATATATATATATATACATATATATACATGACAGGAGATTTGAGAAGAAAATATTATTGGTAAAACAAAATTGATTTCAAAAGATACCTTCTATCTATTTTCATCAGTCAGTCTATATAGGCATTTTTGCAAACGTACATAAACATATATCCACATTAAAGTTTGTCTCATGCAGAAAGAATCCCTGACAGGTTTCTCCACACTCCCTTCCACCTTAATTCCTAACCAATCCTGGTGTTTTCCTGCATGGCTCCCCTGCATGCTGTAGGACCCCTTCTTGACCCCTTCTCCTGGGACCTGAGAATAACAAACTGTCTTTTCAATGATTAATGTCTCCGGATCAGCTGATCTCATAATAACTGAAAAATAAAGTCCTTATATTAAAACAGGTGTCTGGCATGAAGGAGACAGTAATAAAAGCTGAATAGAACTAAAGTAGTAGAAAACAATTTATAAGATAGACCAAAGATCAAAGCATCGGCTGATTCGTTTGTTGTAAACAGGGATCCGTAAGAAGTATTTAGGTACACATGATGGAATGGACATGCACAAGTGTGCATATGTGATAGCCACTGTAACAAAGCCACCAGTTTTTGTTTGTTTTGTTCATCGTGGGGCTTGAACACTGGGTCTGGGAGTTCACTGTCCCTCAGCTCTTCAGTTCAAGGCTAGCACTGTACCACATGAGGCACAGCACCACTTCAGTTTTCTGGTGGTTAATTGGAGATAAGAGTCTCATAGATGTTACTGCCTGGGCTGGCTTTGAACCACAATCCTCAGATTTCAGCCTCTTGAGTAGCTAGATTATGAGCCACCGGAGTACCCACCAATTTAATAAACATAAATCCACATTCGCTTTTGTAGAAATGTTACATCCCAAAGTACAACTGGTTCCTTTTCCTTATTTCCAGTGTAAAATGGGATATGGAAATTACTTATATCCTCCTCTTGCTGAGAAGTGCATTTCAAGAGAGGTTATAACAGGACTCTACATGGATTCTTTTCTAAGATTCTTTGACAATATTACTAGAGACACACTAAGCAACTGATGGCCAGGACAGGTGTGGGGTGGGACAAATTTTAAATCTACATTTGTGCCTGTCAATACACCTAGAGAATGAGCGACTGTATCCATTACTAAAAACAATGATCCCTTTTTTTTCAATTTCCAATTGCTCAGAATATAGTTCTATGTAATTTGAAATGATGTAGATGAAGTTACTCATTAGGAAACCCACAATCCATACAGAAGAAGAGTCCCTTCTTTTCAATTAAAATAAAATAAGCTGTTTTGTAAGTTATTTAGTTTCATGATATGGCTTAAGCCATTTAGAATGAAAAAAATTATGAAGTTTGATAGAAAAATTGAATTCATTGCTGTATGTCTAAAGGATATGATTTCCTATTCCAATTAACTCCCTATTGTCTCTATACAATTATTCAGTGGCCTACACAGTTTTATGTAGCTCAAACACATTTGGTGTCATGTCTTAGATAAGAAAAGTGATAAAACTTGAAAATATGTATTTCTTTAGAGCAGGTGGTGAGAAACTGCAATAGAATTTCACCTCTTTTAACATTCAATATAAAATAGTGGTTTCTTATTTCTTACTTCTTTTAAGGGCTTGGTTAACATGTACTGAAAATTAACTGTAATCCACATGTAAAACTTTTTTTATATTTAGTAAAAAGAAGTTTCCACTATAACAACTAATGAAATGCTCAATGGGACTAGGGCTGCATTATGGCTTTGTAATTGTTGGGATAATGTGTGCTACTTGCATAAGTACTGTGTTAGTCAAATGCCTAGGAAAACCTGTTCACCTTCATTCCTAGCTTGAAAATTGCAGAATTATGCTCCCTCTAGGTTCATTTATACACAATTAAACAAAATGTGTGTAATTTTCCAAGTGCAATAATTTGTGTTTCACTAATATTTTGAGTAGCAAAGTTAACATGAGTTAAAAGGCTGCTGAGATACTTGCAGTCCCTGCTGAGTTGGTTTGCACACATTGTGGAGACAGAATTGTTTAAACTCAGCACAATGGTCAGACAAAGAAGGGGGTATGATTATATGGTTTATATTAAACTAAACATAAAATTTGCATAGGTGTAGGGGTCAGAAGTATGAGAAAAGTTGGTTGGTTTTACATTCTTAGCCACTTTATTCTGAATCAAGAATTTATTTCAAAGATGAGGAAAATGTACTCACATTAAAAATAACAAGGAAACCCACGATGATTCCCATGAAAATTGAAATCTTCAATTTAAAATTGCTATCCTACGATAGATTAACAAACTGTTTCATCTCTGTGTACAATCCATTTTATTTACCTTCTCAACATATGGATCATTTGTTCATCTCTGTGGAATGTCTGAAAGCAGAAAAGGCAGAACGTCTGTGTGGAAGAAGATAATAATTTGTACCAAAGAGAGTGTCAAGAGTTCAACTTGAACCTTTACAAAAGCTTACCAATACAAGCAGGTTCAATTAACTCATCATGCCTGATACTGCAGTGAAAGGACAGTCCTGTTTCAGTGGGTTCCATTCCTGATACTGTTGGATCCACGCTGGGTAGTGTTGCCAGGGACGTGCCTCTTTGGTTTCTTTGTGGGTAGAGAATTAAGGACAAAAGCCAAAATAAGCAACCTATATTTTTTGTCTGCTGTGAGAGGAGGACTGAGAGGGAAGGGCCTGCACACATGCATGCATGGTATCATAAAGAGTCTGATGTTTCTTTACAGAGATTGTATTTGTGAAACACACTTTGGGGAACAGTGTCCATATAAAATCCAGGAGGTCTGTGTACCAAGTCTCTGTTGTGTTGGGAGAGATAACCAAAATAAAATAAAATTAAGAGATGTTATTTCCAGAAAACTAGAAATAGAGTGTCAAATGTCTTTTCAGACATTCTGAAGTGATTTGTCTAACCTATACCACGTCACATCCTGTCTAGGCTGCAGTGCATTCTCCATAGACTAGCTAATGGAAGCTGATTTCTGTCCTATAGATAGAGGTTTAATCAATGGGGCCATGCTACTTTCAAGTGAGTTGGTTTGACTTTAGCTGTAATTTATTTCTTTGACTGGTAGGTTTTTTGTGTGATCTAGTAAAACCATTCTTAAATTCTTAGACACAGGACACAAGGTCCAGGAGATAGTTACTTCCCTGCTAAGAGCCAAGGATGCTGATAGCATTGCTGAGAAGTGAACACCTCCAAAGCAGGATGACAGACATGCTTCTGCCATATGAACTTCCCAAAGACCCACCTCTGGTAGAATTTGGATATAGCTTGGGTGCCCTTCACGGGTTCATGTGTGGAAGAGTTATTTCAGTTTGGGAATATTGGGAGGTGGTATATATCTACCTTTAAGGAGTGAAACTTACCGGGAAATGGTTAGGTCACTACCCTTAGAAGGAACCGAGGGACTCCTTAATGGATTGTTCTTGAGAAAGCTCCATTTGGCATAGTATTAAAGTAAGTTTGAAAGTGCTCAACACAAAAGAGTCAGCCTTCTTAAGATCCGAACATCGTGGCAAAATAATGAGTTTTATGCTTTCTCCTGTCACAGAATAAAATGTTCCTGAATTGTGGATAGATAGAAACAGGTATAATCAAAGGTATTTGTTATTATGAGGAAAATTACATTGATATACCATTTTTCTATGTATAATTCAAAAGATACATATATATGTAAAATTTATACATACATATATGCACATATACAGACATATACTCTGTGTGTGTGTGTGTGTGTGTGTGTGTGTGTGTGTGTGTGTGTGTGTGTGCTTGTGCTGGTATTGGACTTGAATTTAGGGCTTCACATTTTCACTTGGCTCTTTTTGCTCAAAGCTAAAACTCCCCGAAAGACACCTCCATTTCTGGCTTTTTGCTGGTTAATTGGGAGGTAAGATGACTTTTCTGCAGAGCTGGCTTTGAACCATAATCTCATATTCTTGAGTAGCTAGGATTACAGTCATGAGCTACCAGTGCCTGGATTACATACATGCTAAAGTGAAGATAATCCAAAGTCATTTCATTTGGGGTCTTTTGAAATACAAGGTTAATTGAAGCTGGACTTTGGGACTGGTGTAAACTTTCTGCGCTAGCTCAATTTAGCAGCATACAACACTGGCTTTTTTATTTTTTTAAATACCATTTACCCCAGCATGCTTGGAAAGCAAATATTACCCAATTATTAACCACATACCCAATTATCTTTGGGAGTCTTTCCTATCTTGGAAGCAGTAACAGGATACTGGGGGGAGGAAAGTGATGAACTGTGACTTCTTGTTCAAGTCAATGGATCGTGTCATCTTGAAAATCAAGCTTTCCGATGTGCAGATTAGCATTTCTTGAGACATTAAGTCAAGTCATACTGTACACAGCTTGATTACAAGATGTAATCAAATCCAGGCCTGCTGTTCAAGACTAGAATTTTCCAGCCAGAGTAAGCACTATTATTGCCTACTCTTGTTTTTCCTGGTTTTCATCTGATTTGCAGGGTAGGAAAACAAACGTCATCCGGCATCATAAGCTTGAAAGCAAGGGAAAAAAAGTAGGCTAAGTAGGAACTTGTCAGAAACCCCACTTCCTTTGGTCTCACCTTCCCTGTATCACCAATGCACTCCTGGGAGCGGGCATCAATGACATGCAAATCTAATTGCAAAAATAATAAACAGAATCTACGTGGATGTTTGTCTCGTAGTTAATCCTGTTAATGTCAGTCTTGAAGCTGTCCAAATGTATAATCCTTCATAAAATCAATGGTAACATATTTTAGACAGAAGGAAGGGTGAGAGAGCACAGAGAAGGAGTTATGGAAAAATAGCAATTCCATATTCTTATAGCATGTTCAGAAGACAATTAATATAGGCTAAACTACAAGGAGTAAGATGGGAGCCATGTTAAACTCCAATTCAGTCCTCTTAAATGTTTTCCATCAACATCAAATGGAATTATCTTGCTCCTTTACATTAAATATAAATTCAGAGACATATAAATGAGTGTTAAATATAACCCAAAACACACAGTCCTTACCTGATCTCAAAGTTAAATTAGGAAATGAACACAGTGATTGTCACAGTGTGGTGTCTATTTGCATTATCTAGGAACTTACTAGAAATGTAAATCCTTAGACCTTGCATCAGACTTCCTGTATCAGAAGCTTTGATTAATAAGACTCCTAGGAGCTGAGTAATGGTAGTTCATGCCTGTAAATCCTAGCTACTAAGGAGGCTGAGATCTGGAGGATCACAGTTTAAAGTTAGCCTGGACAGAAAAGTCTTTGCAACTATTTCTAGTTAACCAACAAATTTCAGGGCTAGAGTCATGGCCCAAGTGCTAGAGTAACAGCTGTGAGCAAGAAAGCCGAGCAAGAGCTTGAAGCCCTGAGTTCAAGCTTGGTATTGGCAAAAATGAATGAAGAAATGAATAAATATATATAAGCTTTGTAGGTATTTAAGAACAACTACCTCGGTTCTCAAATGAAGACATTCTTTTAAAAGCCTCATTTTCCTAAATTTGAACCCAGCAATTTCAAATCATCAGAAAGAAACTGCATCTAATTTCGAAAGACTATTTTAAATTAGTTGATTTTATTAGACCACTTAGACAAAATGAATTCAAAATAATTATGAAGGTAAAATTTAAAAGAATGATTCTATTTTTAAAAACTGAACGATAAATAACATGACCTCTTGAAGATGGAACTATTTCAGAAGTTCTCTAGCTCAGCAATGTGGAGAATATGCACAATAATTTCTTGGGGAGGAAAATGGTTGCACTGAGCCCAATTCTTAATTCTTTAACCACTTTCAAATGAAAATAATAAAGGCCAGAAATACACAGGTACATCAGGAAACCTTTATTTATACCCTTCTTTCATTGCTCCAAGAATTGGAACTTCCCACAGACATTATATTTTAGTACCATGCTTGAATTGTTGCCCACAGTCCTTGGAACTGGTTTAGCTAGAGACCCAGGGGTCTCCAGCTTTATCTGATGAGGCTACAGCTCTTGAAAACTTGAGCGCATGTAGTCTTGAATGGCCTTATGCAGTTGTTTTGCTTAAATGTTACTGAGGAAACCAGTTTATCCCGATCCATGAAATCATAGCTAATTACTTCTTTCATGTTTATTCCTGCCAGTCTTAACCCTATGAAATATGGAAGTGGGAAACTGATGGATTCTTATTTCAGAATTCTTCTAACCAGGTATGTTATTGCTGGAATATAACTGTTAGGATGAGTATTAGTAGAAGATTAAACAAATTGAGGGAAGTGACATTTTCTAATGTATTACAGAAAATAAAGACAATCGGTCGACATGTCCTTTTGGCATCTCTAAGTGGCATAGATAGGCTTCTCAGTTTTGTCTGGCAATGTCAAAATTCAGCAAGTTTTTATTTCACCGTATTGAGGACAGTGAAAAAATAAAATAAAATAAATTTAAAATATGAAAACAAAAGCAAGCCAGATGACTTTCCCTGTTTCAGTTTTTATTTTTCTGAACTTGAGAAAGAGCTCTGTCAGTTGCTCTGTGTGTACACAAATTGCAAGACCATTTGTAACTCGGCTCCTGGCAGAGCATTGGAACGGGGCTTTCAATGTTATTAGTATTCTTCATGGCTGTTTGTTGTCTGCTGGGGCAATTATCTTGCTTTAATTTAGGTCACTAATGATATTATGAGATAGTTTGATGGTGGTGTAATTTCTTTTGATGTTGTTTTTGTTGCCATTGCTTATATCAACTCATTGTGATTCCATAAAAGACTGAATTCTATACTCACTCAGGGAGGGTGGGAGGGGCAGGGGAAGAGAGGGAGGTGGGGATGTTGAGATTGCCATCCCTGCTCAGCCTTAGGATCTGGCTTCCCTGCTTCTAGGGTAGGGATTTTCTCCTGTCCTGCTCTGCTTCTCTCCCAGCATGAGAAATGAAGACTGGGACCACACTGCTCTGCTCCGTGTCCTATGAGGGTTGAAATTATTTCCGACAGGCTACCAAAACAATTGGTCCTTCACTTAAAGAGCTTTTACACTAGTTGAAGTCTAATTTATAAGATAGATCATTCGCTCCAGTGATTTCTATCCCTGAACTTCCTAAGCTACCCTATGTAGAGACCTCATTTGAGGAACAAAAAACTTCCTTGAGCCACATCCCTTTCTCCTCTGCCTCCATGTCCTATCAAACACAGAACCTTGAAGTGACAACTGGGAAGTTTCCATTGATTATTGCTCAATAGTCATATTTTTCCTTGGCATTCAGATTTACATATTCATTAGTGCATGGGAAAGCCGCAATATTTATCTTGAAAAACGTGTTTGTTGGTTTTAAATGTGTTCTTATGAGAATTAGTTCTGGGATGGGTCTAACTATCTAATTCTATCTCCCAAATACTGAAGGAGGAAAGGCCTTGTGTTCACTGACAGGGATGGTCTAACTAATGTCTGATACATTTTGTGTTCCCTTCTCCTTATCTCATCGGAAGAGGGAATGCCAAGTCAGAATTCAGAGTGGGTTTTCTGGTTTCAGTGTGAATAAATCCAAGAATCCAAATGTATTTGTAGGATAACTAAAACATTCGGAAATTTTAAGATATTATTTTGTAAACTAGTTATGTTTAGAAAATAAATTATAATAATAAACTATTCATTTTCGTATTTAGGAATAGGCCAAAAATCTTAATAAATACAACAACATATTTTCTAGTACTGAAGTTTCAAGTGAGGTTCCCATGCTTATCTTTGATAATGCTCCAGCCATTCATTAGCCCTTTTTGTTTTAGTTACTTTGTTTCAGATAAAGTCTGACTCCCTTCCCCCATCCCTGGGCCAGCCTTAGCTTCTATTCTCCTACATTGTTAGGTAATAGTATGGATGATGGACATGTGCTACCATTCCTGGCTCCAGCAACTTTTACAACAAACATAGGGCTATATATTTTTGTCCTTATAGTCCATCCAATAAAGTAACAATATTCACAGTCTCTGCTCACAACTAGAATTGTGGGGAACCTAGAAACAATGCACTTCAGGGTGAAATCTAGCTAGTCTATATTTTCCAGTTTACCTCTATTCCCAGGCAAAATTGCCACACAGGACTATTTTAAACATTTTGTTCATAAGCTGATTAGGAAACTCAATTTCTCCTTATTTAACCCAAAAGCTATAAGCCTGGTAGCCCTTGTTCTTAAGATCATAACTGGATCTTGAGACTATTTATTTTTTTAATGTGCCCATCTGTTAAGCCATGTACACCATCTGCATCAGCACCTGGAGAGGCTGGAGAAGTTCCTGATCTCACTAGTCAGGAGCACATCACTGAGGTTGTAAAAGATGGCTGTTAGTGCTGAGGATTCTGGGAGAGTTTCAGATATTTTGTACCACTTGACCTCCTGGCTGTGAAAAGTGATGTGAGTTAGAATCTTTATTGGTGGAGTAATATTTTTCAAACCAGAAGTGATAGAGATTATTTTTTATTTGTGTAGTTCTTTTCAACATCACCTCTGGCAAAGCAATCCTCATTTTACACACACACACACACACACACACACACAGTAAAGTTTGAAAATTTAAGGTAAAACATAAAATATAATCGACAATGAGAGGATTAACACTAAAGTCTACATTTGAAAGCCACATACAACACATGTCATGTTTATAACCTAGAAAAAAAAAAAAAACCATGAGAACAAGAGAGAGCATGTATGTTGAGGAAGGAGGCAGCAATTTATCCACACTTGGTCCTTTCTGTGAGGCACTGTGGTTAATTCCTTCTCATAAACTCTGGAGGCAACAGGTTTGGTCAGATTGGGAAAATCAGAGTTTGCTAATAAAACCTGAAAAGAATGATAGAGGAAGGACAAATCACTTTTGGAAATTTCTTGTTTATCCTTAGCTGAATAGTGGTATAGACTAACATGACAGATGAAACACTGATACTGAGTATATTGTGAGAGTTCATGGGTTTCAAAACTATAACTTAGGGAAACGCAATATCAAAGTTCTGTGAGATAATCTACTTGTAACTTGATAGAAAGGGGTCTAACAATTTTCTTTTTTTTTTTAATTGTGAAAATACCATACGCAGGGATTACAATTCCATGGGCAAGATAATGAGGACATTTCTTATCAAGCATTGTTGCCTCAGCCTTTGTTTCTCCTTCCCACCCTTTCCCTCCTCTCCCCGCCTCCACCCGGCCAAAGTTGTAAAGTTCATTTTTCAACATAACCTCTTGTACATCTCATTGTGGTAATGGGTCATGGGTCCACCTGTATCCCTAGTTAAATGATTTGTTTTTTCCCTTCCCCTCCACAAATTATACCAACATCAAATACAGTGAAAATAGGGGTTATACCTTGGGGGAGGGACATACAAAGGAACAAAGAAATCATCTTACAAATATGTTAGAAACAATCACATGAAAGAAAAAACATTTGAATACTTATCTTGGGGTTCATTTCACCTAACATCCATTTATCTAACCTTTTCTGCTTGTCTCAGACATACATTAGTTATTGCAAATAAAGGGAAACCATGGGACCTATGTTTCTTTGGGCCTGGCTTACTTCATGTAATATAATTTTTTACAAGTCTTTCCATTTCCTAACAAATGGGGCAATGTCATTCTTTCTGATGGAGGCATAGAATTCCATTGTGTATATATACCACATTTTCTTGATCCATTCATCTACTGAGGGGCATCTGGGTTGGTTCCATAGCTTAGCTATGGTAAATAATGCTTCAATAAAAATGGTTGTAGCTTTAGTACGGTCTTGCTTGTGAACATTTGGGTAAATGTCCAAAAGTGGGATTGTTGAGTCATAGGGGAGCTCTATGTACAGTCTTTTGAGGAGCCTCCATATGACTTTCCAAAGTAGTTGAACAAGTTTACACTCCCAGCAACCAATGCAGTAAGGTTCCCTTCTGTCCACATCCCTCCAGCATCTATTGTTATTAGAGTTTTTGATTATAGCCATTCTAACTGGGGTGAGGTGGTATCTCAATGTTGTTTTGATTTGCATTTCTTTTATGGCTAGAGAGGTTGAGCATGTCTTCATGTGTCTATTGGCCATCCTTCTTTCCTCTTTAGAGAAGTTTCTCTGTAAGTCTTTAGCCCATTTATTTATTTGGCAGTTGTTTCTTTGAGGATTTGTTGTTAGGGGATTTAATTTTTTGAGTTCCAGGTATATTTTAGATATGAGATCCTTGTCCGTTGTATGGCTAGTGAAGATCTTCTCCCAATCCGTGGGCTTTCTATTGATCTTGCTAACTATGTCCTTTGCCATGCAGAAGTTCTGCAATTTCATGCAATCCCATTTGTCTAACCTTTCCTTGATTTGTTGCGTTTCTTGGTCTCTATTAAGAAAATTTTGGCCTGTACCAAGGAGACCTAGGGTTTCTCCTACTCCATCCTGTAATGTTTTCAGAGTGTGTGCTGTGACTCTGAGGTCTTTGATCCATTTGGAGTTGATTCTGGTGCAGAGTGATATATAAGGATCTAGCTTTAGTTTTCTACAAGTAGCCAATTTTGCCAGTACCGTTTACTGAAGAGGCTGTCTTTCTTCCATTCTATTGTTTTTGCTCTCTTATCCCTTAGATGGATACAGGTCTGTAGGTTCATTTCTGGGTTTTCAATTCTATTCCATTGGTCCTGAGGTCTGTTCTTGTGCCAGTACCAAGCTGTTTTGATTACTATGGCTTTGTAGTAGAGTTTGAAATTTGGTATTGATATTCCTCCAGCTCTGTTCTTTCTGTTGAGGATCGTTTTTGCTATTTGGGGTCTTTTATTGTCCCATATGAATTTTTGGGTTGCATTTTCTATTTCCTTGTAGAACAAGGTTTGACAATTGATAAGTATCACATTGAATTTGTAGATAGCCTTGGGAAGTATTGCCATTTTCACGATGTTGATCCTTCCAATCCAGGAGCATGGGAGTTTTTTTCCACTTTCTAATTTCTGTTTTGATTTCTTTTTTCAGGTTTTTAAAGTTTTCATCATAAAGGTCCTTCACTTGTTTGGTTAGTTAATTCCTAAATATTTTATTTTTTGTGGGGTAACTACGAATGGAGTTGTTTTCCTGATTTTAGCCACGCTTTTCTCATTATTGGCATACAGAAAAGCCATTGATTTTGGGGGGTTAATTTTATACCTTGCTACATTGCCAAAGTTTTGATTCAGCTTGAGTAATTTGGGAGTGGAGTCCATGGGATTCTTTAAATACAAGATCATGTCATCTTCAAAGAGGGAGAGTTTTATTTCACTTTTCCCTATTTGGATCCCTTTTATGTTCGCATCTTGTCTTATTGCTGTAGCTAGGCATTCTATTACAAGATTGAAGAGAAGTGGAGAAAGTGGACATCCTTGTCTCTTTCCTGAGTTAAGAGAAAATGGCTTTAGTTTTTCACCATTAAGTATAATGCTGGCTGTAGGTTTGTCATAGACAGCCTTTATTGTATGGAGGAATGTTCCCTGGATTCCTAGTTTTTCCAGGACCTTCATCATAAAGGGGTGTTGGATCTTGTCAAATGCTTTTCTGCATCTATTGAGATAACCATGTGATTCTTATCTTTGTTCTTGTTGATGTGATGAATTATATTAATTGATTCTAATTCATTTAATTCTGATTTTAATTATTTCTTTCCGTTTAGTGGATTGGTGTTTATCTTGCTGCTCTTTTTCAAGGAGGCTCAGATGTTTCATTAAATTGTTGGTTTCAGATCTCTCCAATTTGCTGATGTAAGAACTCAGAGCTATAAACTTGCCTCTGAGTACTGCCTTTGCTGTGTCCCAGAGGAGCTGGTAATGTGTGTGCTCATTTTTGTTATATATCATGAACATTTGAATTTCATTTCTAGTCTCTTCCATGATCCACTGGTGGCTCAACAGTATGTTTTTCAGCCTCCATGTGTTACAAGACATTCTTTGGTGGCTTTTGGTGTTAAGTTCTAATTTTATTCCCATGTTGTCTGAGAGAATGCAAGGTATAACTTCAATGTTTCTGAATTTGGACAAGTTTGCTTTGTGACTTTAAATATGGTCTATTTTGGAAAATGTTCCATGGGCTGCTGAGAAAAATGTGTATTCTGATGCTGCTGGGTGAAATGTTCAGTAGATGTCTGTTAAATCTAATTGATCTATGCAGTTGTTTAGATCTGGGGTTTCTCTGTTGAGTTTTTGCCAAGTTGATCTATCTAGTGGGGATAGTGGTGTGTTAAATTCCCCAACAATTAATATCTTTGGATCTATGTGAAATTTGAGGGGAAGTAGTGTTTCTTGGATAAATTTGGGTGCTACATCGTTTGGCGAATAGATATTTAGAATTGTAATATCCTCCTGAAGGAAAGATCCCTTTATTAGTATGTAGCAACCTTCATTGTCTCTTCTCACTAATTTTTATTTAAAGTCTATTTTATCTGATATTAGGATTGCAACTCCTGCCTGTTTATGGGCGCCATTTGTTTGGTAGATTTTGTAAGCCTTTCACCTTCAAAATTGTTTTTATGGGCAAGATGTGACTCCTCAAGGCAGCAGATAGAAGGATCTTGCTTTTTAATCCAACTAGACAGTGTATGTCGCTTAATTGGAGAGTTAAGTCCATTAATGGTGAGAGATAGGACTGAGAGGTATTTGGGAATTCCTGCCATGTTATCCACCTTCTTGGGGGCTGCGGCAACTGGGTTCTTCCTATGGTTCTTGGATTCTCAGTTTGGGTGCAGTTTCTTGACCTTTATTGTGGTCTTGTTGGTTTTCTATGTGTAGGACATCTTTGAGAATCTTTTGTAGGGCTGGTTTGGTGGAGATATATTGTTTCAATTTTTCTTTGTTATGGAAGGTTTTTATTTGACCTTCGGTTATGAAGGAGAGTTTAGCTGGGTATAGTATTTTTGGTTGATAGTTGTTTGTCTTTAGGGCATGGCATACATCATTCCAGACTCTTCTTGCTTTGATTGTCTCTGCTGAGAAATCTGAGGTGATTTGAATTGGTTTCCCTTTATAGGTGATTGTTCTTTTCTCCTTGACAGCTTTAAGGATCTTTTCCTTGGTCTGAATTGATTCTGTGCAGATTATAATGTGACGGTGGGATGTCCTATTCTGGTCTGGTCTATTTGGAGTTCTCAAAGCTTCTTGTATCTGAATAGGTCAATCTTTTTGCATGTTTTGGAAGTTCTCTGCTAGGATTCTGTTAAACAAATTTCCTAGACCATCAACTTCTCTTGGTGCTCCTCTATCATATCATATTTCTTAGTTTGTCTTGGATAGTTGTATGTTCTTTCTCTATAATATCTAGGCTATCTTCAATCCCTGAGATTCGATCTTCTGCATGGTCTAACCTACTGTTAAGACTTTCTACTTTGTTTTTTATTTCTTTTCCTTCTAATTGGTTGGCTTTGATTGCTTCAAATTCTTTTTTGGAGCTTTGTTTTAGATCCTGTATGAACTTCTTTACTTCTTTAATTTGGTGTTCAGTGTTTATTCTCAAATCACTTAGTTGATTGGTTATGGTTTCCTTGGACTCCCATTCCTTCTGACGGGCTCCATTCAGCATTCCCTTTGTGGTCTCCCTGAATTCTTTCAGCTGTCTGTTTATGGATTTCATGAATGCCTCTATTAATCTTTGTCTATTCTAATTCTGCTGTTGCAATTCCTATGTTACTCTTTGATTAGCTTCCTCATGTTCACGCAATCCTATAGTTCTCTTTGACTGTTCTCAGCCTGCTCATGCCATTCCTGACTTTCTTTTTGTCTGTTCTCAGCCTGCTCACACAATTCCTGTCTATCTCTTTGACTGTTCTCAGCCTCCTAAGGTAATTCCTTTATTTCTCTTTGAGTGTTCTCAACCTGCTCACACAATTCCTGTATCAATCTTTGAGTAGCTTCCTTACACTCATGAGATTCCTTTGGTTTGCCTCCTCTCTCTCTCTATCATGCTCACACTGAGTCCTTTGCAGGGTTTCAATCTTTTCACTCACCATGTTTACCAGTAGTGTTTGTAGAGCTTTTTGGGAACTCGCCTCTGGATTATTCATTATCTGTTCTGTCACCTGATTATCATGAGTGAGAGTTGAGAGACTCAGACTTGCCATTTTTCTTGTGTTTTTCCAGCTTTTTTTTTTCCTTTTTGATATGAAAGTAACACCAATTTTGTTCTAGAACTCTTTTAAGGCATGCATCAACCAAAGTCCTATAGTTGTACAGTCAAATGTCTGCAGATACAATCTAGTTCAACAGATACAATCTATCCAACATCAAACAACTATGTATTAATGGGCTAAGAACAGCAAAGAAGAATTTGGAAAAACAGAAATTATTAGGTTTAGGGAGAAATGTGGGGAAAATTAGGATTAGAGGGGTGTGGAAAGGTAAAAGGAGGGTGAAATTAACCTAGTCCTAATCTCAAAGAGGGAAATGAATTGGACAGAATGATAGGAGAGAAGAAAAAAAAGAGACAAGAAAAAATGGAAAAACAAAAATTTAAAGTTAAAAAGTAAAACTTAAAAATGATCTATTTTTAAAGGTGAAACTGAGAGAAGAATATGAATAGGATGAGAGGAGGGGAGAGATAGAAAGGAGACATGAAAAATAAAAATTCTTAAAATATTATATAAGTATAAAAAGATAATACTGCTATTAAGGAATTTAAGCCTATGAGGTTTTGAATTGAGTAATAAATTTCTGGCTTAGGTGTGTACAGAATTGGGAATAAGGTCTAATAATCGATGATGGGTATATCTGAAGATGAACAGAACAGCAATTAAGTCACACAAAAAAGAATGAAATGGAAGAAAAAAATGAAAAGAATGAGTAAGAAAAAAAAGGACCAAAAGGTCAGTAGAGATAAAAAATGCACACATACAAAATATACACCTAAAATAAAAATTATAAGTGGAAAAAAAGATTAATAGAAAACAATTTTAAAAAAGTAAAAATTAAAAAAGCTACAAAAAAAGAGTTCTTTGATTTTTCTTTTGGGGGGAGGGGAGGGTGGATGGGAAGATCCTGTATTTCCCTTGTGTCTGTAACCAGTCTTTTGGTGGAGTCTCTGGTCTGCTTGTGGTGTTTGGTTTTCCTGTGGCTTGATTAGTTTCTTAAGTCTGTTTGTTTGAGCAGGCAGAAAAATGCTGTGCTTTACCCAGGATTTTGTGATCCTCCTCCCAGGCTAGTTCAGTGGGAGGCAGATCTGCTTTGAGTATCACAAAAGAGGGAGATGGCTGTTTCCTCTCATTTGGAGATGCTGTGATGAGGCTAGGTTCTGTGTAGAGTTGAGGTCTTTCAGCAAACAGTAGCTTTTCCCTGAGGGGTTAGCTTCTGAGATACTCTTGGAGCCATTCTCAGGGTTTATGCTTACTGAATTTCAATTGATTGTCTAGGCTGCTGTAGGGAAGGGCAGCCTCTGGCTTTGTTTTCCCAGTGAAGAAAGTCACTCCTCCGGAGGTGGAGCTCTCTCTGCCTGGGCTGATTAACTTTCCGCTGGGTGGAGCTGAGCCTGGCAGGCCAGGTGAGGTTCCTGTGACCTGCTAAATGACTCTTTTGTTTTCTTCTGAAGGCTGAGTTGGAGCTAGCTGCTCAGCCCAGCCTTTGTCAGTATCAAAGATGGAGATCTCCTATGGGGGGGTAGGGGTGGCCTTCCCTCCTCTGCTCCCTGAGAAGGAGTGAGGATGTCAGGGTTCTACTCATGTAGGAGTGTTGGTTCCTGGGTCCTCTCTGGTCTGCAGGATGAAGATATCTACTCCTTGTCAGTTCTTGCTGGTGTTGAGTAGAAATACGCTCACCCACTGTCTGGCACCTTTGTCCCGACTTTCTGTGTTGTAGGTGTGGCTGCTACAGCCGCAGCCACAGCCATGGCTACTGGCAAGTGCTCAGATCTGTCTCCTTGCCTGGATTTTCCCTCTCTGACCAAACTCTCTGTACTGTGATGGCACACTTCGTGTAATTCTCTGGCCTAGGACTGTTCACTGGAACACTAAAACTGCTTTCTATGTAAGAGCTTGTTTAGCCTCGAGCTTCTCCTCCGCCATCTTCCCGGAAATCAATTTTTTCTTTGTTTTCACCTAGGGAAAATAAAACAAAACATGTCTAATTTTTCTACTCATCACAACAGAAGGATAACAAACAGGACATGAAGTATCTAATCCTCATGCAAACATTTAAAATGTTTTCCTCACTCATCTTGGACCTTATGGAGTTTTGTTACTATGACAAAATATGGATGAAACTGTATGCCAGTGGCTCATGTCTGTATCCCAGCTACTCAGGAGTCTTTTCTTTTCTTTCCTTTTTTTTTCTTGTGTTGTTTCTTTTCTTTTTTTATTGTGAAAATACCATACAAAGGGGTTGCAATTACATGAGCAAGGTAATGAGTACATTTCTTATCAAACATAAGAAATGTACTCCTTTGCCTCCTCCTTTGTTTTTCCCCTACCATCCCTGCCCTCCCATCTCCACCACTACACTCTTCCCCCCTCCACCCAACTTATGAAGTTCGTTTTTTGACATTACATCTTGTACATCTCATTGGTGCAATGGATCCCCCTGTATCCCTATTTAAACAATATGTTTTTTTTCCTTTCCCTCCCCAAATTATACCAACATCAAATACAGTGAAAACAGGGTATACCGTGGGGGAAGGGACATACAAAGCAACAAAAAAAATCACCTTTTAAATACTTTAGAAACAATAGCAAGAAAGAAAAAGCCACTTGTGTCCTTATCTTGGGAATTATTTCACCTAACATCATCTTATCTGACCTTTTCTGCTTGTCTCAGACATATACTTTATTGCAAATAAGGGAAACCATGGGACATATGTTTCTTTGGCCTGGCTTACAGATTGGGAGAAGATCTTTACTAGTCATATAACAGACAAGGGTCTCATACCTAAAATATACCTGGAACTCAAAAAATTAAATCCCCCAACAACAAATCCTCGAAGAAACAACAAATAAGCCCAATAAATTAGTGGGCTAAAGATTTAAAGAGATACTTCTCTGAAGAGGAAAGAAGGATGGCCAATAGACACATGAAGAAATGCTCAACCTCTCTAGCCATAAAAGAAATGAAAATCAAAACAACACTGAGATACCACCTCACCTCAGTTAGAATGGCTATAATCAGGAACTCTAATAACAACAGATGCTGGAGAGGTTGTGGACAGAAGGGAACTTTACTGCATTGTTGGTGGGAGTGTAAACTTGGTCAACTACTTTGCAAAGTAGTATGGAGGTTCCTCAAAAGACTCCACATAGAGCTCCCTTATGACCCAGCAATCCCACTTTTGGGCATTTACCCAAATGATCACAAACAAGACCGTACTAAAGATACAACCATTTTTATTGCAGCATTATTTACCATAGCTAAGATATGGAACCAACCCAGATGCCCCTCAGTAGATGAATGGATCAAGAAAATGTGGTATATATACACAATGGAATTCTATGCCTCCATCAGAAAGAATGACATTGCCCCATTTGTTAGGAAATGGAAAGACTTGGAAAAAATTAAACTTAGGAGGCTTGAGTTATGAGGATCACAGGCAAGGGAAGTCCCTGAGATTCTTTATCTCCAATTACTCACCAGAAAACTGGAATGGAGTGTGACTCAAAATTATAGAGTTCTAGCATTGAATGAAAAAGCTCAGGAATAGCGCCTAGGACCTGAGTTTAAGCCACAGAGTCATCATCATCATCATCAACAACAACAACAACAAATATACATATATATTGGATACATGTATATGTGTATATATACATATGCATGTGTATATATGTATATATTATAATTCATTATATATACAAGTATATATTACATATATGTTGTGTCTGTGTGTAGCTATATACATATTAATATGTGGAAAAATGAGAAATATCTAATTGTATTTCTCTGGGAACCTATGGAATAATGGAGGTAATGTACAAGAACGTACAAGTGGTATACAAGAGTAACATATAAGGCAATGTACAAGAACCCAAAAGAAGAAGGTGAGTACACTCTAATCTCTTGACCTGAGTGAAATGAGTGAAGAAAATACATTGGATATAGCATTAAAGGAAGCTAATCTTAAAAGAAAGCTGAACTTCATAAGAGCCTTCATGATTGTCGTATCCTGGTGCTCATAAGGCCATTTGACCTTGGTAAACTCATAAAATGAATATATTATGAATGTGCCAACATTGGGATTATCTGTGAAGTGGTAGTTCTTTTAAAGTTATATGCAAAGTTGGATATACAAGTTCACATTTCCTATCCATGTTGTAAAGTTCCTAAGATTTCCTACCCTTTAGGTACTTTTACTATTTACCTACTAACAGTCAAGTCTATTGGTAAGTGAGCCAAGCTTGAAGAAGAAGACAAAGATGAAGACGAAGATGCAGAAGAAGAAGCAGAAGAAGCAGAAGCAGAAGGAAGAAGAAGAAGAAGAAAGAAAGAAGAAGAAGAAGAAGAAGAAGAAGAAGAAGAAGAAGAAGAAGAAGAAGAAGAAGAAGAAGAAGAAGAAGAAGAAGAAGAAGAAGAAGAAGAAGAAGAAGAAGAAGAAGAAGAAGAAGAAGAAGAAGAAGAAGAAGAAGAAGAAGAAGAAGAAGAAGAAGAAGAAGAAGAAGAAGAAGAAGAAGAAGAAGAAGAAGAAGAAGAAGAAGAAGAAGAAAGAAGAAGGAGACACAGAAGGACTCTAAAACAGCTTGGTTTTATGTAGTCTTGTTTAAAAAGAACTCCCAAATTCCAGCTGTGTACTGTTTAAGTGCCTCCTTAAATGAAACTGACAGAGAGAGAATAGGATCCAATTAGCAAGAGTTTCCTTTCCTGCATCTGATAAGTTAACATCTGTGCCTTCTGATAAAGGCACTCATTTTTTTTAGTGGCATTTGCACTATTCATTAGTTCCCTTTTAGTGCAAATAGCTGACTTCAAAAAACACCCCAGGGCTACAAAGAATTGTCAGACAGGTGGTAGATAGACATCACCTGAGAAGAAAGCCTCTCCAGATATACATTTGGGTTTCCACATTAAAAGGTGAAGGAAAACTTGATGAGTCATAATAGGTGTCTAAATACTCCCAGAAAGTCATTCACTGAATACAATATAATAGGGATAAGATGAGACTGATAATGAGGAAAGACTAATTACTAAAATGTAATCATCTGCTGATTTCTTTAAATATACATAGAACATTTATGGAAACATGATTTTTTTTGCCTTGTGATTGTGTGTCTGTTTTAGACAGATTGTTTTAACCCTGATTCCCAAACATCAGCCCCAAGGATCATCTTTGATGGTGCACAGACTTCTCGTGACTTATATGATTTTCTGCCAACTCATTGTTGATCCTTAAAAGTGTCCTCCTGCTTTAAGAAGGACAGATTGTGTATTTCTAGCATAAAGAAATGTCGACAATATCCTCTTACCCCAAACAACTCAGAAACTGAACAGAACTGTCAAAAGCTACCACTTTAACTATCTAGAAAATGACTATAAGGAAACAATAAAAAGAAAGGTGTCTACCAGTTCAAAGCTCTTGGGTTCCAGGTAGAAACAGTGGGAGGAGATTCACCTGGTTTGGCCCAGTGCAAAATGCTGCACTCTGTGGTACTGTCAACTAAAGAAGCACATGAAGGAGATAAAAAGTGAGACCCTGCTTGGGTCAGCAGTGAACTAGTCAAGTAGCACACAATTTAACCAGGGAGCCCCAGAAATGAGATTCCTGGAGAATTATGTCAGCTCATGAGAAGCATATCTGACTGAGAATGGCTAAAGGAAGTTCTAGGATGGCGCAACCAGAGGAAGGGCTCACACCAACATAGTAGGCACATGACATCGAAAGGCATGTTTGAACTATTCTCCATTATCTCAGGAGAACACAGAAACATTACTGGGATGATGAACACTTCACCAATGAATATCTGGCCACATGACTGGTTACTACTATGCTGTGTAGCTGCAGGTGATCCGTAGGATGCCAAGTAGTAAAATAAAAATAATAATGGAGAAAAAGAGCAAGTAATATGCTCATGATATTCTATGCAGGAAGAACAAGTACATGTTGACTATATAAGCAAATAAGTAAATAGCTAAGCAAAACAAAATAAAAGGCAAAGCACGATGGGACATACCTGTATTTCCAGCTACTAAGAAGGTGAGGATCATGATGACTATGGTGCAAAGCCAAGTCTGAGAAAAAGATGTGTTAGTGAGACACCCCTCTCATGTGAACAAATAAACTATGTATAATATTGTATATCTGTAATACAAACCACACAGGCATAGGTAGGAGTATCTAAAATCCATGGCCAATTCTGGGCAGAAATGCAAAATCCTATTTGAGAAATAACTAATGCAAAAAGGGTTAGGGGCTTGGCTTAAGTGACAGAATATGCCTATCTAGCTAGCTCAAACATTACATTTCCAATATCAGTATCATACTCCCCACAAAAAAATCATAGGAGACAATAATAGCTCACAAGGGGACATAATCAGCACCAATTGCTACAGTGAAATTTCCTTGTGTTGAGCCGGAAATTGTAGGAAATGCAAAAAAGAGGAAAACGTGATCGAAAGAAGATTAGTCAGGTAGAAAGTATCTGCTAGTGAGCAAAGACTTTAGATTTAGTAGACAAAAGTCTAAGAGCAATTATCATACTGTATGTTCAAAAACTTCAAGGAAAATATGATGACAATGTTCATGATGAATGAACAAATAAATATCACAACCAACATAGAGTCTAAAAATGAACCAAGTAGAAATTCTCAATTTGTAAGAAGAATTTCTGGATGAAAAATAATGATGTGGGCTTAGTAGTAGATTTTAATGGCAAAATCTAACCTGTAAATAAAAATTTAGATTTGTTCCAAACTATGTGAGTCCACCTGAAAACAAGAGAGGAAGGAGATCAAAGGAAAATGATCAGATCTCCAATGGTGTGTGGAGGAGCACACATATCTACAGGTGTTGGTAGGTGTTGAGAGTTCTAGAGAACAAGGAGAAGAGGACAAGTTCATGATGATAGTCACATCTGTCTCTCCAACTTTGCCAAAAATTAAAAAAAATGATAATACTAATCTAAAGGGAGAAATGAAGACGTGTAAATTACATCATTAAGTATAAGAGAATGTTATTAAAAGATTTTTAATTTTTTTTAAAAAATCATAAGCAACAGTTAGAACATGTTTATCATATTGTGGCAAACAAACACATAATACAACTATCAGAGCACTAAAAATAAGAGGAAAAGACTTATTTTGGAAAAACAATTGTCAACGTTTTAATGGAACTAAGTCAGATTATGAAAGGTTTAGATCATATTGTAATCATTAGAGCAAGTAGTAGATTAAGAAGCATATTAGGGGCTCACACCTGTAATCCTAGTTAGCTCAAGGTGACTAAGATCTGAAGATTGCAGTTCAAAGCCAGCTCATTCAGGAAAGTCTGTGGGACTCTTATCTCCACTTATCTCCATTAAACTACCAAACAAAAAGCAAAAACCCTCCCCCATGGTAAAACCCCTGTATTCTCTGTATTTGATGTTGGTATAATTTGGGGAAGGGAAAGGAAAAAACAAATTGTTAAAACAGGAATACAGGTTGCCCCATTGCAACAGAGTTGTACAAGACACTATGTGGAAAAACGAACTTTACAATTTAGGAGGGGGGGGTGTAGGGTGGGGGGGAGGGGCAGGGAGTACAGTTGTGGAGATGGGAGGGAAGGAATGGTAGGGGAAAAACAAAGGAAGAGACAACAATGCTTGATAAGAAATGTACTCACTACCTTGCTCATGTTACTCTTACCCCTCCTCTGTCCAGTATTTTTACAATAAAAAACTTATTTTAAAAAAAAAAGCTGGAAGTGGAGATGTGGCTCAAGGGTTAGATCTAAAACCTTGAGCAAAAGGAAGCTCAGGGATAGAACCCAGGCCCTGACTTCAAGCCCCATGATTAGTACAAACACATACACATACACACACACAAACACATACACAGACAGACACACAAAGAAGCATTTTGAAATAAGGCATATTGTGTAATCGTAGAAAGTGAAGAGGCATATGCTAATCCTTAGAGCAATAAAATAAAGCAATAAGGAGGGACAAAAATTAAACAATAGAAAAACAAATCAAAATAGCTATGTCAATAATCACATTACATATGAACGGACAATGTACTCTAGTAAAAAGGCTCAGATGAAAAAGTCTTACAAGCAAGATCCAGTTCCCTACTAGAGAAACAAACACATTAGATTCACAGACTCCATGGTTGAATGTAAAAGGATGGGAATGGAATGTACTGTGCATATAGTAACTGTAAGAAAGCTGAATTATCTCTGGTACTATCTGAAAAAACAGTCTCTGTAACAACAAATATTACAAGAGAAAAGGAGAAACACTTCATAGCAATTGAATTAACACATGAGAATTATATAATAATCTTAATTACATTTGCAACAAAACATCCAAAATACATGAAGCAAAAACTGACATCAAAAATAAAATTAAAAAAATAAAAAAACTGACATCGGTGAAAGGTAAAATGCAGCAATTAAAGTCAGAGTTACAATATCCCTGTTCTAATAAATAATAGTAATAGAAAGTGTAGCTAGTAAACATTGTCAATCTCTCTGAGTACATATTATTAAACTCTTCTCAACAAGAATAGATTTTACATTCATGTAGAGGTTTCTAAACAGATCAAATGATAGATTTAAAACAACTCTCAATAAATTTAAGAAGTTGAGATATTCAAATTATGTTCTGCAACCACAATGAAATAGCATTAAAAATGATTAATACAAAGACTTAAAAAATGCTCAATATTTTAAAAAATCAAATAAGATGTAATCAAAGAGAAAAGACACAAGGAAAATTTGAAAGAATTTTGAACTGAATGAAAATAAAACTAAATATATTAAACAGTATTTATTCTGTGATTATTTTAAGTAACTGCAGGAAATATTTCAATAGTTGTTAGGTTGGTAATTTATTTTCAAGTAACATTAATTGGAGGTTCCAATTACTGGGATTAGGAAATAGTATCATTTTTAGTGTACTGCTTTGGTTTTATTAAGATAAAGGTTGAACATATCCGTCAATTTTAGTATCTCATCACTCTTGATTTAACATAATTTCCATTGTCTGTGACAGCAAAAGTTGCAAACATCTAAATTTTCCACATTTAAGGAAAAAAAAAAAAACTTGTATTTTAAAGTCTTATCCTCTTAACCCATGGGTCATTTTTTGTATTCAGTTTTATTTTTCCTGTTTTTACGATAAAATTCATAATTATAAGAAAATATTTAATTTTTAA
Source organism: Dipodomys spectabilis (assembly GCF_019054845.1). Taxonomy (NCBI): domain Eukaryota; kingdom Metazoa; phylum Chordata; class Mammalia; order Rodentia; family Heteromyidae; genus Dipodomys; species Dipodomys spectabilis. Next base: position 554,587 of record NW_024870886.1, on the reverse strand, counting down.
ACAATATGGAAATAAAAAGTCAGCTAACTAAACTCAAAATGGCCATGTTATATGAGGTTTATTTAATCTACCCAGGAGTTTAAAAAGGGATATTGTTCTGTAGCAAGCATCAGAAAAAACAGTAAAGCTTACTGGAGGTTTCTATAGAACTCCTTTCTGTGGTGTCTCGTAACCAGTCAGGAATTGTCACCATGAAGCTACCTAACAACTGAAAATTGTCCATGCATAGACAAAGATGCTTTGTCCTCTCTCAGCTAGAGTCAACAAGATGGCTGCTCTATTGATTCTGAGTATTTTTATGGTTTTGACTGGTTTGTTCCCAATGACCTCACTTAGTCAATTCAATACAGGCCACTCAGATCTTCTGTGAAGGTCACCTCCATTATCATGTTAGGTATGTTTCAAGGGCAAAGGCAGAGGAATGTGAAAGGAAATGTATATAGCTGAAAGTCATGTGTATGATACATCAATGGTTCATCCACAGTAAGAATGGTTGTTAAAATAGCAGAATCAAAGCCATGGTTGGATCAAAGGCATGTGTCCTCAGTCTGTCACATGCTACAACCCTGTGAGTAAATTTTGTGTACATTAATTTTATAACAGTTGAGACTGTGTACCCCTTTCCTGTGATCTATTATTAGTATTTCCATTAAACTTTTACTATCCATTTTTATGGGCTCATCTTCAGCTTTATCAATCCAACTCTCAGTCTTAACTCTGGAAATACTTTCTATTGGTAAGTCATTGCATCTGACCAGTTCTTTTCTTCCATGATGTAATTGTCCCAACATCATTATCTGTGTCCTAGTAATATGACCTGAAATCTCATTTCCCTATCCTCCAAGTATGATCATCTCCCATGGATTCATTTCTTTCTCCAACATGTTGGTACTCAGTGATCATTGTTAGCCTTACCTCCTCCATCTTCCTAGCCAATCTGCTACCTTAGACCTTCGGGAAAAAAAACAAAGCTGTCTTTCCCTAATATCAGGTGACACAGGCCTTTCCCTATAAACAGATAACACAGGCTTCTACCTGAAAACAGGTGATGAAGGTAGCTGCAATCTCAAATGGCAGCCATTCCCCTCTCCATTTAGTTTGTGCAGCTATACTGTAAAGGTTAACCCTTTCCACAATGCAGTGAACCCAGCCATATAAAACTGTGCTTCTATCCCCATCCAGATGCTTCTCTCTGTCCTTGAGGTAGCCTGTCAGGTTAATGACATTAAAACTCCTTTTCCTTTGTATGGGACCATGTGTCCAAGTGTTTTTCTTGGGGAAGCCTTTCAATCATAAGTTAAACTTCTTCCTTGTTATCATTGCTTTTCTCTCACATTCCTTCTGGAGAAATGTTTAATACAAATGGAATCAACTAGCCACATTTTCCACATGTATTCCTGGATTGCTGTGTGAGGCTGAAGAAAAATGACAGAACTTTGCTAAGGCAAATGCAGCTAGTGTTCTGTACAAGATTAATGCTGTAAAGAATGCAATGCATTCCCTATGAAATTTAAAAGTATGAGGGAAGTAGTGGGTAGTGGAAACAGGAGTGTGGGAGTGACATTGACCTGATATTGTAACATTTGTAAAGAATTGGAAAGACCTGGGAAGAATTATGTTGAGTCAGAGAGACAAAGGATCCATGTTTCCCCCTTATGCGTGGAAGCTAGATTTACCTTACAAACTTGTAAGTTAATATATGAGGTGGATGCAAATATGCTAACTGAATCACAATAGATTCAAGGGAGAACTCATACAGTATAATTCATTAGAAAGTCAAAATCAAACTTCAGCAAAATAAAACACCATGAAATAGGGATTTGACAGGGGTGGGGTGAGGTCAAGGGAAAAAGAGGTAGATAAGTGAAGAGGAGAAGAGGGGAAGAATGTAGTTAAGAATCTAATGTACTGCCGGGTGCTGGTGCCTCATGCCTGTAATCCTAGTAGCTCAGGAGGCTGAGATCCGAAGATATGGTTCAAAGCCAGCTCAGGCAGGAAAAGTCCATGAGACTCTTATCTCCAATCAATGACCAGAAAACTGAAAGTGATGCTGTGGCTCAAGTAATAGAGTGCTAGCTTTGAACTAAAGCGCTGAGGGACAGCACCCAGGTCCAGAGTTCAAGCCCCACCACTGACAAAAAAAAAAGAATCCAATATATATACCACAAAATCAAGAAGAGTGAGGGAAGTGGAGGTAGGGGGTATATGAGAATGTTGAACAGTGACATCAATCAATATATATGTTGTATTTCTAAACTTCTTTGTTAAATGCCAACTCCTCTGTATTCCTATTTAAAGATAATAAAAAACAAAAAATAATGATTAACAATTAATACTGTCTTTTCACAGTCACAATTTGTTGCTCTCAACCAAAGTTCTGGCTACAGTCTACATTTCCATTTGCATTTGTAGAGGGTCGTGTCACTGAGCTTGTTCTATTAATGAAATTGTACCATATCTAAATGGGTCACTAAGAATAATTTCTATGATTTTCCAGACTCTTTTTCTCTGCAAACCAATTACTTATAGATATTGAGTCAGAGACTAGGATCTCAAAGATGATAGAGCCACACACTGGAAGGAGTCTTAATGACTGATAAGCTATAAGGAAATTCACCAAACAACTTGGAATCATATGAAAAAGACATAGCTGGCTGTTTGTTAAGGCACTGAAATTCTGAAGCAGGTTTCTTCAGCATATACTACAGAATAATTCAAATAACTAATGCATATGAATGCCACAAGATCTAGTGTCTGCCATGTCATTGGAACCTAGATGTGGTTCTATAATCCCGAGGCAGGTTCCTATCAATATTCTTGACCTTGCAGCAAATGTTCTACATGTCTTCTGTCCTATATCCCATACTGGTTATTGTCCCTTATCTCTATCATTTAGAAGAAAAACTTTCTTTCTTCATCACAGAAAGAAAAATCCTTCCTCCTCTGATCCAAGAGAACATAAAATATGTCGTTTCTTATTCACTCAAAATGAAACAAATGTTCTTTGACAAGTATTTGAACACATGAGGAAACTAAAGTCTTTTAAGAGTCAATGAGTATTGACTCTGATTTTTACATTTAGAAAAATCTTATAGGAAATGTAAGTCATAAGACAATGGGTGAAATCAATTATGATCGACATTTCATTAGCATGTGTCTCCCAGGCTTTTAAATAGGATAATTACATAAAAAGATCCTCCTTTAGTAACTATCCTTTTGGATCATCATATAGATTGGAAAACTTTACAGAGGAATTCTCATTTTTTTTAAAGATTTATGTCCTACTTTCAAAAGTAAGAATATTACCCTATCTAAGATAAAACCTTCGCAAACTTAAAAAAGCAAAACCTATAGCAAAATCATGCTGCTCAAACAGTTTCCAGGTAAGTTTATAATTACTTAATTATTCACTCTTTCAGAATTGTATTGGTTTTGTATAGAAGCATATCTTTCCTTAACTCTCCCTGCTGTAATCACAAGAAATTCCCCAACAATTTAAAGTAAGCATTCTTAGCTATCAGTTCTGTATTAAAATTAAAACTAAACCTCCTACTTCTTCTTTACAGCACACAACAGATTGAATTCTTTCATTCTTTACAGTATTCATCCCATTACTCATTCTGCCTGAAAAAAACACTACCCTAACAAAATAAACACTTAAGTATGTATATTCAACCCTAAAGTGATTTCTCCATTTCCCTCATATTTGTTAAGGACGCGACATATATGTTTAGCAGAAATAAATATTGCAGAGAAATTGGAATGGAGAATCTACACTTCAAAAAGAACAAAAGAAGAGCAGAGATGAGTTTGTTTAGTGCAGACTTGATGGGCTGGCGGCAACTGAAAAATTTCAAAAGGCAACATAGTTTTCATTCAAAATTATGATTTGTTCATTAAAGATGAAGTGAAATTCAAGATAGTATTAAGAATCACAGGCTCCAAAGATAAACTTACCATTACTGTATGAAGAATCTTCATGTCTATTAAGTGTCAAAAAGATTGAAATAAAAAGAAATAGAATAAAGATAGGGTAGAATGGAGATGTATTCTAAAAGTAGTGTCATATGTCTAGCAGGGTGGAGGACTGAAGTGTTACAAAGCGATGCTTCTATCTCTTCTGAATTCCCGACTGATTCTTATGTTAGGAATAATGATCATTGCAGAAACCTACACAAAAGGAAGACTGTCACATTAATTTACCAATCAATGAGCCATTTCAGTTTATCCTCCAAGCAACTGAAGAGAACTAGATTTCACTATTAAGCAAAAAGCACCCATTCTAAGTGCTAAGCATATATCATAATTTTAAATAACAATACCTTACATTTGTGTATCTCTTCAGAGTTTACAAAGCACTTTTATGCACATTGCCTCATTCATCAATCTCTAAAAGAGGAAGAAAAATCTAAGGCAAGAGAAGGATTAATATCAGTGCTACACTGGATAGATGAGGGTGAGTTTCTAGAATAATAGAAACCCTCAACAAATCTTCACCAGGAGCTGATGAATTGCCCATCTCAGCTTCATTATCCTTATCATGAGCACTTAGGAGAGAAATGAAAAATTGATGAGCGCCGTCATAATCAAAGAGAATAAATGTTTCCCTGTTAAAGTGAATGCATAATCTTTCCAAGAATAAAATAACAATATTCATTCATTATTAAATTCTGATCATGCTGACACCAAATCTCATTTCCACCAGCGAAGGATATTAGCAATACAGAAGACAATTGTTTGCACTTGGTGGTGTGAATCTATATTTACCTATGTAGGAAATCCCCACCGACACACTACATCTAGAGGCCTTGCCTCTCCAAATTGGGTCAGTATTTTTAGAATCTATTTAACAATAAATAGAATGAACATTTATTTTTTACCTAAACACAGATAATTTCTTAAATAGATAGATGAGATACTTCCTAAGAATGAGATTGAACAAATATCAAAGGTAGCAGATATGTCACCTATAGAAGAAGTTAAATGTGTCTTACAACAAAGATTTTTCTTAATATAAAGAATAAATGGAAAGATTCAATATATACCTAAAGACAATAATCTTGCACTGCAAAATTCTTGATTTTTCTTGCTTCTTACAATCATGCTTTCTAAGTCGTGTGTGTGTGTGTGTGTGTGTGTGTGTGTGTGTGTGTGTGTGGTGTGTATCTGCATGAATATATGTGATTGTATAGGTGGACTGTGTATCTTTTTGGGTGAGTAGTCGGTAGTTAGTTGCCTGCTTCTATATGTCAGCTAGAACTTGGGCTCTCCGCATGACAGGAATAGTTGGAAATTTCGATAGCACTCATACTACATCAGAGCACCTTTTCTTCAATGATCTATTACTTGCCATTAAGAATCACTATGTCATTCAATCTGTATCAGTTGAATAATCAGGAATAAAAAGATGTTTTAAAAATCATAATGAACATCCAATTTTATATCCTCATGGAAATTAGCAATGCAGGTAGAAAAGATTGAGGTCTCAATGTAAAGGATTATGATATTTTTTTAAAAAGATATGCATTTAACAAGTATGCCAGAAGGACAATGAAATGAATGGTATGTTTGAAATACTTACCCTGTATCTAAAATGGATTAAGCCTTGAAATGGTCTTACCATATTTTAGACACAGATAGCTTGACCTTAACTCTAAATGTATTACATTCCATCTGTATTATGAAAATGTAAATTGTTTTTTCTTTTTTAATCTGGCTCTCAAGTGCATCTTGAGAATGAGGAGAGGAAACTTTCAGAGGAAGGAAATTGATTCTTGTCTTTTGGCCTTACACACACTCTAGCTTTAAGGAGACTCTTGCAGGGAATACCAGGGCAAGCCAAATTTCAGATTCTTTAATGTCCACTTCTCCCTCATGACAGGCCTTTTCTTTGTTTTTGCTTAGGTGAACATCTGGCGTTAATATCAAGATCTCTCCCCCCACCACTGACTGGTGGGAGATCACATACCACCTAAGAGAAATACTGAAGCTCAACATTTGACAACTAAAAGTACAAAATAGTTGATGAGATTTTTTTAGTCACTAACAGTATAAGTTTTCCCCCAGTGGTGGAATTGGCTTACGAAATGCACAGCAAGTGCTCTTAATATAGAATTACATGCCCAGTCACAAAATCTGAAGGTCAGTTTTATTTGCTTTATTTCTTTTGGATGGTGCTATTGGCTTTGAACTCAGGACTTCATCCTGCTTACTGGGAAGGTATTCTAAGACTTGAGCCATGCCTCTAGATTGCTTTGCTCTCCTTTCTTTTGAGGCAAGATTTCACTTTCTTTATGGGTGGTCCTCATATATTTAGGTTTCCTGCCATAGCTGGGATAGTAGGTTTAAATCTCTGCACCCAGAGAGATAAGGCCCTAATGATGTTTTATTCTGTTTCGTTTTCATCCTGGGTTAACTTGGAACCTGCATCCTCCTCAACTCAACCTCCCACATGGCTGGGATAACAGATTTGTATTATTGCGCTCCATTATTGGTTGAAATGGGGTTACTATGAAATTTTTGTTTAGAGGGCCCTCGAACTTCAATTCTCCCAATTTCAGTCCCCTATTTAACTAGAATTTCAGGCAGGAGCCATTGCTTCATACCTGAAAACCTTGGGAAAAATTAGGATGTCTTACTGTAGCTTCTTCATTTATATATTCAAGAGGAAAGTTTAAGGATGTGAGCACCGGGCTTTATTCTAAGCCCTGGTATGAAAAAGGAGAAGGTCATGAAATAAGGACAGTGTCTTCCAGGAGTAAAAGGGATAAAAACAGGAAGATAAAATCTGTCTGCAACCCTGAGAAGCCAGCCCAGTGAGAAAGTTCCTTAATTTCCAATTAGCTACCAAAAAATGCCAGGAATGGAGCTGTGATAAAGTAAACAAGCTAAGGGATAGCACCCAATACCTGAACCTGAGACAAGCACTAGGACAGACTGACACACACACACACACACACACACACACACACACACAAAGGAAAATGACTCAGTATGAGGAAACCCTAGGGGAGATATTTGAAGGGGAAAAAATCAAGGGCAAGAGTCTTGATCAAACCGAGCCTTTATCTCTGCAACTTGATCTGCAATGTTGAGAAGCGAGATGATAACAAGGCAGGAAAAATGAGAGTGGTAAATCTAGTTCCACATTTTCCACATTTATCTTGGGATTTCCTTCACTTGGTAGTTGTCTGACCTTCTGGATCTGAGATTATCCTCTGAGGCAGGTTTTGGAGGTTAGTGAGATTTGGCTTATGTGAGTGTGGAAAGATGCAACAAACTACATATAGGGTTAAGTGCTTTCTTCTATGTAATACAGAACTTTACCAAACATGAGGGAAGGAAAGAAGAAAGGAAGGAGGGAAGGAAGGAAGGAAGGAACAAAGAAAGAAAGAAAGAAAGAGAGAGAAAGAAAGAAAGAAGGAAAGAAAAAAAGAAAGAAAGGAAGGAAGAAAGAAAGAGAGGAAGAAAGAAAGAGAGGAAAAGGAAGGAAGGAGGAAAGAAAGAAAGAAAGAAAGAAGGAAGGAAAGAAAGAAAGAAAGGAAGGAAGGAAGGAAAGAAGGAAGGAAGGAAGGAAGGAAGGAGGAAGGAAGGAGGAAGGAAGGAGGAAGGAAGGAGGAAAGAAGAGAAAGAAAGAGAGAGAAAGAGTGAGCTCAGGAGCCAGGGCCTAGGCCTTGAGTTCAAGCCCCAGGAACGGCACCAGAAAAAAAAAAAAAAAACCCAAACCAGAAAACAAAAACAAAAATAAAAACAAACAGGAGATGAGTTCTTAAATGGCCTTTAGCTCTTTCCAGATATATTGGATTAAAAAACAAGTTTATAGTTTCTTAAATTGCCATGTCTTTTGAAATGAATATGTTTCAGAATGTAATTTAACTTGAAGAAGTGAACTTAAAAACTAATTTGTCTAACCAGCAAGACACCACTTCCAAAGTACCTGGTTTCCATAGAGAAGAAAACATGTAGCCAATCCAATTGCCTTCAGCAGAGGTTCTGCTTTCATACTGATTTGGAAAAATCGCTGAGATCATTTTGCTATTGGAAAATCATTTATTATTTACACTATTTTTCTCTTCTTCATCAATGTCATTAATATCACATTTCCAAGACCATCTTCATATCTTTGTCCTAAATGCATAAGAAAAAAATGGAACATTAAGTTAAATATACACTTTCGAAAACAATCAATAGAAGATGCTATCAAAGTTCCCTAATTTTTTAATTCAAATTAGAGCAAAACATAAGAAATAATTTCCTCCTCCTTTGAAGAAATTACATAGCAAACATTGTCTAGAATTATGGAATATTATGGATCAGCCATCATACAATGGATATCGTTATTGCTGAGTAAATATGTGGTATTAATAAAATACATTCTTTTCTCAGTGTGTGCCCCTACTGGGCTTGATTTCAGGGTCTCATGCTCTGGCTTACATTTTTTACCAGCGCTTGCATGAGCCATATTTCCACTTCTACCTTTTTGCTGATAATTGGAGGTAAGTGTCTCACAGACTTTTCTACTTGGGCTGCCTTCAAACTGACATCCTCCGATCTCAGCCTCCTGTGTAGCTAGAGTTACAGGAATGAACCACTAACACCTGGCTTATACCACATAATTTTGATCCCATTTTTGAAATGTGTTTGTATTTTTTTAGAAAAATGACTCTACAACTCTGTAACAAAATACCAAATTTATCTTTTCTTAGGAGGGAGTGGCTTATCTGAGTTTTTTCTTTTTTACCTCTCTTTTAATGAAATAATATCTGGTACAAAAATGTGAAAGCTAGGGGCTGGGAAGGTGGCTCAGTGGTAGAGTGCTTGCCTTGCATATATGAGGCCCTGGGTTCGATTCCTCAGCACCACATAAGCAGAAAAAAGGCGGAAGTGGTGCTATGGCTCAAGTGGTAGAGCTGAGAGATGGCACCCAGGCCCAGAGTTCAGGCCCCATAACCAAAAAAAAAAAAAAAAGAAAGCTAGATTTTAGTAAATGAAAAAAAAAAATCTATAGGTTCCTGTTTGTGTTTTTATAAGGTTAGTGACTGTCCTGGAAAAAAGAAAAAGAAAATGGAGAATAACTCATCCCATAGAAATAAACACATACTTACTAGAGCATGGCTTTGGAAACTGGTCACAAATTGGCCACAGACACATAGTGGCAATGTAGCTCACCCATGCCTTGGGCAGCTTGCTTAGTGTGGCTGAGCTTTTGAGGTAAATTCTGAATGATGATGACATCAAAGGTGTTTTGGGAAGATTTCTCAGGTCATCACGAGTAATGATATTGAGTTTGAAAACCTAAAATAACAGCACACATAAGATGGAGTACTCTTCACTTTCAGAGGGAAAATTTTTAGGTCAGGAGTATTGTTCGACATCTCATTTCCCTCTTTACTTCAAGAAAGCCAGGCCCTACTTGGAGGGCTGCAGAATTGAAAATCTAATAAGAGTACAGGGTATTTTCAAAAGGAACAACTCAAACAGCTTCAATGACTTACAACATTTTATTTTTTTCCTCCTCTCAAAAATTTTTCCTGAAAGCTTAGGAGTGTTAAGACATTGACATAGATCCAGGGAAGTGACCCATAAAGTAATTAGAAGAGGAATTCCCCCACACCCCACCCTCCCTTCCCAGAGCTGGGTCAGATGAAAGAGTCCTCTGTTGACTTCCTGATCCACCTAATTTCTGTAACTAGGACCATCCCTCACTCATCCCCTGGCAGCTGCTATCACTGAAACTCAAGAGGTTGCCCCAGGCAACATGGCACCTTCTTAGGGAGACTCAACCCTAATGGATTAGCTTTCCTTAGCACAGGTGGCAATTTACCAGCAGACTCAACTTGTACACTAGTAGGAGACCACAGTAAGGAACTTCAAAGACTACAGACCTAAAATATTGCTGAGAAAACACAGGGCTTCCTAAACGTATGTCAACCTTCATCTTCCCATCTACAGCGTGCAGAAGAAGATAGTTACAGGACTAGTAGGATTGACAAGAGGGCAAAGTTTAATGATAAAAAGATGTGAAATGAGTTTTGTATATTGCCATTATGAAACTGCCATTGTCATAAGCCAAACTGTGAAGAACTCATATTTTCATGGGGACAGAATTGGTCAAAGGAAATATTATCTTATTTTTTGCCTGAGAATTTTTTTTGGAACTTTGAAAAGTTTCAAAAACAATAGCAAGTATTAGTTTATTCCTTTATCATTATACAGAATTTTTCACCTATCTTAAATATCACAAAAAATGAAATAGCCTATATTTATCTTTCTCTCAAAAAGATGATTTATTTTTATTAAACTGTTCATGTAGAAGTGTTAGTGTCAAAATATGAATACTATGGTATTTCCTAATGGGAATAAAGTCCCATAAAGGAACTTAGAAAAATCAATGAACTGGATAGAAAGGAGGGGTAGATGAGAAAGACATATTGGAAGCACGCTGAGAAAAGTGTCTCTGAAAATCCCCCAGAAATATGCAAATTACAGGATAAAACCCATCAAAGCACTTTGATACCAATATGAGTAAAATGTAGCAGGTTAGTCACTGGAAGGGAAGCAATGCTTTTATCCACATGGAATACCTACTAATAATACAATCACTAGTAATGCTGTTATTTATGCATATAAAGATACACATGAACTAACAAAAACATTTTCTTGTTTTCTTAAACATCTTATTTTCTTCATTTAACTACAGAAATTCATGATTTTGAATGCGATATTTTCACATTCTCAAAATAATATTCCAGCTTCTGGACTCAATGGGAAGAAAGAAAACAGTGTGTAATGTGCCTTGCCCCAATGTTGGGGAAATATAACTTTTGTCTTATGTCTTGGAATTTCTATCTCATACTGACTGACCGAGTGCAAGTATTGGAAAGAATTCTCTCAGAAAATGAAACATATGTGGAGAAGAAAGCAAAAGCAAATGGTCTTGTTACATGAGAATAAATAGTCACAAATTGCTGTATAACACAGAGGAGTCTGGTTTTGTTTTCTTTGTTTCATGGGGTAGAAAACTGACACAAAAGTATGTGGTGTCTAATAAAACATTTAAGTCCATTGTTAAAATTTAATAAAAATTATATTTCTACTCTTCTCAAATAAAATTGTATTTTGCTATGTCTGGATAAGACTGTTTACTACTATTCTGAGTAAGGAGCTAGTGATTTCTATCATGTTCAAGCAAAATATACTAAGATTGGTGATAATGGTCTGACTCAGGGCCAGATTGGAAATGTGATTAGATGTCCTGTCATTTTGTCCCTATCAGGGATTAGTGTGTCCAAGCATGACCAAATATTGATCCTCTATTTATTTATTTATTTTGCCAGTCATGGGGCCTGAACTCTGGGCCTGGGCACTGTCCCTCAGCTCTTCAGCTCAAGGCTAGCTCTCTACCACTTGAGCCACAGCCCCACTTCTGGATTTTTCTACTTATGTGGTGCTGAGGAATCGAACCCAGGGCCTCATGCATGCAAGGCAAGCACTCTACCACTGAGCCACCTTCCCAGCCCCTATTTTTTAATTTTGTCTACCCTGGGGCTTGAACTTAAGGCCTTGGCATTGTCCCTGAGCTCTTTTGCACTCTACCTGTGAGCCACAGCTCCATTTCCAGTTTTCTGGTAGTTAATTGGAGGAAAGAGTCTCACAGACTTTCTTTCCCCAGGCTGGTTTTTTGTTTGTTTTTCTTTCTGTCAGTCCTGGGGCTTAAACTTTGGGCCTAGGTGCTGTCCCTGAGTTTTTCAGCTCAAGTCTAGTGCTCCACCACTTGAGCCACTTCTGGTTTACTGGTGGTTTATTGGAGATAAGAGTCTCACAGACTTTCCTGCCCAGGCTGTCTTTGAACTGCAATCCTCAGATCTTAGCCTCCTGAGTAATTAGGATTATAGGCATGAGCCACTGGTGCCTGGCTCCAGGCTGGCTTTGAACTTTATATCTCAGACATAGGTAGAGCCTACCTCTTGCTGCTTTTAAAATCTCCTAGCTCTTATATGATGAATTTCCACAGAGCTGTTTAGGAATTTATTAGCCTTAGAGATAGATATGATGGGTAACATATTAATCTGAACCTTAGCAAGTCTGAGAACTCTGATCTAATAAGTGCACAATAAATGTATACACGGATTGTACTTATTGTGTAAGCATTAGCATTGATGTTTCTGCACTAGGAAGGTGTGGTTTAAATCTCTATTTTTGACACTCAGCTTTGTGTCTTTCAGCAATACTCACAGTCTCTGACCCTTGATGTCATCATTCCTAGCTCCCAGGATCCTCATAAAGATTTTTTTCTAGTGCTAATTTTATTGCTGCTTTTATCTTTATATCTTTCTGTTTCTTTTCTCTCCCGAAGGGTATGTGTCAGTCACCTTTACCTGTCATCTCAGAAGACAAAGAGCCTTACATTCATTAATAAATCATTTTCTTTCTATATCAGTAACTTGGTTGCATACTTTTCTTAAGTCAGTATTGGCTTTATCCCATGGTTTGGGTGAGACTTGCTTGTATGTGTAGTACAGCAAATACCATGGCTAGACATAGAAGCTGCTGGGGATGGGGGAGGAGAAAGGGAAGAAAGAGAGGGAGAAGATGGGGGAGAGAGGGGAGTGACAGAGAGAGGGAGAGGGAGAAGAAGAGAAAGGGAGAGGGAGGGAAAACTGGAAAAGAAACAATGGATTTAGAAGGATACAAAGAAATTCTAGAAAGGCCAGTATTTTAACATGTAGACAAGAGGCTGTTATTAACAGGAATCTCAAGAAGAGTCTAGATTTAGGTAGGACAATAAAGAGTTCAGAAATTTACATTAGCTATGACATATCTTCAAATGCCACAGTTCAAGCACAGAATGGGAACCCAGGGGTATGTCAAGCTGAGTTGTCTCAAGGTTTCAGGGAACTCATAACTTAACTTGGGCTATTCATGGAAGTAGACAAATTGGTTAAGGAGTAATCTATGGAGGGAAATTCCCATTCTTTCTTAGGAGTTGTAAGGCAGAGGAAGGATTCACTTTTCAGCATGACTGTACAGTTTGATCTGAATGGTAGGCATAGATTAAACTTTGGAATACCACATTCTGTATTCCCAGCTATAGCTGATCAACCTAAATATGAGAGGCCAGAAAAGCTTGCTGGAAGTCACACAGTAATAGACACAATAAGAATGATTTGCCTTTTCCATCCCATAATGATTAAGCAGCATTAGAATGTCTTTGTTTTACATTACCGCTAATAATTGTAAGAAATAATCTTTACTACTATAGGAGCTGGAGTAATTTTAAATTAACTTATCCTTGATAAAGTTCACATAGCTCCTTAGAGTTGGAACAAAATGAATGATTATTATTTTTTCTGCAAAGCACACATTAGAAAATAAAAAATGAGGAAAATAGGAGATAATGATGATAAATGGATGTCAAATATATTTGTGCTGACCACTGATGGAGAGTTTGTAAAAATACTTTTCTGGACTATAAATAAAAGGGTGAACAGATCCTGAAGAACCTGGGCACATCTCTATATCCATCACCCAGATGTTGAATTCCTTCATCTTTTGTTTAGGACATGGTCTCCCAAACTAGAGTACTTAATTGGAATCACTTGAGGGTCTGTACATTAAAGCAAGCCTTTCTTTCTCTGATGTGTTTAACTCCTACAGTGAGTCACAGAATTTTGTTTTTGTTGTTTTGTTTTGTTGTTGGTTGTGGGGACTGAACTCTGGGCCTAGGCACTGTCCCTCGGTTATTCAGTTCAAGGCTAGCACTCTACCACTTGAGCCACAGTGCCATTTCCAGCTTTTTCTGCTTATGTGGTGTTGAGGAATCGAGCCCAGGGCCTCACACATGCAAGGCAAGTGCTCTACCACCTCCCAGCCCCAAATCAGAGGATTTTTAAAAGTTCCCAGAGGATTCTTTTGTCCAGCAAAGCCTGAAGACAGAACAAAGTGTAATTACCTAGTGACTCCTATTGTCTTCCAACTTAAAATACAATCAGTGAAGATTGAGCATACAAAATGCTAACCCTAATTAAATTGTCCTATCTATGTGAAGAGTAAGTTGTTATGTCGAAAATGAACTTTACAACTTTGGTAGGCAGGGGAGGAGGGTTAGGTGGGGGGGGGGGTGGTAGGGGAGGGGGAGAGAATGGGATGGGCAGGGGAAACAAAGGAGGCTACAATGCTTGATAAGAAATGTACTCATTATCTTGCCCATGTAATTGTAACCCCTCTGTACAGTATTTTCACAATTAAAAAAAAAGAATAACAAGAGAACATAAAGGATCCCTGGTGATATACAGAAAACCTTTGAAGTTGAAATGCTCACAAAAAAGAGTTTTAGGATTTATATAAACATCACATAATTTATGTATGACTAAAAGATCTTAATTTTAAAATAAGGTTTTAAATCAATACTTCTTTTCAAATAGAAATAACAGTTTATAGTATATTCCTATGTCTAGACCTTGAAAATACTTCATTGAGGAAAATTATTCTGTCATGAAAGGACAAGTATTCATATATTCAACTTTTACAGAAGGCCAAACAAAAACTAGTTGGGGAGATGTGAAAGGGAAACTCAAAGCCTACAGAGAACTCAAATATTCTTAGTGCACCTCAACAATGATTTCTTTCTTTCTTTCTTTCTTTCTTTCTTTCTTTCTTTCTTTCTTTCTTTCTTTCTTTCTTTCTTTCTTTCTTTCTTTCTTATTTTTGTCAGTCATGGGGCCTGAACTCTGGGCCTGGGGGCTGTCCCTCCGCTCTTTAGCTCAAGGCTAGTGCTCTACCACCTGAGCCACTTCTGACTTTTTCTGCTTATGTGGTGCTGAGGAATCGAACCCAGGGCTTCATGCATGTGAGGCAAGCACTCTGCTCCTGTGCCACTTCTTAGCCTCACAATGTACACTTTAAATGACTGCTATCTTGGAGTAGAGATAATGAGAGGCTGGTATTTATCTGTTCAAGAAGTTAGTTCTTTTGTCTGGAAAATGATTACGATTATCAGAGAGCTTGTCTACTCAATGCCAAATAAACAAAAGACAGGTTGAATGTATTTTTCTTAACACTTTGAAATTGTATAATGTTATAGTAATATAATATTATAATTATTAATTTAATATATACTGCTATTAATATAGCAATGCATACCTATATTAATAGATATTATATATACTATATACTATATATACTATATATCAATATCATATATATATAGCTATATAATGTATATTAATGACTATATGTTACTGTATCGCTATAGTAATATAGTATATATTGTATATATAGTATATAGAATACATGCACTATATAGTTATACATATACTATATATATATATATTTATATGACATATACTAAAATACATATTACTATAGTATGTAAAGACAGTAATGTATGTATAAATATCATGGGGAAAAGCAAGTTTGTTTTAAATTTTATTGAGTTGCAAATGGTTCAAAATTAAAGACAGATATTGTCTGTCAACTTTGGTTTTTATCTCAATCCAAAAGATTTTGTTTAAACTTTCATTTCTTCTTAAACTATTAGACACTACATCACGTTATCTACTTCCATTTTAAAGTTGATCATAATGTTCAAAAGGACAGCAAAATTTAAACAATGTTTTTATATTTATTCAAGTATAGAATTGTTTTTAAATTTCAATGTATTATGTTGAAACTGAATTCAGAACTAGATTTTTTAAAAGGTAGCTTTTGCTTCAAATACAATTTCTTTAAAATAATTTACATGTTCATATTTATTTCTGAGGATAACAAAAATTACACTTTACTTAATATGTAAGGTTGCATTTTTAACACTAAGATTTTGTTTATATGTCTGTCCAGATGCTTGATTATGGGCTGAGATCTGTTGTCCATATGTATACACGTACATTTCTGTATTGCAAATGCAAATATTCTTACTTACACTTAGGTCAAGTAAAAGTATTATATCATTTATTACATTCACAGAACTTTTCTAAGCTATATAAGAAATAACTATATCATGACTACATATATATTCTTACATATGATAAAAGTGTTATTCTTCCCATTTTAAAATAATCAGTTACACATTTTGTTGGGGACAATGTTAACACTGAGTTTCTCTTTAAAAGTACATTAATTAAAGATAAAAATAGGGCTGGGATGTAGCTTAGTTGTAGAACAGTCACTTTAGCAAGTACAAGACTCTGGTTTATTCCCCAGCACCCCACCACCTCGCACACGTAAGATGAAATGAGTGAATTAGGACTCAATAAGTAATCATAAAATATTGATTCTCTACAAAGTTTCAAATGTAATGAACTATAAACTAACAAATTAGCAAAAAAGGTCACTATTCTTCATGCCAAGAATGTATAAACACTGTTATCTTTTTCCATTTCTACGTTTATTATTTGTTGGGCATAATTAAGAGGGAGGGACTTTCGAATCTAAAGGTAGGGAATATAATTCTATCACAAATAAGTAACCTTTACCCTTAAAATCACTTTATATTTGGAATAACAATAACCTCAGAGTTTTTAAACGATTACAAATAAATATGACAATAAGTGGATAAACTTCAGATGTTTATAGCATTTATACATTATTAATCATGCTTGTCCTAAAGCTTATTCTAATCAGTAATAAAATGAAGGACAAAGCCCTTATGTTGTCTGATTCTTCTGTAAAAAGTAGACTTTTTGGTTAGACTAATGGTGATTTTCTCATCCTGGGTTTATGGTTGCTAATTCAGACTTTTCCTATCCTGAAGATCTGTAAACTAGCCAAGCTTGACACTTGCCTTAGGTAACCATCCAAATGCAACTGTAGTTATTAGATAAGTTCGCCTGTTTGTATTTTCTCAAAGCACAACGTTAGAAAATATCTGGTTTTACACTCAGAAACAACATCATTCTTAACTGGTGAGCTAGGAATGCAGAAAGGCTACATGAGATCAAAGGGAAAAATTCTAATTTTGCTTTAGCCAAAATGTCACTAGTAACAGTTCCAAATTATGATGTGTTACTAGAATTCTTGGATGCCTTTAGCCCTCAAGCTAACAAAAGTATTAAAGCTCAGACGAAAGAATCCCAAAGAAGCACCTAAATTTAAGCGATTGTACATTAAGAGACAGAATGCTATCTATTTAATTAACGTGTCACTACCTGGATGGCCAGGTGTTCCTTAGAAGTTACCTATATATGTATTGATCCACCTAACACTCACACGACTTGACAAGATAATGTGGCAACAGAACTTTGTCTGAGGTAAAAAGAAAAAAAAGTCTGAAAACTTGTTTACTACTTCAAGCCCATTTAACAAGGATCTCACAGTGCTGCCTTTGTTGCTAAGAAGAGTGCCTTTAGAACAAGTTAATGCTTGCAGAACAATTTTGCTGTAAGGATTTGAAATTTGCTATTTAGATATGCAGATTGGAAATGTGTTGCAGTTCTCTGAGATTTGTCAGACTGTGTTCATCATTCAAATGGAGATAATCCATCAGGTATATTTAAATACAATAGAATTGCTTTCGGATAACAAAAGTTAAACATGTATAAAATAGTAAAGATATAGCTGTCTCTTTAAATTTAATTTATACATATTGAATTACATACACATATACGCACACGCACACACACACACTGTTACACACATAGTCCTGTTTATGAGCTATAGGTACATATATGTTTGCATATACCAGTATTATGTTAAAATGGGTTTCCTGGTGATCCATAAGTTTCTTCGAATTGTTAATGGACACACACACAAACACACAAGGAATTGTATGCTTCAAGAAAAACAACATCTCATTTGTAGGGAAATGGATGAACCTGGAAAAAAATTTTAAGTGAAGAAAGTCAGGTCAGAGATTCAAGAAGTACATATGATTTCTCTCAAATGTGGAAGTTAGGTATAATTTTATAAACATATATATGTTCATATGTATATATGAACATATATACAGGGCCATATGTATGCAGACACAAACAAAGTGTTGTATATGCAGAAGAAGATTCCAATGGTATAATTCCTTTGAACAATTAACTGATTAACAATTTAATTAAATGAAGACCAACAGGCTGAAATGTGTTTTCTTATGGTTGAGGGAGAGAAAGGAGAGAGGAAGTATAAATGAATGAATAGAAGAGCGGGAGAATATTGTCACAGTATACAATGTAAATATGTAAAATGCAACCAGGTAAATTAAGGGTATGAGTGGAGTTTGGAAAGATTAGGAGGGATTGGGAACTTAAGATCCCTTTGTACAACTACTTTAAAATATATAATTTTTAAAAACATTCATTGTACTCATAAACTGACAGGTTGAATTAAAACTTCTTTGTGCAGCTACCTAAAGATAACAAAAATAACAAATTAATTTTAAAAAATTATTAATATAGTGGGATTAATTTTTTCTTACTATTAAATAGCTCCCAAAGAAACAAGCAATATGAATATGACTGATTCACAATCCTTATCTTAAAAATACCAAAGAATAAAACTGCATAATCCAGAAGAAAGTGAAGATGAATCTAATAAAAAGTATTGGTAGTTTTAAGGACTAAGACACTGTTACTTAATCTAATATCAGAAGTGTGGCTATCTTGGCATTCCAAAAGTGAATCCAAACCCTTACTACCATAGTCAAAACTGACCCTTAATTACAGGAAACTTTGTGAATGGACACTATATACTGCAAGCTGAACAGATTGAGTGCTCACTTTCAAGACAGGTAGAAATACTTAAAGTAAAACTACAATGAAATAATTTCCATTATTAGAAAGTAGATGTGAAAATGTGATGACAGATTCTGCCATACTCACTGAATTGTCTGCTAAGCAGTAATGACAAGAAGAAATCTGAACATCCCATCACCCATGTGGAAAAGAGACTGGAATGTGCACACATTCTAATAATTAGCAAGATTCCCTATAGGTCAAAGTAGGAACAATTGTCTGAGTTTTACCAAGGCATGAAGAAAAGACTTTATTATATTTTTATTTTTCAAATCTTATGATTCCTTCAAGTTGTCTATAGCTGTGGAACAAATCAGTCCTAACTCAAAGACTTAAGTCCTAACTCAAAGCATTGAACCTTTGAGGGGCCTTTAGGTTGATTCCATATCTTGGCTATGGTAAACAATGCTGCAATGAACATGGAGTGTACACAGTAAAATTCTATGCTTCTATCAGAAAGAATAACATTGTACCATTAGTAAGGAAATGGAAAGATTTGGAAAAATATATATATATTAAGCAAAGTAAGCTGGATCCAAAGAAACATAGGTTGCATGGTTTCCCTCATTTGTTGTAACTAGAATGTGCCTACTAGTCTAAAAGGCAATAAAATACACTTGGACATGATAAATTATACAGAAGTCTAGACATTCATACAGTGAGACCAACGAAGGGTATTCTTAGGAGAGAATCAGCAAGGCTCAATTCTTATATGCATATCATGATACCAAAATGATATCAAAATGAACTCCAAGAAATGGAAACGAAAGTTTTTTTTTTTCTTTTCTTTTTTCTCCTTTGTCACTGTTTTTGTTTTCTGTACCTTTTTGTCTTATATGTAAGTTTTTCTGTTTAGGGCAGGATAAGGGAGGAGCACAGAAACCAAGGGCGAACAATGCAGCAGTGATACTCACTGGACACTTGTTGAACATGAACTATACAACTCTGGGGGGCGGTCAAGAAGGAAAACATGGAAGAAAGCAAAGGAAGGGGTGACACTGTTCAAAAAGAAATATACTCATTACCTAACTGTAACACCTCTGTACATCACCTTAAAAATGACAATTTGAAAATAAATAGAAGCAATATCTTTTAATATCTTTCAGGATTCTCTTAGTTGTCTGAGTCTAACGGAATGCTTTTTCTTTCTATTTGTTTCCTTTCTTCTTTCCTTCTTTCTTTGATTCTTTTTCCTTCCTTCCTTCCTACCTTCCTTCCTTCCTTCCTTCCTTCCTTCCTTCCTTCCTTCCTTCCTTCCTTCCTTCCTTCTTTCCTTCCCTCCCTCCCTTCTTCCCTCCCTCCCTCTCTCCCTCTCTTTGCCTTTCTTCCTTTCTATATTTATTGTATTTACTTTTTTCTGTTCCTATGATTTCTCCAAAATGGCTCTTGAATTTGGCAGGCTTTGGGAAATGCCTCATTTCTCTCCCCCAGGAGTTCTCTATGTAGTTTGGATTTCTCATAGAGAGCAACTAAGTTCCAAAAAAACAAAAAAGTTCTAAGATGCCTGCTGATGCATGTGGACTTACACTCTCTCATTATGATTTTTACTAACATTCCTATACACTATATGAATAAAAGGAATCATGTTTCTCTGGGGCACCAACAAATAAACATCACTGTAGTTTCGCTGTACTTTATATATATAACAATTATAGATTCAGGCTACAAGGATTGGGGAGGAAAAGAGGACTTGGACAAGTATGGCCTCAGCTGTTGTGAAGCTTCAGTGGGTACCATGGAATGCTCTGAGCTAAGGCTGACGCAGAGTTGATTCACCTGTAAAGCAAGGTGGCCACTGGTTTACAAACCCCACCATTCAGCTGAAATCATTTCTAGGAAGAAGAAGGATATTATAGTAACTGAACAGGAAGTACATAGCAAACCAGAGCAGGTGTTCAGTGTCCTGCCCCTGGGAATATGAATCCTGGCAAACTTGACTCTACAAATAACATGGGACAATCCACGCTGTGAAAGTGTTCGTCATTATTTATCTAGCTTGACTTTCAAGTTCTGCAAGACAAGACTGAGATTCTTAAGTACGGCTAGGTAAAACATTTTCATGAAGCCAAACCTCATAAAGAACTCTCTTATTATCTTGACTCCTACATTTAAGTGGATTTTTAAATCCACATTTTCTTACTACTGCCATAAAAAATTAAGGAAAGGAGAATTGTTTTAAAAAGCATCCTCTTCCTCCTCCTCTTTCTTCCCTAATTTTTGCAAAGAATGTTCTAGTGAAAGTGAAGAAATCATTTGAGTATCAAAGTTCTTACCCACAACTTCTTTCTGGGAAGGTGGAGATGAATACAATCAGTAGAAGACAAAACTGAAAAGAGAAGATTTATACAGGGAGAACTCGAGAGCTGGAGGAGTGAGGAGACTTCCAAATACACAGGAATGAAGCCCTGTTACTCAGTTACACCTTGTTCAACTAAGCCAAGCAGATGGCATGATTTGCTTACAAAACTTTAATGAAGGCCACAGAAAGATGTGCTCATTCATGGAATGCTACCATGGAGGTAAAATTTAAACAAATAAAAAATGTTCCAAGTCCTGAAAAGCAAAACAATGATCTGAGAACAGTTCATCTGATTTTAAAAAAATAAAAATACAGGTGGATCCATTGCAACAATGAGATGTACAAATTGTTATGCTGAAAAACCAACTTTACAACTTTGGGGGGCAGGATATGGGAAGGGATGGGAAGGGGAAACAAAGGAGGAGGCAACAATGTTTGGTAAGAAATGTACTCATTATCTTGCCCATGTAATTGTAACCCCTCTGTACAGTATTTTCACAATTAAAAAAAAGAATTATTTGATATATTTGGAAGATTGAAAAAAAGCTTTGGAGGGCACAAAAATGATATGACTATGTTGAAGAAATGGAAAAAACAGGACTTTAAATATAGACATGTAAACAGTAGACATACATGCATACATATGCATGCACATGTGCACATGCACACATATACATACACATGCTCTACAAGCTGCTGAAGTAAAAAGTCCATTAATTTGGGTATGTATTGTTTATAAAGTTTAAATAAAGATTGGAAATGTATGGTATGCTTGTAAAATGCTTCCAAACTTTCCACCTAAAAAGTACAATTTAATTTTGAGGGGGTCTAATAACAATATTCCAGGTTTATTGTGTAAAATGGGTTGGATGAATGAAATTACTGATTTTCTTTTTGTTAAATCAACCAAGTCTAAAATTCAAATTACAACAAAAATGTTAAAGTGTAGCCAACCAAAAAACTATACGGTATATTAATGAGCCATTTGCCCATCTGAAGTGCCAAAGTTATAAAAATGTAAGAGTTTATGTGTATAAATGAAAACTTCATTAAAGAGAGCACAAAGACCCAACTGTAAATAGACATATTTTTCATAGAATAAGCTTTACCTTATAATCCGTTGTGAAAGACAATCCCAAATTTCCTCACGCTATAATGCACACTGATGTCTCTGTAATGGATTTTTAAATAGCACACAAAACTAAAAGTTCTAGTGGAAAACACATTATTCAAAGAATAAACTTGGGGCAAGGAGACAATTTCTAACAGGTCACAGTATTCCAATCATATATATTAAAATATTGATTAAGTCTCAAAACAACTATTTCTAGGGTCAAGAAACTAAGAACCACTTAAAATCATACTTAAAGTAATAAACCAGACAAATTGTTACATATAGGACACAAAAAAGGTTAACAGTGATCTTGAATATAGGTCAGTTATAAATCTTCAGTCGTGTGTGTGTGTGTGTGTGTGTGTGTGTGTGTGTGTGTGTGTGTGTGCGTGTAATGAAACACCCCACACATTCTGGGTAAGACAAACAATAAGAAAATGTTCAGCAGAGTTCCGGGAAGATGGCGGAGGAGAAGCTGGAATCTGAACAAGCTCTTGCATAGAAAACAGTTTCAGAGTTCCAGTGAACAGTCCCAAGCCAGAGAATCACACCAAGTGTGCCATCACAGGACAGAGAGTTAGTCAAGAGAGGGGAAGCCAAGCAGACACATCTGAGCAGCTGCCGCTGCGGCGGCAGGGTCGCAGCGGCTACCACCGCCGCGGAGGCATACCTGAGACGCAGTCCGGGACGAAGGAGCCAGACGCAGCGGACGAGCGGATTCTACTCAACACCAGCAAGAACCGACAAGGAGCGGACAACTTCATCCTGCACTTTGCAGACCAGAGACGACCCGGGATCCAAGACTCCGCGTGAGTAGAAGCCCCACTTCCTCACTCCTCTGGGAGCAGAGGAGGGAAGGCCACCCCTCCCCCCCCAGCACCGGTGATCTCCATCTTGGATACTGACAAAGCTCGGAGGAGCGGCTAGCTCCAGCTCAGGCCTTGGAATAGAGCTAGTCATTTGGCAGGTCACAGGAACTTGGCGGCGAGGTGACCTCACAGACTCAGTTCCATCCAGGGAGGGGTCGCCCAGCTCAGGCACCAGCCACTGGAGTGGCTCTCCTCGCTGGGTGGCCAGAGCCAGAGGCTGCCCCTCCCTCTAGCAGCCACCACAATCAATTGAAAAACAGAAACCCTGAGAATGGCTCCAGGCTGGGTGCTGTGAGTTTTTTTTCACAAAATAGCCCCAGGGAAAAGCTACTGTTCGTTGAAAGGCCTCAACTCTACCCAGAACCTAGCCTCATCACTGCATCCCCCTCTTTTGTGATTCTCAAAGCAGATCACCCTCCCAGTAAACTAACCTGGGAGGGGGATCTCAAAATCTTGGGTAAAGCAGAGCATTTTCCTGCCTGTTCCAACAAACTGACTTAAGAAACCAATCAAGCCACAGGACCTCAAGCTGACCAGAGACTCCAACCAGACTCTGGTTACAGACAAAAGGGAGATACAGGACTCTTCCCACCCCTCCCCAAAAAAAAAAAAAAAAAAAAAAATCAAAGAACTTTTTTTTTCTTCTTCTTCTTTTCTGTTGTTCTTTTTCTTGTTTTGTTTTTTTTCGTTTTTTGTTACCTTATATATATATAAAAAAATTTTTTTGCTTTTCTAAAACTTTTATTAATCTTTAATTTTTGCCTCTTCTGAAAAAATAATTGTTTTCCATTAACTTTTTTTTTTTTCTCCTCTTATAATTTTTATTTTAGGAATACGTGAATGTGTGTTTTCTTTTCTTTTCTTGTCTTCTTTCTCTTTTTCTTTCATTCTTAATTATCTTTTTGTTTTTTTTTCTAGCTCTACTGAACTTCTGATCTTTTCTTCTCACTTTCCTATCCTTTCCATCTTTTCCTCTTTGTTCATCTTTATGTGACTTAACTCTTGTCCTGCACATCCTCAGATAAACCCGTAGTTAACCAGTAGACCCTATCCCCCATTGTGTGCACACTTAATCCACAAACTTATTACTCAATTCAAAACCTCTGAGACTTAAATTCACTAATAGCAGTACTTTATACCTATACAATATTTTAAGCATTTTTTTAAAGTTTTTCTCATCTCCTCTATGTCCCTCCCTTTCTCTCAACATATTCATATTCCTCTATAAATAGATGGTCTTTTAATCTCTAAAATAACATTAATTTTTACGTTTCTATTTTTTTTCTGGTCTCTTTTCATTCCCCTTTCCCTTTCTTCTTTTTCTCTCTCTCTCTACTTACATCCTACCCAACCTATTTCCTGCATTGTGATTAGGACATAGTTAACTCTCCCTGTGCCTCCCCACACCAATCTATTCCTATTTTTTACCCACATCTCTTCCTAACCCTAATAATTTCTGGCTTTCCAAATTCTTCTCTGCGGTTCGAAGTTCTTTAACATATAGTTGTTTGATGTCGAATAGATGTATCTGTTGAACTAGATTGTATCTGTAGACTATTGACTGTACAAATGCAAACTTTGGTTGATGGTTGCCTTAAGATAGTGTTCTAGCACAAAACTGGTGCTATCTTCATCTCAAATGGGCAGAGTAAGCCGGAAAAACACAAGAAAAATGGCAAATTCGGGTATCTCAATTCCCAATCCTGATAATCAGGGGTTAGAACAGATAATGAATAATCCAGAGGAGAGTTCCCAAACAGCTCTACAAACACTGGTGGCAAACATGATAAATGAAAAGTTTGACAACGTACAAAGGACTCTGTATGAGCGTGATAGGGAGAGAGAGGAGGCATCCCAGAAGTTTATACAGGAATATCATAAGCGTGAGGAAGCTACTCAAAAACTGATACAGGATTTGCGTGAACAACTTGAGAATACTCAAAGAGAAAGGGAGGAATGGCGTGAGCAGGCTGAGAACACTCAAAGAGATCTGCAGGAATCCCACGAACGGGAGGAAGCTAATCAAAGAGTAATACAGGAATTGAGAGACCAGGTAGAGAACACACAAAGATCACTAAAGGCATTCATGGAATCCATTAACAAAGAGCTGAAGGAAGTCAGGGAGACCACAAAGGGAATGCTGAATGGAACCCAACAGAAGGAATGGGAGCCCAAAGAAACCATAACCAATCAACTAAGTGATTTGAGGACAAACACTGAACACCAAATTAAGGAAGTAAAGAAATTCATACAAGACCTAAAACAGAGCTTCAACAAAGAACTTGAAGCCATCAAAGCTGACCAACTAGAAGGAAAAGAGATAAAAAACAAAGTAGAGAGTCTTGACAGCAGGTTAGACCATGCAGAAGATCGAATCTCAGGGATTGAAGACAGCCTAGATATTATAGAGAAAGAACATACAACCATCCAAGACAAGTCCAAGAAATATGATAGATCTATCCAACACCTGGAAGACACCATCAGAAGGCCTAATCTAAGGATAATGGGTGTAGAGGAACACCTAGAAACAGAAGTTAATGGTCTAGGAAATTTGTTTAACAGGATCCTAGCAGAGAACTTCCCAAACATGCAAAAAGATAGGCCTGTCCAGATACAAGAAGCCTTTAGAACCCCAAATAGACCAGACCAGAATAGGACATCCCACCGTCACATTATAATCCACACAGGATCAACTCAGAACAAGGAAAAGATCCTTAAAGCTGTCAGGGAGAAAAGGGTAATCACTTATAAAGGGAAACCAATTAGAATCACCTCAGATTTCTCAGCAGAGACAATCAAAGCAAGAAGAGCCTGGAATGATGTATGCCATGCCCTAAAAACAAATAACTATCAACCAAGAATACTGTACCCAGCTAAACTCTCCTTCATAACTGAAGGCCAAATAAAAACCTTCCATAGCAAAGAAAAATTGAAACAATACATCTCCACCAAACCAGCCCTACAAAAGATTCTTAAAGATGTCCTACACATAGAAAACCAACAAGACCGCAATAAAGGCCAAGAAACTGCACCCAAACTGAGAATCCAAGAACCATAGGAAGAACCCAGTTTTCGCAGCCCCCAAGAAGGTAGATAACATGGCAGGAACTCCCAAATACCTCTCAGTCCTATCTCTTAATGTTAACGGACTGAACTCTCCAATTAAGCGACATAGATTGTCTAGTTGGATTAAAAAACAAGACCCTTCTATCTGCTGCCTGCAGGAGTCACATCTTGCCCATAAAAACAAACACATTTTCAATGTTAAAGGCTGGAACAAAATCTACCAAGCAAACGGACCGCATAAACAGGCGGGAGTTGCAATCCTAATATCAGATAAAATAGACTTCAAATTAAAATTCATGAAAAGAGATAAAGAAGGTCGCTACATACTAATTAAAGGATCTCTCCTTCAGGAGGATATTACAATTCTAAATATCTATTCGCCAAACAATGGAGCACCCAAATTTATCAAAGAAACACTACTTTCCCTCAAATCCCATATAGATCCAAAGACATTAATCGTTGGGGATTTTAACACACCACTCTCCCCACTAGATAGATCAACTCGGCAAAAACTCAACAGAGAAACCGCAGATCTAAACAGCTGCATAGATCAACTAGACTTAACAGACATTTACCGAACATTTCACCCAGCAGCATCAGAATACACGTTTTTCTCAGCAGCACATGGAACGTTTTCTAAAATAGACCACATTTTAGGCCACAAAGCAAACTTGTCTAAATTCAGAAACATTGAAGTTATACCTTGCATTCTCTCTGACCACAAGGGAATAAAGTTAGAACTCAACACCAAAAGCCACCAAAGAAAGTCCGGTATCACATGGAGGCTGAACAACACACTGCTGAATCATGAGTGGGTCATGGAAGAGATTAGAAAGGAAATTCAAATGTTCATGCTATTCAACAAAAATGAACACACAAAATACCAGCTCCTCTGGGACACAGCAAAGGCAGTACTCAGAGGCAAGTTTATAGCTCTGAGCTCCTACATCAACAAATTGGAGAGATCTGAAACTAACAATTTAATGACACATCTAAACCTCCTTGAAAAAGAGCAGCAAGATAAACCCCAATCCAGTAGACGGAAAGAAATAATCAAAATTAAATCAGAATTAAATGAATTAGAATCCAAAAAAACTATAGAGAGAATCAACAAAACAAAGAGTTGGTTCTTCGAAAAACTTAACAAAATTGACAGACCCTTAGCAAATCTTATCAGAAAAAGAAGAGAACACACCCAAATTAATAAACTCAGAGATGAGAATGGAAACATCACCACGGAAACAAGCAAGATTCAGAACATTATAAGGGAATACTTCTCAAAACTTTATGCTAATAAGTTTGAGAACTTGACAGAAATTTACCTCTTCCTAGCAAATATTGACATGCCAAAACTAAACCAAGATGAGGTAAACTATCTTAACAGGCCCATATCAAGCATTGAAATAGAAACAGCAATAAGAGACCTCCCAGCTAAGAAAAGTCCAGGACCAGATGGTTTTACAGTGGAATTTTACAAGGCCTTCAATGCAGAGCTCACACCAATTCTCCTCCAACTCTTCAATGAAATTGAAAGAGAAAGCTCACTACCGAACACATTCTATGAAGCCATCATAACCCTCATCCCAAAACCAGGTAGGGACTCATCAAAGAAAGAGAACTATAGACCCATTTCCTTGATGAACATTGATGCGAAACTTCTCAACAAAATTTTGGCCAATCGACTTCAACAATTCATCCAAAAAATCATACACCACGATCAAACAGGATTCATTTCAGGGATGCAAAGCTGGTTCAATATACGCAAATCAATTAATATTATTCATCACATCAACAGGAGCAAGAATAAGAACCACATGGTTATCTCAATAGACGCAGAAAAAGCATTTGACAAGATCCAACACCCCTTTATGATGAAGGTTTTGGAAAAATTAGGAATCCATGGAACATTCCTCAATACAATAAAGGCTGTATATGACAAACCTACAGCCAGCATTATACTCAATGGTGAAAAACTAAAGCCATTTCCTCTTAACTCAGGAACAAGACAAGGATGCCCACTCTCTCCACTTCTCTTCAATCTAGTATTAGAATGCCTAGCTACAGCAATAAGACAAGATGCAGACATAAAGGGGATCCAAGTAGGGAAAGAAGAAATAAAACTCTCCCTCTTTGCAGATGACATGATCTTGTATTTAAAGAATCCCATAGACTCCACTCCCAAATTACTCAAGCTGATTCAAAACTTTGGCAAAGTAGCAGGTTATAAAATTAACCCCCAAAAATCAATGGCTTTTCTGTATGCCAACAATGAGAAAAGTGTGGCTGAAATTAGGAAAGCAACTCCATTTGTAATAGCCTCACAAAAAATAAAATACCTAGGAATTAACTTAACTAAAGAAGTGAAGGACCTCTATGATGAAAACTTTAAAATCTTGAAAAAGGAAATCAACACAGAACTTAAAAAATGGCAAAACCTCCCATGCTCCTGGATTGGAAAGATTAACATCGTGAAAATGGCAATACTGCCCAAGGCTATCTACAAATTCAACGCAATACCTATCAAAATTCCACCCTCATTCTTCAAGGAAATAGAAGAGGCAATCCAAAAATTCATATGGAACAATAAAAGACCCCGAATAGCAAAAACGCTCCTCAACGGAAAGAATACTGCTGGAGGAATATCAATACCAAATTTCAAACTCTACTATAAAGCCATAGTAATCAAAACAGCTTGGTATTGGCATAAGAACAGACCTCAGGACCAATGGAATAGAATTGAAAACCCAGAAATGAACCTACAGACCTATAGCCATCTAATCTTCGATAAGGGAGCTAAAACAATAGAATGGAAGACAGACAGCCTCTTCAGTAAATGGTGCTGGCAAAACTGGTTAACTACATGTAGAAAACTAAAGCTAGATCCTTATATATCACCCTGCACCAGAATCAACTCCAAATGGATCAAAGACCTTGAACTCAAAGCAGACACTCTGAAAACATTACAGGATGGAATAGGAGAAACCCTGGGTCTCCTTGGCTCAGGCCGAAATTTTCTGAATAGAGACCCGGAAACACAACAAATCAAAGAAAGGCTGGACAAATGGGATTGTATAAAGTTGCAGAGCTTCTGCAGGGCAAATGACATAGCTAGCAAGATCAATAGAAAGCCCACGGACTGGGAGAAGATCTTTACTAGCCATACAACGGACAAGGGTCTCATATCTAAAATATACTTGGAACTCAAAAAATTAAACCACCCAACAACAAATCCTCAAAGAAACAACTGCCCAATAAGTAAGTGGGCGAAAGACTTAAAGAGAAGCTTCTCTGAAGAAGAAAGAAGGATGGCCAATAGACACATGAAGAAATGTTCAACATCCCTAGCCATAAAAGAAATGCAAATCAAAACAACATTGAGATATCACCTCACTCCAGTTAGAACAGCAAAAATCAAGAACTCTAACAACAACAGATGCTGGAGGGGATGTGGACAGAAAGGAACCTTACTTCATTGTTGGTGGGAATGTAAACTTGTTCAACCACTTTGGAAAGCAGTATGGAGGTTCCTCAAAAGACTCCACATAGAGCTCCCCAACGACCCAGCAATCCCACTTTTGGGCATTTACCCAAATGATCACAAACAAGGCCACACTAAAGCTACCAGCACAACTATGTTTATTGCAGCATTATTTACCATAGCTAAGACATGGAACCAACCCAGATGCCCCTCAGTAGATGAATGGATCAAGAAGATGTGGTATATATACACAATGGAATTCTATGCCTCCATCAGAAAGAATGACATTGCCCCATTTGTTAGGAAATGGAAAGGCTTGGAAAAAATTATATTAAGTGAAGTAAGCCAGGCCCAAAGAAACATAGGTCCCATGGTTTCCCTTATTTGCAATATCTAGTATAGGTATGAGTCAAGCGGAAAAAGTCAGATAATGTGATGTTAGGAAAACAAAACCTCAAATATGTATTTTAATGTTTTTGTTTCTTTCATGCATGTGTTTCTAATGCATTTATAAGATTATTTCTTTGTTGCTTTGTGTGTCCCTCCCCCACAGTGTAACCCCTGCTTTCACTATATTTGATGTCAGTATAACATGTGGAGGAGACGGGGACAAACAAGTCGTTTAAGGATTCAGGTGGACCTGTTGCAACAATGAGAAGTACAAAATGTCATGTCAAAACCAGCTTTACAATGTCGGTGGGGGGGGGGAGGGAAGGGGGGGTATGATTGGGTGGGAGGGAGGGGGGAGGCTGGGAAGGGAGGTGAAGGGTAAACAAAGGAGGAGGATGCAATGCTTGGTAAGAAATGTATGCATTATCCTGACCATGTAATTGTAACCCCTCTGTACAGTATGTTCTCAAATAAAATAAAATAAAATTTAAAAAAAAAAAAAAAAAAGAAAATGTTCAGCAACTTTATTGGAAAATTAAGAAAATCATATGGATTAGTTTTTAAGACTAGAGCAGTGGTTCAAAATCATTGGACATTATGTTACATCAGTCACAGTTTTATAATGACAAAATATAAAAATACAAATATATAAAATATAAAATTTTCAATCTGTTAGGAAATACTTTAACAGAAAACAGTATTATATAGATTACTTTCAGAATATGTGCACATCGTGAATTTTTCATAAAAATGTCACTTGACACAATTTGTTGTGATTTGAAAACCATTGGGAAAATGGCAAGTCTCTGGAATGGAATAGTTTAATTAAGACAACATTAGATGTAACTATGGTCCATCTACTTATACAGAGCTGCAAACACTTATCCATGTGTTCTTTTTGATTTGAAACATTCTGGAAACATATGTTGTTATCAAGTTGCCTCTGTTTTTACTAAATGGGTACAATAGAAAGTCCTGAAAGAAAACTTCAAAGAAGAAAGTTTCTTTGCTGACTGGACCACACAATGAAAGCAGGCACACAATGAAAGCAGGCACACAATGAAACTGAGTCATTGTATGAAAGAGAAGCTTATTAGGTGAGTTGCTAGACTCACTGCACCACCTGACAACAATGGGCTCAATCCTTCATTGTCTCATTCTGCTCAGATGTTTAGGGTTCATGTGTGACTGTAGACTAACTTTGCCTACATCAAAAATAATAAGGAATGCACTCATAAACTGACATGTGGAGTTCCAACATGTTGAATGGCAACTACTTAATGATAATTTTTAAGAAGTTGATTTACACATTACTACAGAAAAAGATAAAATACAAAAGGGCATTATTATTACACAATATAAATGACAATGTATGAATTATGCTACATTTAATTTTATCTTTGTGCTCCATTTTAAGATTTAATTTTTTCATGGATAGTATCTTGATTTTTTTAGTCACAGAAGACGTAAGATTTTAAAATTCAATACTTCTTTTCACATTTTCCCTCAAAACCAGTGATATTGTGACACAGAACCCAGTTGACAGTGACTTTGGTAAGAGTCTAGAAAATTTTATGTTATAAAGTTCAAGCCCCATGACCACCAACACGAAAATTTCATGTTATAGAAGACAGAAGGGGAGAACGTCACAAAATATTTTATAGATACTTCAAAAAAAAGGACTGTGGCTGGTGATAAATGTCTCTGGTTAAGAAAAAGCCTTGGTATGAATTATATCTCAACCAAGCATCTGTTCCATCTTCCATCTCCAGTCAGTTCATGTTGAATTAACTAGAGAAATTCTGCGTGAGAGAGAGAGAAAAAGAGAGAGACAGAGAGACAGAAAGAGACAGAGAGAGACACAGAGAGAAACAGAAACAGAAACAGAGACAGACAGACAGAGACACAGAAAGACAGGAGAGAGAGAAAGAGAGTTTGTATGAGAGAGATCCACACCAAACTAATAAACAGTATTTTGAATGAACCTAAGTATATAATTTGCAGGTGATACCAAATCATGATATTTAAATAATAAAGTCAATACAAGATGATTGAGGGTTTGGCTAAGTCTGTGAACACCATGTGATTATTTGAATAGACATCGGAATAAAAATGATCACATCCATGGCAGCAATGGCTTTCCTTAACTTTGTCCATGTAATTAGGAATATTATTCAGTTGAACCAGGAGATGGGTAGCCATCTTTTCTCTCACTCAATAGCCACAGAGATTGAAAGCTACAATTTCTGTGTTTTAATTTATTTACAAAATCAGCGGTCTGTGTTTCATTCAAATGTTTCATACCTGGCGAATAATCCAGTTCAACAGATATACAACCATTTAGACATGAAGCTGTAGTAGCAAGCTTTCCAAAATCAGGGTTGGATTTAACATACTCGTGAAAACATGCAAGGGTGTCATTTTATTTAAACAGGTAAACACACAGGTATATTTCCGTGTATGATTTTGCAATGTTCTGACATCGTATTCCTGTGTTGAGTTTCCTTTTAGTCTCGTCTCTGCTTTAAACTCTGTCACTGTGAAACAAGGTGAGTCTTGGCACACTCCAGGAATAGAGTATTTTTTCCTTAAGTTGTTTCTTTCAGAGTACTCCTTGGACTCGAACTATGTTGGATAATCATCTTTGCTTTTCAGTATTGGCGTCTGAACTCAGCCTTGTGCTAACCCTTTTTGCTTGCTTTCTCAGGTGGCACTCTTCCACTGGAGCTTGGCTTCTAACCCAGAATATCTTGGTTTTTTGGGATTTTTAAATTTTTATTTATTTTTTATTGTGAAAATACTGTACAGACGGGTTACAATTACATGGGCAATATAATGAGTACATTTCTTATCAAGCATTGGAGCCTCTTGGTTGTTTTAAGAAAGCAGTCTCACAGACTTTCTTACATAGCTGGCCTTGAACCATCATTTTCTGAACTCAACCATCAAAGTAGCTAGGATTATATGCATGAGCCACTGGCACCCTGGTTGAAATATTACCTTGTGTTATTTTGTACACAAACGGAATTTAGGTGTCAATATCCAGGTAAAATACCTGGCTGTGGATTTTATGATATGACTGATGTAAAGCCAATAATAAATAAGCTGGTATATTGATAAAATTGCTCTTTACAGTATTCTTTAGGATAAGATCTTTTTTTTTTTTTTTATCGGTCGTGGGGCTTGAACTCTGGGCCTGCAAGCTCTCCCTGCGCCCTTCAGCTCAAGGCTAGCACTCTACCGCTTTAGCCACAGCACCACTTCCAGTTTTCTCGTGGATTATTGGAGAAAAGAGTCTCACGGACTTTCCTAGGCTGTCTTTGAATCGTGATTCTCAGATCTCAGCTTCCTGTGTAGCTAGGATTACAGGCGTGAGCCACCAGCGCCAGGCTCAGGATAAGATCTTTTTAAGATCTTTTATTAACTTAGTACTTTAATGTATTTTAGACTCTCATTGTAGACCTGTTATATGATTGTAAATGTTGTTACAATTAAACCTTCTGCTAACAGTGATTTCATTCGTGGTGTGAAATATGTAGCTATTCCTAGACTGAATTTATTGAGCCCATTCCTACCCTTATCCAGGTGTCTCATGTGGGATGAGGCAGGTAATAAAAACCAAAGGACTCTTGAGTGCCAATACCACATCAGCCTACATTGAACAAGGCAAATTATCAGATGGAAATTTTTTCTTGTTTTATCACATTACTGGAAGAAAATGAGGATTAAATGCATTTGCCATACAATGCTTTGGCTTATATAATATAACAGATTTCACCAGGCAGGCAAACTAAAAGGATTCTAGAGTGAGGAGGCTGATTTACCACTAAGATTGTGCCTTGAATATGTCAAAGAATGAGAGACAGGAAGCAGACGAAACAACATTTCTCTTTTTGAGTGTTAATAGAGATTTTATTTTATTGTGTTGCTCTGATCAAGCACCAACCACCATTTGATGTCCTCTGCTATTACACTTGAGTATACTTCATTTGAGTATACTTCCCCCATGTCTATATAACTGGAGTGCAAGCTCTATGTAAGTAGAGACTTGGTTTGGGGCATTGTTAAATCTCCAATATTTGACCCATTGCAGGTAGCTAATAAAATATTTGTTGAAATTCTATTCTAAGATTTTCATGAGCCCCAGATTCTTGATTTGAAGTACTTTTGTTATTCTTACTAAGCAAAAGCTAGAAAGAGCCTTGGGATTTGGAGAAGAGCAAGTATGACCATTCTGTCTAGTGGCTCTCTGTCTGATACAAATTATAGCAAATGTTTAAAAGCAAACTTAAAGTTTAAAAAAAAAAATTTTTTTTGTGGGGCTTGAACTCTGGGCCTGGGCATTGTCCCTCAGCTCTTCAGCTCAAGGCTAGCACTCTACCACTTGAGCCACAGTGCCACTTCCAGCTTTTTCTGCTTAGGTGGAGCTGAGGAATCGAATCCAGGGCCTCATGCATGCAAGGCAAGCACTTTACCACTGAGCCACCTTCCCAGGCCTAAAATTCTTATAATATAAAACATGAAAAGCCTACAATTCATCAACAGTGGTTAAATAGTTGGGAATATGAACACAAGGTAAATCCTAACTAATACAAGTAAGTACAGAAATCAACAAAAAAAAAATAGAAAAACAAAGAAAATAAACAAATCTTCAAATAGTGTTTTAAAAATATCAACAAAGTAGATAAACTCTATGAGAATTTTGGAAAAAGGCACAAGTTCCCAGTAAAAAAATGAAAAATCTCATAAATGATAAATAATTATAAAGTAATACAATTAACACCTTTGTGAACTCAATACCAGTATACACACATGCACATATCCACATCCACAGAAGTACATATATTTTGCTTGCCTGATCTTTCTACTGGTTAATTCTATTAAACATTTAAAGAGTACTAACACTTCAAACAAACTTTTTTCAAAAGAATGCAGAAGATCACACAACATCATTTTGTGGGAAAAAACCCCACCACTTTAATACCAACACTTGAAAAACACCAAAATCACAAGTCAGTAGCCTCCAGGAAACTCAGATTTAATAAAATATTCGCAAATCAAATCTACTTATGATAATACATCAGGCCCAAATGCAGTATGAAGAAAGTATGGGTTACTTTAATACTCAAATTTAATGTAATTTTCCATGTTATCATAATAAAAAAGAATAACCATAATACTGTTTCAATAATGCATAAAATGTGTAACAGACATGTTATAAATTCTTCTGCAAAAACTGATAAGAATTTCAGTTTTATAAAGGGTAAAAAATCCAATTATTTCATGAATTTCTAACAAAGAACATAAATAATTTTATTATCTTTAGACAACATTTAAGTGATTAAACATCCTAGCCACCTTAATAACTATGTAGACCAATGGCAAACAGATGACATAGGAAGAAATAAAACTCTCCGTTTGTAGATGACATGCTTGTTTAAGTAGAAGATGCTTAAAAATCCACAAAATGGCTATAAAAAGTAGCTAATGATTTCTCATCTTCACAGTGTAAGAAACAAATAAATGAAAATATGTTGTATTGATGTCTATGAACACAAATACTGTGCTAATGAAAATGAAAATTATGAACATCATTTGTTAAAATGCAAAATGAGGTTAACTTAAAAACAATGAAAGAGAAAAAATGTTACAGAGAAAATCTTGAAAACTAAAGCAGTCAAAGAGAGGTTATGTTCATGGAGTAACATTGTCAT
This sequence comes from Dipodomys spectabilis, assembly GCF_019054845.1. NCBI lineage: Eukaryota > Metazoa > Chordata > Mammalia > Rodentia > Heteromyidae > Dipodomys > Dipodomys spectabilis. The sequence continues at coordinate 518,941 of NW_024870886.1, read as the reverse complement.
TATCAATAAATCAACTGTACTAAAATTGATTTATAGAGCCAATAAAAGCATTATTAATTTTGTTACTTATATAAAGATTTTTGCAGAAACTAACAAGTTGATATGAGAATGTAAAAGTCTAATAATAACCAATCTTAAAAAGGAACAAATATAGAGCTATTATATCAATTTTCAAGATTTACTATGAAAACTATGCACAAAAGAGTATGAAAATGGCAGAAATATGAAAGAATAGGCTAATAAATAAAAAAGGAAATCAATTTAAAACACACACAGATGCACATAGAAGCACATACACACAAAGTCATCTGATTTCAACAAATGAATCAGATAACTTAATGGATAAAGTTTTCTACAAAGTGTACTTGGATGAGTATTTTACAAGACATTAGAAAAAAACCCCTAAATCTTAGCTCCTTTCTCACATTATACAAAATATTTATGTGAAGTGGATCATTAAGCTAACTATAAAAGCTGAAATTATAAAGATTATAAAGATGTATCATGAGAGTACCTCCCTAGATAGTCTTAGATATTGTTTCAAAAGGTAGATAAAACAGTAAGTTATATTTTTATAATTTTTGACGGTTCTTACTTTTTAAAGCCATGAGGGGAAAAAAAGCAAGTCATCGTCTATCTAGAAAAAAAGACTTGAAGATAAAATTGAACAAAGGGCTAGTATGTAAGATCTAAATAATTTGAACAATTCAATAACGAAAGCAAAACATGAATAGCATATGAATTGTGCAGACCTTTAAAATAATAAGCAATAAATACATAAAAATTGGGAGAACTTTTTTTTTTTTGTCGGTCATGGTGTTTGAACTCTGGGGCCTTAGATCTTCATCAAAAGGCTAGTGCTACCACTTGAGCTACAGCATCACTTCTGTCTTTTTCTGCTTATGTGGTGCTGAGGAATCAAACCCAGGGCCTCGTGTTTGCAAGGCAAGCACTCTACCACTGAGCCACCACCCAACACGTATGGGAAAATGGAAGAACTTAATCATCAGGGAAATAGTTAAAATCACAGAGATCCCAGTAAAATTCAATAAGTGGCTAAAAGTCAAATAATTGACAGTACTGAAAGTAAGTGAGCATCTGAACTAACAAGCTTTCTAAGACATCATTGGTAGGAGAATAAAGTGGTCCAAGTATATTGTGAAAAGTTTGACACGTAAAGTGTTAAAAGTAAATCTGTCCTCATAGGATTCAGTCATTCCATGTATGAAAAGTTTACATAATTTTGTTTATATAATTTATAATTATGTAGGTAATATGTATTAATATCAAATTTTAAATAAGTATAATTTGCAGCTCCATTTAGAAGAGATAAGGCTTGACACAGTGAGGTATTGAAGAATAAATAGGCACAACAAGATACTATTACCCATTAAAAACAGCAAACTACTAACACACAAAGATGCATGAATCTCAGAAGAGATTATGCTGAGTGAGAGATTTGCGCAAATAGTACATACAATGAAACTCCTCATATATAAATTTATAAAATAAGTATAAAAAATCTGAGAAAATTTAGTCACTGAAAGAATAGGCCCAAGATTCAGTTACAAGAGACTGGGTAATGAAATATCCTAATTATTGATAGAAGCTGAGAAAAAGAGATGTGTACACTTACTAAAAGTCAGACAATATATATATATATATATATATAACATGTCTATTTTGCTGTAGTAAATTTTACAAAAAGTTTAATGCTAAATATATGTTTATATGCCAAAAAGGTCACTGATCCTGTAAGTTTAATTTTGTTTTTATTTATCTTTTGATTTTGCAGTGCTAGGAATTAGACTGAGATCTTTGAACAAAGTTTGATAGGCACTCTACTACTTGCTGAGCTAATTTTCTAGCTCTTCCAAAATTTATTTTGAAATGCACCCAAAAAGGAGATAGAGCCATAGATCAATGGGAAAATTGTTAAGTGGATACACACATATTAAAATTTCAGTTGTAATATCTGTGTAAAGAATATGAAGCTATTTCCATTCATGTTTATTGTATGTTCTTAATATTTATAGTACAATGCAAATGATTACATCCTAATTTCACATTAACTACCTTGAACTCTGAGGACATTAATTGTAATAAATATTGTAAAGCATTTTCATATAATGTTTCACATATATTAAGTGCAAAATGATTTGTATTATTAAGGGTTCTCTAGAGAAATGTTATCTCTAGAGAAATGTCCTCTAGAGAAATAGGATATATATATATATATATATATATATATACACATATATATATATATATATATATATATATATATATGAGGATCTGTTTGATTGGTTCACAAAATATACCTCTGGATTATCCACAATGGCTGTTTAGAGACTGAAAATCCAGGAAAACCAGTAGGTATATTAAAGAGAAGGGAGATAGCAGACCTTGCCCATGCTTCTTTCTGAATTCACAGGAAATTATTTCATTTAAGGAGGATGTTGATCCATGGATTATGTTACACAGCCTTTGCAATGTTGAGAAACATTCTTTCTATTCTTGGTTTCTTGAGAACTTTTATCATGAAAAGATTTTTGATTCTTTCAAAGGCTTTTTCTTCAATAAGACAATCATATGATTTTTGTACTTAATCCTGTTTATGTGCTTTATTATACTTACTGTTTTATACATGCTGAATGATCTTTTTATGTGTTATTAGATTCTGTTTGCAAGTATTTCATTGAGAATGTTTGTGTCTATGTTCATCAAAGAATTTGGTCCACATTTTTTTCATTTTTCTTATATCTCTGACTAGTACTAAAAAGAGTTTAATACTGACTTCATAGAATGAGCTTGATAGGGTTTCCTTTCTTTCTGCTTCATGAAAATCTTTGAGGAGTTCTGGTGCTAGTTCTTCAAAGATGTGGCTGAATTTGGAAGTGAGAAACATAGTGTTGGATACAGAGTCCTATGTATTTATTATCTATAACTCATTCCCCTTAAAAGCAGCACAGTACTTTTTACTTACCAATACTCAATAAATGTTGTGCTTTTTAACATAGTTATTCATTGGTATATGATTAGTAGTATTATGAGAAATTATAAATAATCTCTGTACATCTTTGTACTCACCTAACATACGTTAGGCTCAAGAGACTGTCAGCTATAGCTAAATGTTATTCATTTGCACACGCAAATTTTGATATAATAATCACTACATGTCATTTCAAAGGTGATTTAAAGTATGTGCCAGATAATTACACTTAGGACAATCTCCTGAACACAAAGAAAAAAATAAGTGATAGATAGATAATAGATAGGTAGATGGATGGATGGATGGATTGATGGATGGATGGATGGATGGAGAGACAGAAGGACGGATGAAGAGACACAGACAGATAGACATTAAATAGGGTGCTATATTATGATAGGAGTTGGTTTGTCAATATGATTCATCAAAGCAGTGCATCTCCAAGATAATTCTTGAAAAAAAGTGTTTTTGGCTCATTTCATACCTGAAAATACATTTACTAGTCTCTGGCTGTGCTTCCTTTTTAGATTACCTTTATACGTTAGAAGGATGTCCATTGCAGCCAAACATTTAAATGAGTCCTCTGTCCTGGACCCACACGGAGCCTATGGCTCAGAGAGGTACAGAGATTCAGCAGTGGGGAAGGTAAGGAACCATGGACACCTGTTGTTTCTTCAGGAATTCTTATCTTGGGAATTCGGTTTTGCCACCTATACCATGAGAGCTTTGCAGCAATTGCGTTTTCTTTTAAGATATGGACACAAAATAAGACAAAAAGATTTTTGTTGAAATCGGAGATCTGAGATCTGAATTTGGCAAATTAGCCTCTTAGAAAGTGCCACTGTTCCACCAGGGCCCAGTTTGTACCAATGCAACTGACTTAATACTAAAACACAAGTGCAACTCCTAAAGGACATTTTAAACATATTACTTTACTATGCCAGTACAGTAATAGAGCAAATTACTGTTTTCTTCACAACAATGAACTAAAAATAATCAAATAGAAAACAGATGTTTTGTAGCAGCTGAATTTATTGAGAAAAAGAGAAGGCAAAAAAAAAACCCTTTACTCCTCTAAAAAAAAAACCCTAAGTGCATTCAATATATACATGCCACTTAGTTACAGCAAGTAATTACTTTTTCCTAAAGGAAAGTACTTTCCAACCTTCCACAAAGTAGGTAAAATTCATTCACGAAAAGATTATTCCTCATTCCACAGAAGGAAATAGTTGACCAAAGTTTGTATCTAGAGATAGGGTATAGTCAAACTATATAGGCCATAGCTTAATTGCTGAAAGGAGAAAGTTTTAGTTCATACACATTACTTTCAGATTTTTCTCAGATAAGGTTTTGATCTCCCTTTTCCCATCTGATACAATATCCTAGAATGCACTCTGCCAGTGACATCACACTAACTGTGAAGCTCTGTAGAGCATCAAGCCATCTGGACATCACACAAATAAAGAGCATTTTGTCAAACTTTCAAAGGTAATAGTGATACATTAAAATAAACTTTAAAAAATTAAACTGACTTGAATAACAATTGGAAAGGTCAATTGACCACAAATGATGTGTGTCAGAGATAAAATATCTTGATATCTTGTGAAATGAGCATTGTAGTTAGAATAACTATAACAGCTTAATATGAGAGCTACTCTATTCACAGAATCTGAGATCTATTTCTTGGAGCTGTGGACTAGAATAGAATCACAAACAAATCAATGATTAATAATGTTTTTGTTTCCATTGCACTGAACCAAAGAGAGCAAGTGGGTTCTTCATCAACAAACATTTCCCAAGGAAATTGTGTTGCAAGATCTCAGAGATGATGCCATTGGCCAATGCCCAGATGTCTTTCATCATAAAGTTGGTTATGTAGTGCCAGAGAAGTCTGTTTTTAAGAGAAGTCAGAGAGCATTCATTTCCTAAGTATTGTCTTAGTCTTAGCTCCTGTGTTACTCTGGAGTGGCGATGGTCTGACAATCAGAAAATAATCAAAGATATTAACCAAGGAACCCTCTTTCCCTGCATATAGTTTCTTGCTAGTCATCTTGTAGAAGGATATAGCATTATGAGGAGCATAGATCTCCCCTACTTTTAGGGAGTAGTGCTAAAAATGGGATCAAAAGCCTACCTGATAGAATCTCATGAATGTTTTCTTCTCTCCCTTTTCTTTCAGATTTTGTGATGGTATTAAGGACCATCACCTAGAAGCACAACCCTGAATGGGAATTACAAAAAAAAAAAAGGAAATTGGTGAGGGATAGAAATGAGACAGATGTCACATTTGAGGTTCTTTAGAGAAACAGCACGTATAAAGGAAATTTATGATGAGTAATTAGCTTGTACACTGATCTGAAATTCTACTGTCAAAAGCCAGACATCCAGGAAAATATGGTATCACTCCAGTTCATATCCCAGAACTTGAATACTAGGAGAACCAATGAGGTGTCTAAGTCACATGAGAATGCTCTAACAATAGAATAGAGACTAGTGAAGATCAAAGATGTCAAGGCCATGCTTCAGTCTGATGACCCCAGAACAAAACAAGAAAGAACAATTCAACCTTTCTCCACCTTTTTACTCTATTGAGGCCCTTAATAGAATTAGTAAATCCCAGTCACACTGGTAGTATGGTGATCTTCCTTAATCTATCCCTTTGCAAGCCAGTATTTTCTGGGAAATCCTCAAAGACACACTGAGAAATAGCATTTGATCAGTTCTCTAGGAATTTCTTAAACAAGCCAGATTGACAAAACTAACCATCATACATGCAAAACAGTGTATTGCTTCAGATATCCATGCCCACATGCACAGAATTAGAGTTGGATACTTACATTGTCTTTTCACTCACTAGGGTTATTTTTTAAAATAATTTATTATTACTATCTTTAAGTAGTTGTACAAAGAAGTTCCCATTCTACAAAACAGTATATGAATACAAGGTTATTTTTATGATTCGTTTGATTGTGTTTTTGGTGGCACTAGGGTTTCAAAGTTTGAACTCAAGGCATTTCTCTTGGTAGACTCATTCTCTGTCATTAAGCCATGCTTTCATTCCTGTTTTTCACTGGTTATTGTCAGGATAACATCTTTTTTACCCTCTAGTCCTGGAGCTTGATCTCAGGGACTAGGGCTGTCCCTGAGCCTCTTTGTGGTCGAGGCTAGTACTTTACCACAGCACTACTTCCAGCTTTTCCTGGGTAGTTTATTGGAGGTAAGAGGCTCACAGACTTTCCTGCTCAGGCTAGCTTCAAACCAGAACCCTCAGATCTCAGCCTCCTGAGTAGCTAGGATTACAGGTATGAGCCACCGGCCCCAGCTTCCCTCTTTGGAGTTGGAGTCTCAAGGACTTTGCTGCTTGGACTGGCCTGACTACAATCATCCAAATCTTAGCCTCCTATATAGGTTTGGATGACAGAAGGACATCGCTGTGCTCAGAAGTTTCATGAACTTTTCTGCCCTGGCTAGTTCTAACATCAAAACTGCCATTCTTAGCCTCTGAAGTAGCTAGAATATCACAGGTGCAAGTGACTGATGCTCAGCTCTATTGCTTCTTTCTCTTGTCACACATTCTCTTGCAGTTGATAATTATAGAATTATTTACAACTTATTGGGGGGGAAAAGATACACATGACACTATAGGTTTGCTGCTGCAAACTTCTCTGATAATGCACTTACTTTTGGATGGCACTTTCAGAATATAATGGTTTGGTTGTTTTATGATGTGTGTTGAAATATAATGATACCCTGAAGATTGACTTTGTCACATAATTTTTCATAGAATTCCTAAGCAATTCTTGCCAAAATCATTTGACATAGGTTAATGCCTCAATTCTCCTGTTAGCAAAAGAAAATTAGTGAAGCACAGACCTATTTAACTTTGTAGGAATATCTGGAGGATCCTGAGGAAAATGGTTTTAGATATCTTGAAGAGCTTTTGAAATGTTCTGACAAATGATCATACCATGTTTATCAAATGAGAAAATAAAAGCAACAAATTTTCAAGTATATGCTTTCAACATTTTAAATAGAACAGGGGAGACCATGTAAAAATGACCCTATATGTCTATTATCTGAAGTTGCTTTTATGTGAAGAAACCATTTCATGATACTAAGCCTGTTATCAAATATTAAAGCCTGCAATAGCTTTGAAAAAAACTAAGTCAAAACATTTGACTTATATTGAATTATCCAATAATAATTAAATCATACCTATGAGTAATAGTTTTAATGGAAGACCTTCTTTTCATTATTTTATGTACTTTTCTATTTCTTCATAGGTCAATAATTTGGAAAAATAGTAACCTAGAATGCCAATCACATGGCACCTCCAAATTGATCATTTGAAAATATATCAATCTTTTCTAGTTTAATGGACTACATGATTATGTCATAATAAAATCTCGAAAGTGATATAAAGGATCGAAAATGAGTGTCCTAAAATGAACATAAATTGAATGATCAGATTGTAAATCATTTACAGTGCCTTGAAAGTCCTTTAATCTTTCCATTTATGATTTTTTAATTACACAATACCTACATGTATAATTAAGCTGTCTTCACTAGGTTTTTGGGTCTTTGAAGAGAAGGAACAGTATGTACTCAGTCAATATTTTGAATGAGGTTTGAAAAAAAGTGCTTACTATATTTGTCACTAGTTTCTTCTTATATAAATAGAATATCTAAATCATAGCATTTTACGCTAAAACAGCACTTTTGAAAGTTCAAATTCTCTTGATCTATAAAAGTAATTTATGATTGCACAGTAGGCAAAACAAAGGTTACTAATCCATGGCCCGAATTATTAAATAGAAAAGACCAAGGTGGGCATAATTATTTTTACATTTCTGATAGATGCAATTTTTTCACGTTAATACAGATCTGAAGGATGTGGAAGGCTAGAAGTATATTGTCATTGATATAGAAGGGTTTAAAAGAGTTGCATGTTGGAATACAGGGTTGCGCTTTTATTATTCACATATTGGGTCTCGGTGCAGAAAATCCAGGATTCAGCATACATATGGTAAACTATCTTTCTTCTTTTCCTCTGAAATGATTTTTCAGTCACATAGTTGAAACTTGAACACTTGTGACAAACAAACAAGCAAACTTCCGAAGATCAGCTTTGAGAACTCCTTCAGCTCTCAGATTGCTACTTATCTGTGCCTTTCCATTTCAGCGCCTCAAAAAGAGAAAGAGGGTGGATTATATACACTTAAGGTCATCCGTAATCTAAAATTTTTATTTTAAATAAAACGAAGTCTCCATGGCTTATTTAATAGATACATATGTGATAAAAAAGAAGTAATAAAAAATTTAACAAGTTGGAGTATGTATGGGAATGCATTATATCATTAATAAAACATTGTAAGACAAAAATGGTGGGCAACATAATTTCCAATTAAAACTATTCTATACTTGTGCACTAATGCATAACAACTGGTATGCACATTCCCATCATTTAGAATGGACAGTAATCTTTGAATTATAAGTAATTTTTTCTACTTTGAGTTCTAGATGCAATATATTGAAAAGGATTTTATCCAAATGATCACCAACAAGTATTAGCTCATACTACTTCCCCTTGGAAAGAGGTCATCTGCATTTGGGGCATTTACTAAATTATACAGTTGTACAGTGATGGCATCATTCAATTTTACAGCAGTTTACAGTTTACAGAGTAGCTCCAGATATGTTGCCTCATTCAATTAGCAAAACAAAAAACTATGTGATCTATGAACTAGAGAATATGACCTGTGTGTGAAGCCTTTAGGGCCAGAAATATGTCAAAATTTTCTCATGTTAACTGAATCAGGAAGAAATAGGTGTGGCCCAGAACCCTGACTAGCTATGTGTCCTGCTGGAAATGTGTAGATTATGAAGCAGAAAAGAAGATACAATTCTAGTGTTTTACAAGACTGTAGAATGTGTTCAGCTTACCACAGTTTGCATGCATTTTATTAGGAGTCAAGAGAGGCATTTGAAACTTTCCATGAATAAAGAGTGACTATTTCAATGGAAATACAACTACCTGGATTTAATCAATGTACATTGTATATATGTTTAAAAGTAGCACACTGTGCTCCATAAATCTGGGCCAATAATATATGTCAATTTTAAATTTTTCAAAGAAAGAAAAGAAGGATTTTTACTTATAAGTAACTAACATTTGATAAGCAACTGCAATACAATTTGAAGACATTAGAAAATTACTGTGACCATATAAAAACCACTTAAAAATGTATTAAAAAATTCAAACTTAGGTAAAGGATTGCTATTAGCTCCAGATGACCAATTCATAGGATTTCTAACATTGGTATCAAATTTGAAACAGAAGTTTTATTCTTTATCAGTAATTGTCAAATTCTCCAGGTAAGTTAATGCATAGGAATTCCTTTCAGTCTTCCAAAAATTGAATCTGGGGATAGCCCCCTTCAAATCTGAGCAGCTCCTCAGCCTATAGAAAAGAAGTTCAGAATGCCCACAGCATGAACACTATGTGGTCAAGCTGTTCTTAAAAAGTATGTTTCCTATGCTTGTATCTGCACCAGCATAGCATGACTCTTGAGAAATTTATTGATTTGCAAGGTAAGCTTACAACAAAACCCAGGCAAAGTGAAGATTTTTTTTTTCTCTTTGAAGGCAATGAGCAAATGCTGATTTGGGATTAAGAGAAATACATTATATTTTTTTATTTTATTTACTTTCATTGACACAATCTCAAAATATCAAAAAATCCAATTAAATATGATTCCTCTCTATTGTACAAGTTCATGGAGAAGGGGAAAACAAATATAATAAATAAAAATGTTACGTGTAGCAAAATGAAATGATGAGACCCATTTCATTTGACTTGCTTTTAAAAACATAACTGTATAAACTAAAAAAAAAAAAAAGATGAGCTAGATTTTTCTTTGGTGTCCCTATGCAAATACGATTCTGATTCCACTCACAATCTATTTATCATTATGTAAATAGCAGGTTGTGAGATTATGCTTACATCAGCAATGGCACACTGTGTGCATAGTAGAGAAAACCCATAGATGCGCATAGAAAACCTTACACAATTACACATGACGAACACACTGTATTGGAATTTGAATAAAAATGACAGAATTGGACAAAATAAAAAAAAACCTTTAAAATTCTAAGATACCACAGGCTGCAATATAAGGAGTAGGCCCATCCCCAAAAGGCAAAGCCAGTCTGCCTAAAACCCCTGGAGATGTCTGTCTTCTAATCTCTTCCCTAATCCACAGAAACCAGGAAGAATGTTGGCACCTCTAAAATGTTAGGTAAGGGCATTAGTTTCCACTTTCTAATCACTAATTGAACGTGTAGTGTGTATACCAAACTGTAATTCTGTCCAGAGGTTGCTTGTCAAACCATGTTTTTATTGTAATTACTTGATTTGTTCAGCTTTAATCGTATTTACTTTTGAAGGTCAGCTGTCCTGCTCAGACATGGTTAGTTGAAGAGGAAAAATATATGTAACACCCAGAGGCAGAAATCCTATGAGACAGGAAAAGGGAAGGGAATAATGTCTTCCCACTTGAACAAAAAATAAATAAAAGCAAAATTGTCACCTACAAATTACTATGACTTGACAGCCTATCTTATTTTCTTTCACTTTTCAATTTTATCATTATTTGGTATAAATTTGTAATATTTGGGGGCAAAGGTTTATGGTTCCTTGAAGGTTTATTTATTTTCATTCTTGTTAGAGGTCAATGATCTACTAAACATACTCTTCAGGAGACAAAGCTGAAAATGAATACTACCTTGTTTTCCTGATTTCCATTTTAAACTGTATATTAAGTAAATCTCCTAATTCCCTAATTCCCATTCCTGGCTCTAGGGTCAATATTGGTTGAGAATAAAATTTTCACACTGTGGTTTCACCCTATGTCACAAAACTTCAAGATTGCTCCTATAAGCAATTAATTTTACTTACAAATGAGTGCGTATTTTCTAGAACAAATGATTGGATCACATGTTGAAATTTTTACCAACCCAGGTATCATCTAGGTATTGACTTTATCTAAATGTTAATTACAAAGTGATTTTTATTAATGGCATAAGACAAAAGAAAAGGAAGAAATAGTGAGCTAAGGGTAATTAGCACCAAAAAAAAATATTACGTATAAAAACTTAACAGAAAGTTCAGATGGAAGGTGTCTAAGACAACAATAAGCTCTGGGGGAAAAGTTACAAGGAGATATCCAATATAAAAAGGAAAAACAATGAATTTCAAACTATTTTAATATCGTAGTTATTTATTACTGTGTAACAAATATTCCCAAACTTATTGCTGAAATATCAACCACATCAGGGTTGGGAATGTGGCTCAGTGGTAGAGTGCTTGCCTAGCATGCATGAAGTCCTGTGTTCAATTCTTCAGTACCACATAAACAGAAAAAAAAAATGGAAGTGGTGCTATGGCTCAATGGTAGAGTGCTAGCCTTGAGCAAAAGAAGGTCAGGGACATTTCCCTGGCCCTAAGTTCAAGCCCCAGAACTGGAAAAATATATAATTTTATTTTTCTGGTTTATGCTTTGGGGTGTTTTATTCTTGGTAATATTGTCATTTGAACTCAGGTCTCACACTTTGTGGGTAATTGCTTTCCAGTCTGAGCCATGCCTTAGCCCTTCAGGGTGTTGATTAAGCTCAAGGATAGAATTCTATGACAATAGCTAGAGGTATCTCAAAAGCAGCATTTTTGCTCACATAGCTGGTGCCTCAGTTAGGGGTTATTGGCCAGAACAATTGGGCTTCTTAGAAGGATTGTTGAGTACACGAGCAAGCATATCATGAGAACTAAGCAGACATGAAGTCTTTAAAGATGGTATCAGAGTCTAATCATGATCACATTTGTCAACTAGCATCACTCCTGCTGTGGTCACTTACTCATTGTTTTTTCTTTTTTTTGTTTTTTTTTAATTTTTTTTTTGTGCTAGTCTTGGGAGTTGAACTCAGGGCTTAGGCACTACCTCTGAGTTTCTTTTGCTCAAGGCTAGCACTCTACTACTTAAGCCACAGCACCACTTCTGGTTCTTTCTGTTTGTGTGGTGTTGAGGAATTGAACCCTGGGCCTCATGCATTCAAGGCAAGCATTATACCACTGAGCCACCTTCCCATCCCCCCAGTTAAAATTCTATACCTAACTTTTCATTAATCTAATATTCAGTTTCTGTTCAAATGGCCTGCTCTTTGTCTTTACTTTTGTCATACGTTGTTTTAATTTTTGTTGTTGTTTGTTTTATTTTTTGGTGCCAGTACTGCGGCTTGATTAATTAGAGATAATTAATCTCATAGCTAGACACCTGTGGCTCATGCTTGTAACCCTAGCTACTCAGGAGGCTGAGATCTGAAAATCATTGTTCTTAGATAGATGGGGCAGAAAGTCTCCAAGAGACTCTTACCTACAATTACCAACTCACAAACCAGAAGTGGTACTGTGGCTCAAAGTGGTAGAGGCACTTGCCTTGAGCAAAAGAGTTCAGGGACAGTGCTGCATCCCTGAGTTCAAGCCCTGAAACCCACAAAAGACAATGAGAGTAAGATTGAGGGAGGGAGGTAAAGAGAGAGAGAGGGAGAGAAAAGCCTTAGAGATGTTTTTCGTGCTGCCTTTGAATCATGATCCTCAGATCTCAGCCTCCTAAATAACTAGAAATACAAGTATGATTCCAGCTCATAAGCCTTTTATTGTCACAGTTTTTAAAAGTTCTAGCTCTTGGGAAATATTTCATTTTACCAATGAGAACCCTAACTCCTGATGCTGTCTTCACCTCTGCATGAAGAAAACTCAGCAGCATTAATTTCTACTAAATCTGAGTTCCTTCATGACACACATTATAATATGAATACCACATGTACCACTGAATTTCACGGACTGAAAGGCAGCTTTCTTGCATTTGAAACCTGGAATTTCAACGTATGAGATGGGTTATATGCAAACTCTGCCTGTTTCACTTTCCAAATCTTTAATATTGAATAAGGGAAAATACCTTCTCTTTGAACTATCATGAAGGTTGATCATTCATTGCGAGAAAACTGACTCTTAGAATAATGATTAGTATGTACTAGGGCTATTTTCTATGATTGTTTCAACTACACTCTAAATCTTTACCTGGTCTGAGTATTTCTCTGCCTCTAGGATTATTTCTAAGCAGAGGAAAGTTTACAGGCTCTCATTCCTGGCTTTGTCCCAGAGGATGTGAAATGGTAAATTTCCCACTTTGCATTCAGGTTGCATTTTCTTTGCTTTTCTCAAAGAAGTTCTTATCCCACTGGAGGAATGGAAGATCAAGGGATATCAATACCAGATATCATTGCTGTATGGGCTGACAATTATATCAGATTCTGTATTATAAATGTCTAGTATATATATTATACGTCTAGTATATATTTGACTCTCTCTCAGGTGAACTTATCATCATAGCATTTATTGCCACCAAGTTTATTTTTAGAGTACAAATGCTAGGGTTTTATTTTACTTTCCAGTGACCTAAAAACTTTAGATCCCGAGTTCAGACACTCTACCATGTCAATGCCTAAATGATATTATACAAAATTAAATACTGGCTAAAGCCAATGTTCTATATTATGCTTTTATTTCAGTTTGGAGATATTAGCTCATACTTAAATAAATTTAATTAAAATTTTCTCCATGAATAAAAAATGCATTTGAAAGCAGATTGTCAGCAAATGAAGTCTTAAACTGAGAACTAAAAAAAAAAAAAATCTATAAAGTATTGGGCAGGAACTGATAAGATTTCAGTGACAGATGGATTGCAGTGTTACAGATTTTAAAACTTCTTCAATATGTTTATATGATTTATGCCCTTCACACCATCTAAAGCTAATCTATGTAATCACAGCATTTATCTCTGGTGTGGGATAACAGTGATATATTAGATGGGTACCAACACTAACTGACCAGGCTGAAATGGGTGTTAAGTATTGACATCAAGTACTATTTCAATTCTTAGCCTGTGAACCAGGAGAGAATAAAGTCAACTCTGTACTTGAGTCATTGGTGAATTACTTTTAATCATGAGGTATTTTTAAGTCAAGACTTCAGTTCACTTCGTTCATTTTCTTTATGGCAATATAAAATAAAGGGAGCCAAAAGGATGTGAGTACTTACATTTATGGTTCACAGAATCAAAGATAGATGGAAGAAGTATAAAATGCTTAGAACTTTGAGCTTGTATCTTGCACTTGTATTTGTTGTTGTTGTTTAGCAGTTTAAATAATGAACATTAATTGATATTTTAATTCAATCAACAGTATCTTAAGGAACTCCCTTGTAGAGCAAATTATGAGATGGAAAGCATTTGACTTTTTGTATATATGCAAGTATCTACATCAGTCAAAACACATTCAAGATACCAGAAATCATTCTGTCTTAAAAGCAGAAAAATATTCAGCGATCTGCTCACATTTGTAATCCTAGCTACTCAGGAGGCTGAAATCTGAGGATTAAAGTTCAAAAGCTATCCCATGCAGGAAAATCCATGGCATTCTTAATTCCAATTAGCCATCGAAACAAACCTGGAACTGCACCTGTGACTTATGTGGTAGAGTTCTAGCCTTCAGCAAAGAGAAGATGAGAGACAGTGCCCAGGCTTTGAGTTCAAGCCCCAGGATTGGCACATAACAAACAAACAAACTAAAAGCAGAGAAAATTCAATACCAGGGTTTGCAAAGATGATCAAATAGCTGAGTATCCAAAGAGAGGTTAGTAAGCCAGTCCTAAGACTGGTGGTGACAAAAATTATTGTCACTGTCCCTGGAGAGGCGAAGGAGGTTATGATCTTGCCAGAACCCAGAAATCAGCTCCCTGAGAGGATATATGGTTGTTGTAGTTGCTGCTCAACATCAACTAGGATCACAGGGTGGAGATTCTGATGGTCAGAGTCTCTGGTTCTCCTGGAAGTGTTACACAATCAAAATAGTGCAAAAAAATGAACAAAGTTCTCAGACTTCTGACGTCCTCCTCCTTGATTGTCTTCCACAGTTGCCTTCTATGATGTAAATATTCTAGATGGGACTTGTAAAGGTTATCTGGAGATGGGCTTGCACAGAGACCAGAGCAAGAGGAAGACAGAGTGTACACAGTGATCAAACACTAACTCTGGGCCCTCTCAGTAAATCATGGTAATCCAGTTCATACATATGTATGAACTTGAGTTTGGGGATATAATGAATGTGCTATTCCTCTAATTTTTCTAAGTAATATTTCTCTTTCCTCCCTGGACACGTGAGAGATAATAACATATCCTTTAAGATTTGCTACCTCAGAAACCTTTGCTGAGTATCCTTCCCAATTCCTCCTAGATATGTAGGTGCCTATCCTGTTTGCCACTGTTGTCTTTTATAGATCTAATCATATCATCATGCAATTAGCACTTTACCCTGTTACAAAATTGGAAATTCAAGAAGTCAAGGGTTTTTATTTTTTGCTTGTTTGTTTCAAAGTCTACAGTACCTATTAGACTGCTAGCTTATAATTCTGGGTAAGAAAAGCTAAGTGAGGAAAAAGTTTACTTGGATGGTAGATTGGGCTCCAATCTATGTAAATACTTACTGGTGTCCTGCCTTGGAAGTTTAATTAATTCATTACCACTACAAAACTTTATTCCTTGGCTTTAAAATAAATTTTTATTTCCTTTAAGAATAAACAACAAGGACAATGGAACCATTTCCTTCCATTGTATGTTATTAAACTCCTACTTGACCATCAGAGATTATTATAGGATCTAAGAGACTTTCAAGAATAAATAGTATAGCTCCATCTTTTAACTGATTGTAAACTAATTTATATTTTACCTAGGGCAGCATTAATACATAATAAAATAATCTGCATCTCCGTCAATATATCTAAGTGCATAATTGGGTGTCTTATTTTTTTTTCATGAAACTACTATCCAATAAAGTAGATCACAAGTTGAACTTTTCTTGGACATAGAAAATAGCAACTACAATCTACATTGCTTTCACTGATATGAAAGAGAGGAAGAGAGAGAGAAAGAGGAGAGAAAGTCAGACCAGGTACCTGTGAATCATGTCTACAATTCTAGCTATTCAGGAGGTCTAGATTAGAAGCAATTTAGTCAGTCCAGAAAGAAAAGTCAGTGAGACTCTTAGCTCCAATTAACCACCGAAAAGCCAGACGTGGAAGTATAACTCAAGTGGTAGAGCCCTGGCCTTGAGTGGAAATTGTCCAAAGCCTGTGTTCAAGCCCCAATACTGTGACAATAAAAGAGTAGTCAGCCAAGGGCGGGTGGCTCACGCCTGTAATCCCAGCTACTCAGGAGGCTGAGATCTGAGGATCACAGTTCAAAGCCAGCCTGGGCAGGAAAATCCGTGAGACTCTTATCTCCAATAAACCATCAGAAAACTGGCAGTGACAATGTGGCTCAAGTGGTAGAGCACTTGCCTTGAGCCAAAGAGCACAGGAACAGCACCCAAGGCCAGAGTTCAAGCCCATGACCCACAAAAAAAAAAGGAATCAATTGAGCTACTTATTGCTAGATTATATTGATAAGGCAGTATTATTATTACTATGTTATATTATAGTGAATTTCTTTGGTTAGGCACCTATGTAACAATGTTGAGGCTCACAAACTAATTTACTAATGAGTGAAACATTCCATTTTGTTTTTTGTTTTTGTTTTTTTTGTACTGTGGAGGATTAAACTCAAGGCCTTACAAATACCATATAGCATTCTACCACTAAGCTACATCCCCAGCCCTTGGAAGTTTGTTTTAAAGTTTAAGCCTATAGTAATCAATAAGCCCATGAGTACAAAATTTCTGCCTAAATTATTGAGATTGGGATGGTTTTATGTTTGTCGCTTGGAAAAATGCAGAAATAAATCAAAGCATGATTATTATACATGTGCAGACAAATTCTCATGGACAAAGGCCATATATTCCTTTCTCTGTGAATACAGGTTTAGATTAATCATTTTGCTTGAATGTTTTAAATCCAGTGAGTAATTCATTGACTCATTCTTCTATGGTTAGCTAATTTTATGTGTTGACTTGACTGGACCATAGGGAGCCTGGATGGTTCATCAAACCTGAGTCTGAGTATGTCAGTGACTTTTTAGATGAGAAAAAATTCTAATCAATAGCATAAAACAGGCCACCTGTTCCCATGTATACAGACATCTAAGTAGAATTATAAGAGCTTTTTTTTTCTGCCTGACTGCTTGTGCTGAAACATTGATCTTTTCTGATTCTCCATCTTGGATGGAAACATGAGCAGTTCTTGGAATTAGAGACTGGTAGGCTGTGAACTGTGACATACACCATTGACTCTTCTGATTCTCCAGCTTCCTTCTAACAGATCATAGGACTTCTCAGCCTACCTATCAGGTAATATACTCACTTGTTGTTTGTTATCGATCTATCATCTATCAAAAATCTATCATTGATCTACCCATCACCTATCTATCTTCTATTCATCTACCAATATTCATTCCATCTCTCTCTCTCTCTCTCTCTCTCTCTCTCTCTCTCTCTCTCTCTCTATCTATCTATCTATCTAACATCTATCTCTTATTGGTCCTATTTCTCTGGAAAACTGGCTAGTACAGACTTCAGTACTAACAAATGGTTCTAGAAGAATAAAATTAATTTTGAGAATGTTTTCTGAACTGGTTCTAGAATTTCTCACTTTGGCTCTTTACTATGACGGAATTCAAAGGTATTAATGAATCCATTTCTAATAGAAAAGAGAGCACTTATAATTCCTGGTATAACCTTGCAACAAGGATATACAAATGTCATCTTTGGATACACTTAATCAGCTATTTATAGGAAATAAGATTCAGGTGACTATACAATGTAGTACTTTTGAATATGTTTGGCAAACTAACCTAATGAGATCTGGGTTAAGCTTGTTGTTTCTGGATAAAGTGGGGAAAGAAAATGAATTTAGGGATTTAAATTCTCAGTTCAAGTGCCACATTTGTGATTTGAGCTGATGCATTTCTTCCTGGAAACCCCTTATCTGCTGTAGCTGCAGGATAAAATGGCTGAAAGTCAGATGCAATCTCATTAGTTCTTCTCACAGCTAATGTCAGTGATTGGCTGAATTACAGCTCAAGTTGGATGCACACACTTGAAAAATGCCTACAATTAGCAAAAGAGCATTAGCTAGGAAAGAATGAGATCCTGAAAGCTGAAATGGGATGGCCGATGCTAGGTTCAACATTATATTTTTAAAACACATCATTTGTCTGTCTTCACTAGTGCACAACTGGAGAGAAATTTGGTATCAAGATAAATTCTACCTTGATATCTATAGATGATATAGATGAACTTGAAACACAAATTTGGATTTTAAAGTCAGACTAAGACTTTTAGTTTGGTTGGGATAGAGTGAATATATTTTGCACATAAGGACATGAAATTTAGGAGTCCAAAGGGAAAATGCCATGGACTGAATGATCCTTTTTCCTTTTTCCACAGTTCAAGTGTTGATGCTCTAACCCCCAATGCCCTGGTATTTGGAAAGCCTTCTGAAACAAGAGCTCCCCCACCCCAATTCCCTTTGCCATATGAGGAAAAGGGAAATGGTGGCCATCTGCAAGGAAGTATGGCCTCTCTAGAACCTAGCTGTATTGGCATGCTGATCTCAGAATTTCTTCCTCCAGTATGGTGATAATATAATTATGCTATTTACACTTTCTGATAAGTGGTGCTTTGTTTTGGAGGCCCAGGAGACTGGATACTCTACCAATCTTAGAGCATCCCAGACACTTCCCCAAACTACATATGCATAGAAGTCACTGCCCTAGATTTATCTCAAAATTATTTCCTGTTCATCATGGCTGAAACTACTGAAGATATAGTTTAAAATACTCTGATATTATTATACTTGTCTCACTTTAAAGCCAATGTGTAACAATACAAAATCTGTATTAAGTTGAATTATCTAAATATCTTTAAAGGTCCCATATGTATTTATGCAAATATGCATGATGTGCTATTGCTATGGAAAATTTTTTTCCTTGGTGAAAATTAAGTCACCTGGCTAATGGTTTGGAAGGAAAATTCAGAAGGATATTTTATGCAGACTTACACAAGTATATGAGAAAAAAATCTAAATTTCTTAGGGACTTAATATTTTAATTAAGTTATGTTCAGATAAGCTTCAATACTTGCAGAATCTTCAACATCTATAACTTTTGATCTCATATGAATTTTGCCCATAAGTCAAATCATATGGCAAAGACATTTTTGGAGTAAGATATAAATAGTAATGACAGCTATTTTTAAATATTTAACAGTTGATACTTTTTAGTCATTTTTATCTGAATGTGTAAAACAAGCAAACATACTTAACAAAAGAACAACAGTAAAATGTCAGTTTACTAATCAGAGGCAGTCAACAGCTGGTAGAAAATTGAATTGAACTTTGTCCAGATATGATAGGAAAAGGAAATTAAAGGCTTCAAAATGCTTATAGCAGGACAGAGTAAATCCAAATGCATTCGGGATGGGAGAGAGTAATTAAAACATCTTGAACAATTTTCCAAAGGTTTCTGGTACAAGAAGTCCCAAAAAGAAGACTTTTGCCAAGCACTACTTTCCTCTCATTGGATTTCAGGAGAAATTTAATCCATATGTTTCTGATTCGTTTATACTAAAGTCATCAAACAGTTCTTTTGCAAGAGCTATTTTATTCCTAAGAAATCTTTTGGGTCTTTTATAGAAGTCTGTTCATTTTCTTTGAAGTAAGTTCTACAAAACTGAATGTGCTGGGTGTTCTAAACCAAACTTTGGAGTTCTCAAGCAATTGTAGGACATTAGTGTAAAGTCTGCCCTGGGCCATGCAGGCCCTGTGCAGAAGCTTCCCTACATCTCGGCTAAGTTTCCACCCAGTACCTGCATTACCTAGGTAACTGGCACACCTGGAAGCAGTCACCTCCCCCTCCTGGGAGGTCACATCTGGGGCCTGCCCCTGATCAAGCCTCACATCTGACTATTGGAGGGTCCCAGGCCCTGAGGACACATCCAGATCCAGTGTGGCCACACCTCTTCCTGTCCCTGGACTAGGCAGGTTCAGGGTCAGGGTTGTGGATGTCCCCTTCAGCCATGTGCTCCTCACCACGCATGGTTGGGTAGCAGTTAGATAAATAAACTTCTCTCTCTGCCTGAATACAGCAGTGTTCTCTTCATAGGCTACCTACATTAATTTACCTTACTATTAGATTTTAGAAAAGGTATTACATGTCACCTCTCTCCACGTCCCACCCAGGGAAACACATTTCTTATCAGTCTTTAGCACACACAATTTTGGATGCATCTTGATCATTTACAGAGATAGGAAATTATTTCAGAAGAATTATAAACTCACCAGCCTCATCCTTTCCTTCCTCCTACTTGACATTAATAAAGCGAGATGGTCTGTCCATGTGTATCCATGCATGAGTCAACATTTCTTACTTTCTAAAGTGCTTTATGGTGCCCTACTACTATCTAGCCTTTATTTTACTAATTTTGTATTTGCCTGCTAGACACAGTGTATCTTCAATCTGAAGCATTAGTTTGCTTGAGGAAAGTTGCATTAACTTTTTGTCTAAATATGTAATAAACATAGATACATATTTCCCATAAAGTTTTTCACTTTTCTACAGAATTCTACATTAAAAAATTACTTCTCTAATTTATAAATGGGAAAATGAAATTTCAAACACTTAGTTCTTATAATGAGGATACATACCTGGTTAGTAGCTATAATATTCAAACCCAGCTTCCTTGGCTCTAAGTCCATGGCTCATTCTTCTATATTGAATTAAATACCAACTAGAATTTCATTGTAAGGAATTTGAATTTGTGAGGTACATATAATAACTCAAACTGAGTTTTATATATTCACAGTACTGCTTCAGAATTGTCTAGTTATGTATTACACTGAAACACATGAAAATATTGCTTTTGTCAGCAAAAACTACTTCATATCTGCAATTCTATATGGTCTAGTTATATGTGTGTGTGTGTGTGTGTGTGTGTGTGTGTGTGTGTGTGTGTGTGTGTGTGTTTACTTCCATGTTTACATTAGGTTTTGTGGTAGAAATTTTCTGATAGTGCCTATCTAAGCTTAGTAGGTGAATCATTCTTAAATTAGAAGACAGATCCTTAAAATATTAGAAGAGAAAAAGTAATAAGCTCTTGAGCCTGAATACTTCATTGGACAGATAATTAAACTCAAGAACAAATTATGTGTGGAAGACAAGTCTTTGGAAGTCTCTCTCCTCTGATTCACTTTATTTATTGAAAGACAATTTTGTAATGAAAGTGACTAAGTTACTGTCTCCTTTTCAAAGAATTTTCTGTTTTTGTTTTTTGTTGTTTTTTTTTTTGCCGGTCATGGGGCGTGAACTCTGGGTCTGGGTGTTGTCCCTCAGGTCTTCAGCTCAAGGCAAGCGCTCTACCACTGGAGCCACAGCACCACTTCCGGCTTTTTCTGTTTATGTGGTGCTGAGGAATCGAACCCAGGGCCTCATGCTTGCAAGGCATGCACTCTACCGCTGAGCCACCTTCCCAGCCCCTCTGTTTTTTTTTTTTTAATAGAGGTTATTCTCTTTTTCGTTAATGCTCATATTATGGCTCAAGTAGTCAAAGTCACTTTCCTTGGCTCTACTTCTGCCTTTCTTTTTTGAACTCACTTAGAATTTTCTTAATCCTTGCATTCACCAATGGACCTTTAACTGAAAATATAACTGTCCTTAGATCTTCTTTAAGGCCTTTCTATTATATATATATATATATATATATATATATATATTTTTTTTTTTTTTTTTTTTTTTTTTCCGTCAGTCGTGGGGCTTGAACTCTGGGCTTGGGTGCTGTCCCTGCGCTTTTCAGCTCAAGTCAAGTGCTCTACTACTTGGGCCACAGCATCACTTCCAGTTTTCTAGTGGTTTATTGAAGGTAAGAGTCTCATGGACTTTCCTGCCCAGGCTGGCTTTGAACCATGATCCTCAGATCTCAGCCTCCTGAGTAGCTAGGATTACAGGCATGAGCCACCGGCACCCAGCTCTTTCTATTATTTTTTTAAACTTGATTTCTCTTTTCATGTCTGGAATTAATGTCTATCTAAGTAGATGACATTGTTACTTGAAGTAGGATCTGTTATTGCTCAAAAAAACTGATCAATAATCAGAATTATATATTTTCCTTAGACAAATAATATCATTTCCCTTCAGGTTTTAAACAAAATATCTTTGTGCTGGAATAGTTTTGAAGTTTGAATTAAGATACTATTCTGCTAGTGGTAATTATTTAATAATTCATATTTAAAGACAATTTAACCATAAACATCCGATTTATACTAAGTATCAATTTCATTAGTAACAGAAGATAATTGTAATAGATGTTTTGAGGTCATCTTACACTGAAAAGCCAGTTTTAGGGAAAAGAATTAGATAAAAGGAAAGCAAACAACAACTGGAGGTGTATGTGAAAGATATAATTATGGATTTGATTGATTATTCAGATGACCATTGTGATGAAAACTGAGCAGTTACATCTGAAGGAAGACAATCCAGTAGACTGGCAAATTTATAAGGGCAATTAGTTTGTATGGTGAGTAAAACTGGTAGCGCAGGAGTTAGATATATTTTCTAGATGAGGAATGTGGGTTGAACCATTCAAAGAAACCAAGATCAAACATGTCATCAAAAGCTATAAAATAGAGGTGCTTTAGAAATTATTTTTAAGGCAAAAGTGGAACTGTAGCTCAAGTGGTAGAGTGTTAACCTTGAGCAAAAAGAAGCTCCAGCACAGTGCCTACCGAGGCCCTGAGTTCAAACCATAGGACTGGGAGAAAAATGAGAAAGAAAAGAGAATGCTTAACTGTGAACAATACTGAAATACATTGCATCTGTGAATGAGCATTTAAAAAAGGAAAGTCACTGAGAGCCGTTGAATAATAAGGGGAAATGGGGATTGGGGCATGGAAAACAGAAAGTAAGTGAGAAGTTCAGTATGCTTCAAGTACAGTATATGCATATGTGAAATACTACAAACCCCTTGGGACAATTAGCATACACTAAGGGAAAAAAAGTCAATGAATGACAGCAATAGAAAACAGGTTCTGATGGAGTTCCGGGAAGATGGCGGAGGAGAAGCTGGAATCTGAACAAGCTCTCGCATAGAAAGCAGTTTTAGAGTTCCAGTGAACAGTCCTAAGCCAGAGAATCACACCAAGTGTGCCATCACAGGACAGAGAGTTAGACAAGAGAGGGGAAGCCAAGACAAGGAGACACATCTGACCGCCTGCCAGGAGCCGCCGCGGCGGCGGCAGGGTCGCAGCGGCTACCGCAGCCGCGGCCATACCTGAGCGCTCACATAGAGAGTCCGGGACGAAGGAGCCAGACGCAGGGGGCGAGAGGATTCTACTCAACACCAGCAAGAACCGACAAGAAGCGGACAACTTCATCCTGCACTTTGCAGACCAGAGACGACCCAGGATCCAAGACTCGGCGTGAGTAGCCCCACTTCCTCACTCCTTCTCAGGGAGCAGAGGAGGGAAGGCCACCCCTCCCCCCCCAGCACCGGTGATCTCCATCTTGGATACCGACAAAGCTCAGAGGAGCTGCTAGCTCCAACTCAGGCCTTGGAATAAAACGAGTCATTTAACAGGTCACAAGAACTTAACGGCGAAGTGACCTGCCAGACTCAGCTCCATCCAGGGAAAAGTCACCCAGCTCAGGCACCAGCCATTGGAGTGGCTTTCCGCACTGGGTAACCAGAGCCAGAGGCTGCCCCTCCCTCTAGCAGCCACCACAATCAATTGAAAAACAGAAACCCTGAGAATGGCTCCAGGGTGGGCTCTGTGAATTTTTCACAAAATAGCCCCAGGGAAAAGCTACTGTTTGTTGAAAGGCCTCGACTCTACCAGAACCTAGCCTCATCACCCCTCTTTTGTGATTCTCAAAGCAGATCACCCTCCCATTAAACTAACCTGGGAGGGGGATCTCAAAATCTTGGGTAAAGCAGAGCATTTTTCTGCCTGTTCGAACAAACTGACTTAAGAAACCAATCAAGCCACAGGACCTCAAGCTGACCAGAGACTCCAACAAGAGGCTGGTAACAGACAAAAGGGAGATACAGGATTCTTCCCACCCCTCCCAAAAAAAAATCAAAAAAAAAATCAAAGAACTTTTTTTTTCTTCTTTTCTTTTTTCTTTTTTTTTTTTTTTTTTTTTGGTACCTTATATATATAAAATTTTTTTTTCCTTTTCTAAAACTTTTATTAATCTTTAATTTTTGCCTTTTTTGAAAAAATAATTGTTTTCCAGTAACTTTTTTTTCCTCTTATAATTTTTATTTTAGGAATACGCGAATGTACGTTTTCCTTTCTTTTCTTGTCTTCTCTCTTTTTATTTCTTTCTTTCTTAATTATCTTTTTGTTTTTTGTCTAGCTCTACTGAACTTCTGATCTTTTTTTTTCTCCCTTTCTTATCCTTTTCACCTTTTCCTTTCTTTTGTTCTTCTGTATGTGCCTTAACTCTTGTCCTGCACATCCTGATAAACCCATAGTTAACTAGTAGACCCTATCCCCCATTGTGTACACACTTAATCCACAAATTTATTACTCAATCCAAAACCTCTGAGACTTAAATTCCTTAATAGCAGTACTACCTCTTTATACCTATATAATATTTTAAGCATTTTTTAAGTTTTTCACATCTCCTCTATCTCCCTCCTGTTTTCTCATTATATTCACATTCCTCTCTAAATAGATGGTCTTTCAATCTCCATAACTATATTAATTTTTACGTTTCTAATTTTTTTTCTGGTCTCTTTTCATTTCCCTTTACCTTTCTTCTTTTTCTCTCCCTCTCTACTTGCATCCTACCCAACCTATTTCCTGCAGTGAGATTAGGACATAGTTAACTCTCCCTGTGCCTCCCCACACCAATCTATTCCTAATTTTTACCCACATCTCTCCCTAACCCTAAAAATTTCTGGTTTCCCAAATTCTTCTCTGCGGTTCGAAGTCCATTAACATATAGTTGTTTGATGTTGAATAGATGTATCTGTTGAACTAGATTGTATCTGTAGACTATTGACTGTATAAATGCAAACGTTGGTTGATGGTTGCCTTAAGATAGTGTTCTAGCACAAAACTGGTGCTATTTTCATCTCAAATGGACAGAGTAAGCCGAAAAAACACAAGAAAAATGGCAAATCCAGGTATCTCAATTCCCAATCTTGATAATCAGGGGTCAGATCAGATAATGAACAATCCAGAGGAGAGTTCCCAAATAGCTCTACAAACACTGGTGGCAAATATGATAAATGAGAAGTTTGACAACTTACAAAGGACTCTGTATGAGCGTGATAGGGAGAGAGAGGAGGCATCCCAAAAGTTTATGCAGGAATATCATAAGCGTGAGGAAGCTACTCAAAAAATGATACAGGATTTGCGTGAACAACTTGAGAATACTCAAAGAGAAAGGGAGGAATGGCGTGAGCAGGCTGAGAACACTCAAAGAGAACTGCAGGAATCCCAGGAACGGGAGGAAAGAGAACTGCAGGAATCCCACAAACGGGAGGAAGCTAATCAAAGAGTAATTCAGGAATTGAGAGACCAGGTAGAGAACACACAAAGATCAGTAAAGGCATTCATGGAATCCATTAACAAAGAGCTGAAGGAAGTCAGGGAAACCACAAAGGGAATGCTGAATGGAACCCAACAGAAGGAATGGGAGTCCAAAGAAATCATAACCAATCAACTAAGTGATTTGAGAACAAACACTGAACACCAAATTAAGGAAGTAAAGAAATTCATACAAGACCTAAAACAGAGCTTCAACAAAGAACTTGAAGCCATCAAAGCTGACCAATTAGAAGGAAAAGAGATAAAAAACAAAGTAGAGAGTCTTGACAGCAGGTTAGACCATGCAGAAGATCGAATCTCAGGGATTGAAGACAGCCTAGATATTATAGAGAAAGAACATACAACCATCCAAGACAAGTCCAAGAAGTATGATAGATCTATTCAACACCTAGAAGACACCATCAGAAGGCCTAATCTAAGGATAATGGGTGTAGAGGAGCACCTAGAAACAGAAGTTAATGGTCTAGGAAATTTGTTTAACAGGATCCTAGCAGAGAACTTCCCAAACATACAAAAAGATAGGCCTATTCAGATACAAGAAGCTTTTAGAACCCCAAATAGACCAGACCAGAATAGGACATCCCACCGTCACATTATAATCCACACAGGATCAACTCAGACCAAGGAAAAGATCCTTAAAGCTGTCAAGGAGAAAAGGTTAATCACCTATAAAGGGAAACCAATTAGAATCACCTCAGATTTCTCAGCAGAGACAATCAAAGCAAGAAGAGCCTGGAATGATGTATGCCATGCCCTAAAAACAAACAACTATCAACCAAGAATACTGTACCCAGCTAAACTCTCCTTCATAACTGAAGGCCAAATAAAAACCTTCCATAGCAAAGAAAAATTGAAACAATACATCTCCACCAAACCAGCCCTACAAAAGATTCTTAAAGATGTCCTACACATAGAAAACCAACAAGACCGCAACAAAGGCCAAGAAACTGCACCCAAACTGAGAATCCAAGAACCATAGGAAGAACCTAGTTTTCGCAGCCCCCAAGAAGGTGGATAACATGGCAGGAACTCCCAAACACCTCTCAGTCCTATCTCTTAATGTTAACGGACTGAACTCTCCAATCAAGCGACATAGACTGTCTAGTTGGATTAAAAAACAAGACCCTTCTATCTGCTGCCTGCAGGAGTCACATCTTGCCCGTAAAAACAAACACATTTTCAATGTTAAAGGCTGGAACAAAATCTACCAAGCAAACGGCCCCCATAAACAGGCGGGAGTTGCAATCTTAATATCAGATAAAATAGACTTCAAATTAAAATTCGTGAGAAGAGATAAAGAAGGTCGCTACATACTAATTAAAGGATCTCTCCTTCAGGAGGATATTACAATTCTAAATATCTATTCGCCAAACAATGGAGCACCCAAATTTATCAAAGAAACACTACTTTCCCTCAAATCCCATATAGATCCAAAGACATTAATTGTTGGGGATTTTAACACACCACTCTCCCCACTAGATAGATCAACTCGGCAAAAACTCAACAGAGAAACCGCAGATCTAAACAGCTGCATAGATCAACTAGACTTAACAGACATCTACCGAACATTTCACCCAGCAGCATCAGAATACACGTTTTTCTCAGCAGCACATGGAACGTTTTCTAAAATAGACCACATTTTAGGCCACAAAGCAAACTTGTCTAAATTCAGAAACATTGAAGTTATACCTTGCATTCTCTCTGACCACAAGGGAATAAAATTAGAACTCAACACCAAAAGCCACCAAAGAAAGTCCAGTATCACATGGAGGCTGAACAACACACTGCTGAATCAAGAGTGGGTCATGGAAGAGATTAGAAAGGAAATTCAAATGTTCATGCTATTCAACAAAAATGAACACACAAATTACCAGCTCCTCTGGGACACAGCAAAGGCAGTACTCAGAGGCAAGTTTATAGCTCTGAGCTCCCATATCAACAAATTGGAGAAATCTGAAACTAGCAATTTAATGACACATCTAAACCTCCTTGAAAAAGAGCAGCAAGATAAACCCCAATCCAGTAGACGGAAAGAAATAATCAAAATTAAATCAGAATTAAATGAATTAGAATCCAAAAAAACTATAGAAAGAATCAACAAAACAAAGAGTTGGTTCTTCGAAAAACTTAACAAAATTGACAGACCCTTAGCAAATCTTATCAGAAAAAGAAGAGAACACACCCAAATTAATAAACTCAGAGATGAAAATGGAAACATCACCACGGAAACAACCAAGATTCAGAACATTATAAGGGAATACTTCTCAAAACTTTATGCTAATAAGTTTGAGAACTTGACAGAAATGGACCTTTTCCTAGCAAATATTGACATGCCAAAACTAAACCAAGATGAGTTAAACCAGCTTAACAGGCCCATATCAAGCATTGAAATAGAAACAGCAATAAGAGACCTCCCAGCTAAGAAAAGTCCAGGACCAGATGGTTTTACAGCGGAATTTTACAAGGCCTTCAAAGCAGAGCTCACACCAATACTCCTCCAACTCTTCAATGAAATTGAAAGAGAAAGCTCACTACCGAACACATTCTATGAAGCCATCATAACCCTCATCCCAAAACCAGGCAGGGACTCATCAAAGAAAGAGAACTATAGACCCATTTCTTTGATGAACATTGATGCAAAACTTCTCAACAAAATTTTGGCCAATCGACTTCAACAATTCATCCAAAAAATCATACACCACGATCAAACAGGATTCATTTCAGGGATGCAAAGCTGGTTCAATATACGCAAATCAATTAATATTATTCATCACATCAACAGGAGCAAGAATAAGAACCACATGGTTATCTCAATAGATGCAGAAAAAGCATTCGACAAGATCCAACACCCCTTTATGAGGAAGGTTTTGGAAAAATTAGGAATCCATGGAACATTCCTCAATACGATAAAGGCTGTATATGACAAACCTACAGCCAGCATTATACTCAATGGTGAAAAACTAAAGCCATTTCCTCTTAACTCAGGAACAAGACAAGGATGCCCACTCTCTCCACTTCTCTTCAATCTAGTATTAGAATGCCTAGCTACAGCAATAAGACAAGATGCAGACATAAAGGGGATCCAAATAGGGAAAGAAGAAATAAAACTCTCCCTCTTTGCAGATGACATGATCTTGTATTTAAAGAATCCCATAGACTCCACTCCCAAATTACTCAAGCTGATTCAAAACTTCGGCAAAGTAGCAGGTTATAAAATTAACCCCCAAAAATCAATGGCTTTTCTGTATGCCAACAATGAGAAAAGTGTGGCTGAAATTAGGAAAGCAACTCCATTTGTAATAGCCCCACAAAAAATAAAATACCTAGGAATTAACTTAACTAAAGAAGTGAAGGACCTCTATGATGAAAACTTTAAAATCTTGAAAAAGGAAATCAACACAGAACTTAAAAAATGGCAAAACCTCCCATGCTCCTGGATTGGAAAGATTAACATCGTGAAAATGGCAATACTTCCCAAGGCTATCTACAAATTCAACGCAATACCTATCAAAATTCCACCCTCATTCTTCAAGGAAATAGAAGAGGCAATCCAAAAATTCATATGGAACAATAAAAGACCCCGAATAGCAAAAACGCTCCTGAATGGAAAGAACACTGCTGGAGGAATATCAATACCAAACTTCAAACTCTACTATAAAGCCATAGTAATCAAAACAGCTTGGTATTGGCATAAGAACAGACCTCAGGACCAATGGAATAGAATTGAAAACCCAGAAATGAACCCACAGACCTATAGCCATCTAATCTTCGATAAGGGAGCTAAAACAATAGAATGGAAGAAAGACAACCTCTTCAGTAAATGGTGCTGGCAAAATTGGTTAACTACATGTAGAAAACTTAAGCTAGATCCTTATATATCACCCTGCACCAGAATCAACTCCAAATGGATCAAAGACCTTGAACTCAAAGCAGACACTCTGAAAACATTACAGGATGGAATAGGAGAAACCCTAGGTCTCCTTGGCTCAGGCCGAAATTTTCTGAATAGAGACCTGGAAACACAACAAATCAAAGAAAGGTTGGACAAATGGGATTGCATAAAGTTGCAGAGCTTCTGCAGGGCAAATGACATAGCTAGCAAGATCAATAGAAAGCCCACGGATTGAGAGAAGATCTTCACTAGCCATACAACAGACCCTTGTCTTGTATATCTAAAATATACTTGGAACTCAAAAAATTAAATCCCCCAACAACAAATCCTCAAAGAAACAACTGCCCAATAAATAAGTGGGCGAAAGACTTAAAGAGAAACTTCTCTGAAGAAGAAAGAAGGATGGCCAATAGACACATGAAGAAATGTTCAACATCCCTAGCCATAAAAGAAATGCAAATCAAAACAACATTGAGATATCACCTCACTCCAGTGAGAACGGCAAAAATCAAGAACTCTAACAACAACAGATGCTGGAGGGGATGTGGACAGAAAGGAACCTTAATTCATTGTTGGTGGGAATGTAAACTTGTTCAACCACTTTGGAAAGCAGTATGGAGGTTCCTCAAAAGACTCCACATAGAGCTCCCCTATGACCCAGCAATCCCACTTTTGGGCATTTACCCTAATGTTTACAAACAAGACCACACTAAAGCTACCACCACAACTATGTTTATTGCAGCATTATTTACCATAGCTAAGATATGGAACCAACCCAGATGCCCCTCAGTAGATGAATGGATCAAGAAAATGTGGTATATATACACAATGGAATTCTATGCCTCCATCAGAAAGAATGACATTGCCCCATTTGTTAGGAAATGGAAAAACTTGGAAAAAATTATATTAAGTGAAGTAAGCCAGGCCCAAAGAAACGTAGGTCCCATGGTTTCCCTTATTTGTAATATCTAGTATATGTATGAGTCAAGCGGAAAAGGTCAGATAATGTGATGTCAGGAAAATGAACCCTTAGATGTGTATTTTAATGTTTTTTTCTTTCATGCATGTGTTTCTAACACATTTATAAGATTATCTCTTTGTTGCTTTGTATGTCCCTCCCCCACAGTATAACCCTTGCTTTCACTATATTTGATGTCAGTATAACTTGTGGAGGAGATGGGGAAAAACCAGTTGTTTAAGGATACAGGTGGACCTGTTGCAACAATGAGAAGTACAAGTTGTCATGTCCAAAACGAACTTTACAATGTTGGTGGGGGGGGGGGGGGCTGGGGGGAGGGAGGAAGGAGAAGGATCGGGATTAGGGGGGGAGGGGGGAGGCTGGGAAGGGATGTGAAGGATAAACAAAGGAGGAGGCTGCAATGCTTGGTAAGAAATGTACACATTATCCTGCCCATGTAACTGTAACTCCTCTGTACAGTATGTTCACAAATAAAATTAAATTAAATTAAAAAATAAATAAATAAAATAAAATAAAATAAAAAAAAGAAATGTACTCATTACTTTACTTATGTAACTATAATCCCTCTGTACATCACCTTTACAATAAAATAAAATATTATTAAAAAAAAAAAAAAAAAAAAAAAAAAAAGAAAACAGGTTCTTGTAGAGGTAGGTGAAGTAGGGAGAGTGAGAGAGAGACAAGATGCAGAAGGATGAATATGGTCAAAATACTTGATGTTTATATGGGGGTAAATGTTTAGACTGGTTTAGAAAGGGGAAGGAAGGATGGGTCCAATCATGTTACATTCTGTGAGTATATAGACATGTCAAAAAAGAAGTAGGGAAAGAAAAAGAAATTCCAAAGAGAATTTTCTTAGCTAAAGTCATATGTGTAATAAATGAAGAACTTCACTGGGAGTCAAAATATTCAACTGTGGGATACACAAGTTTGCAATCTGGGCAAGCAAAGACCTGAAGTTGGGAGGAGTCCATGAAAATTTTGGCAATGACCATGTTATTGATTCTGAGTATTAAGTATGGATTGTGTATATAACTCTAAACCAAATCAAAGGCTGTCTTACTGTGAACCTATAATTACTATTCTTTTAATTTATGATATCAGGTTGCCAAAGCTCAGTTATAAACACAGAAAAGGATCAGTCATCATTTGAAAGCTTTGGAGAAGATGTTATAAGGACGAGTACAAGTGGTAATAGACTTGGGATAGGAAGTTAAAGGTTGAGCAAGTTCTCACAGGATCTTAGAGGTGTTTCTTTCATATTAGTATTCCTTCATGAATAAAAGGATTAAAGCAAGAAATGTTGCCTTAACAAAGTCAAGTAATGAACTAGTTTTAGAAGCCAGGCAGTGGTGGTTCATAGCTAGAATCATAGCTCTTGGGAAGACAAAGACTGGAGAATCATGGTTCCAGGACAGCCTGTGCAGAAAAGTTTGTGAGATCCTTTTCTTAATCTATTGCTGGACACACCAGCCTGGACCTGTCACTGTAAGCTATGTGAAAGGTTGAAATTGGTACCAGGTGAGCTCAGGTGGAATTATGGGTGACTCTATCTCACATACCTGATCCCAGTGACAACCGGAAGCCTAAAAGATGGTGGCTCAGGCACCAGCCAGGATGGAAAGCAAGACCTGTATCCTCGAACTAATCAGTGAAAAATCATACCACTAGAGGCATGGCTCAGTGCTAGGTAAGCATGAGTTCTTAATTTATTTTCTTAATTTCAAACCCCAAATAGTTAATTTACAAAATTATATATCACCTGTTCTTCATGGAATTGTCTTTTATATATTTTGCAAATTACAATGTGTATTTTTTTCCTTGTCCTTTTTTTTTCTTCCTTCCTTCCTTCCTTCCTTCCCTTCCTCCCTTCTCTTTCTTCCTTCCTAGCCCTTTCTTCCTTCTTTCCTTCTCTTTCCTTCTTTTCTTCCTTCCTTCCTTTCTTTTCTTTCTTTCTTTCTGTCCTTCCTTCCTTCCTTCCTTTCTGTCTGTCTTTCCTTCCTTTTCTTCTTTCTTTCTTTCTTTCTTTCTCTCCCTCTCTCTTTCTCTCTCTTTCTTTCTTTCTTTCTTTCTTCCTTCCTTCCTTCCTTCCTTTCTTTCTTTCTTTCTTTCTTTCTTTCTTTCTTTCTTTCTTTCTTTCTTTCTTTCTTTCTTTCTTTCTTTCTTTCTTTCTTCCTTTCTTTCTTTCTTTCTCTCTGTGCTGTTCCTGGGGCTGTTCTCAAAGTTAGAGCTCTACCACTAAGCCATAGCTTTCTCTGGTTGTTAATTGGAGATAAGTGTCTCATGAAAATTTCTGTCCCAACTGGCTTTAAACTGCCATCTTCAGATCTCAGGCTCCTGAGTAGCTAGGATTACAAGTATGAACTACCAGTGCCTGGCATCATATGTTTCTGTTTAAACATATTACAAGTATATATAGACAATTTATAAATTATCAGGGAGATTAGAGCATGGAGACTGTAGAAAACTTTCAAGTTACCATTTATAAAGCCTCAAATACATGATGGATCCAATGAAAAAGAGCAAAGAGAAATAAAGGTAGAAAGATGAGAGAAAGTTGCTGAAGAACACATGTCTTTCCTTTAAAATAATCACCCTGGAAAACTTCTCAGCTTTTCTCCCTTTTGTTAAGCTTGGCAATGAGATACTCATCCACTGTAGATATTGGCAATGAATATCAGAAAGCTAATACTTGCGGTTAGGGGGGTGGGGTGGAGATAGATCAAAGGAGGAGGTAGACAAATGGAGAGGGGAAGAGTGGAAGAATAATATTCAATGTATATCCTATGACACTAGGAAAATTGAGGGGAATAGGTGGGATTGAAGAAATAAGGGAGAAAAGATAAAAGGCAATTGGATCAAGATACATTGTACTAACATATTGATACACAGAATTGTAACCTGTTTGTACAACCACTGAAGATAATAAAATATAATTTTACAAATGAGTAACATAAGTCATATTTGATTCAGATAGTATCTGTTGTTGGAAGCTTGGAAATACTAATGAAGCAAAAGGAGGAAGTCTAATTTTCAGAACAGAACTGAATCTTCACCTTGGGAAAGTGTCTTTGAGGTCTAAACTTTTTTGATAAAGAACTGGTCAGATCTGTGGCATCACTGATGATTCTAGCATACATTTTCTGTCACAGTTTCCTCCTGCTACTCATGTGCCATGTGTCAGTAAAAACAACCACATTTTGATATGATTTTTCTTTTACAGATACCATGCAGATAGTTACAACAGATAACTCTGAAGACCAAGTGGTTATATAAAGTGACACATTTTTATATATCTGATTATTGTAAATCACAAAGATGAGCCAGGATTTCCATCCATTATTACCATCCATTATTACCTTAAATCTTTTCTGTAGCTCCTTGAGACAGTCAAATAAATGTGACTATCAGGAAGATGATTTTTTTTTCTTCTAAGACAACAGGGGTGGTAAGAATCAAAGACAATACGTGATCACCATTTCCTCAGAAGCAAATGGCAGCTCTCTCTGGTCACAGAACAGCAAGGAAAGAGACCAGAGGGAGAGAGAACCAGAATTCTTTAAGATGTCTTATTTTTAATCAATGCTTGTATAATTCTTCATGGCAATGCTAGAGTACAAACAATTTTCACAGTTTTACCAAAGACAGAAATTATTAGATCACTGTTTTTTCATATTGCTAATAATGACTTTTAAAACATACAAACACTGACGTTGGAATCATTCAAATCTACATACAAATGGCCACATTTTTCCTCTCTGAATGTCACAGATCCTTCCCAGTGAAGTAGAAATACTGAACTAATCCACACAATGGCTGGCTTTTAAATAAAAATCAAGATTCAATATGAAAGTGATTTGTCAATGTCATAGCATCTTAGCCCGAGTCTTCTCATTCTAGTTTCGTAGTGACTTCTACAAAGAACATTTTCCTGGTGGATATTAAAATACCAGTAAGTTTGTCCTGTCTGTCTGTCTGTCTATCTACCTACCTACCTACCTACCTACCTACCTACTTATCTGTCTGTCTCCATCTATCTACCTATTAATCTACCACTTTTTTTCTTGGTACAAGGCCTTGAACTCATACCCTGAGTACTGTCCCTTAGTTTTTTTGCTCAAGGCTATATACCACTTAAGCCAACCTCCATTTCTGTTTCTTTGGTGGTTTATTGGACTTTTCTACCAAGGCTAGCATTGAATCCCAATCCTCAGATCTCAGCCTCTTGAGTAGCTAGTATTGAAGGTGTGAGCCACCAGTGACTGGCAGTTTTTCAATGTTTTTATGTAGAATTATCTACTATTTGCATTAAATTATCTGGCTTAACTAAATAGTTCTTCAAATGACTTTACAAAGTATTAGCTTTTAAAATATCCAGATTGCAGAAACCCATGGAGTAATTGAATTTTAATGTTTTTAGCCAGTGAAAAAATAATACACATACTTAATGTGAACAGGTAATATACTAACTATCTTCAATCATACTTTAGTTTTTACTTCTTGTTTTAAAATGAGTCCATGCTTTTAAGCTATTTTTTCAGTCATTAATTTGCATGATGTATTGTATTTCTCTCTCCAGCAGACCACTGTCTCTTCTCAGGTTCTCACAGTATTCTAGCCACTTACATTGTGTAAGAGACAAGAGACTGGATTGCACTGAATCTCTACAGCTTTGGAGAACATACAACAGCAATTTTTGACTTATTTCCTTCATCCATTCTTTGTTTTTATGTCTCCTTTTTTTCATATATTCTTATTTTCTAGTCCAAACTTTCAGTTATCTTTGCTATGTTGAACCCTAGCATTTCCATTAGGGCTTTCTTATTTAGTCAGATCTATCCTCTGAGATTCTGTCCACAAAGGTAAAAGAAGAACAAATTTAGGTGACAAAGATGATATAAGTCCTATATGTCTTCCTAATAGATGTTTGGAATAAATTTCCTTCAATTCAAAACCTGGAAAATTAAATATAGGACTCATTTTGAGATTATTTCACACACACATAAAGAACCCTCTTGTTCCCATTAGAAGAGTTTGTTTGTGAAGACTTCTTATGCAACTAGCACCATGTGGGAAGAAAGAGAGGATTAAGAACATCATAATAGGCACAAAAATAGGGCCAATTTTCACATTACAGAGCTAAATTGGAAAGGAAGGAAATAAAGACATCAGTGGATAAAATTAATGTAATTGGAGAATACTGTAGTCAAAGTAGTTTGTTTGCTCTAATCTTGTACATGATATAAAAATGTTGTTGCAAATGGACCCCAGCTGCAAGTAATCACAGTCAGAGGCTAAATGAAATCAACAATGATGATCTGGTAGAGAGGCGAATGCCCATATAGCTTTTCTTGTGTATAGCTTTTCTTGGAGGAAAATAGACAACAGTCCATGATTAATCCATGAAAAACACATTGCAGCTACGCAAATTCATGTGCCCATCCTGAAGGAACTGAAATGAAGAGAACCAATTGTTTCTAGTTCTACAGTTCTTTTACTTAAAGCTTTACCTTTTCTTCACTAAATTGCTGAGATACTAACCTTGACTATATGGTCAGTCTCATCATCAAAAGAGCACTTAGTATCAATGTCCTTGTAAATCTCTTCACACACACATACAGAGAGAGAGACAGAGACAGAGACAGAGACAGAAAGACAGAGAGACAGAGAGAGAAAGAGAGAGAGAAAGAGAGAAAGTGAGAAATTTTTTGAAACAGAGAAACAAAAAAGGGACTCTATTCTTCAGTGTTCCAAATATTGTACAACTTAAGTTTTTTAGTTTCTATGTTGAACTCGCTTCAATTTTCTACCAAAATAAAGTAACAAAGCATCACTATCAGTAACAATAGCACACACATGTGTACACACATACACACATGAGAGAGAGGTGTTCCAAATATTGTGTAACTTAATGGTTTTATAATGTATATTTTTAAAATTCTCTTTATTTGCTATTAAACATAAAACAATAAGAAAACATCACTTGCCAGTAGCAATAGCACACACAGATGTACACACACTCACATACACATACACAACACACTCATTCAAGAGAGGAGAGTAAGTCTAATATTCTTCTTTGAAATATCAGTGTTGCATTTATTAAAGCATTGGTTAACTTTAATTGTGAACATCTTATAAATAAATGATCAAAGGAATTATTATTATTTAGTTCCTAAATGTACCTCAAATGCCTATATATTAAATACTTGGTTGCCAGGGTCTAGGTGTATGGGAGACGGTGAAGCCTGAGGAGGTGGTACCAATAAGAAAGAATTAGGTGGCTTGGCTTTAACAGGGTTCTTAGATCCATGCCCTGTCTTCTCTTTTTGCTTTCTGGCTGCCATGGGTTAGCAGCTTTTCTCTACCAAGTGTTCCTCATGACCATGTGCTGAACTGAACCTGCCACAGGTTCAATAGCAACCAAGCCCAGTGACTATAGATTAAAAACACCCAAAACCACGAGCCCAAGCAAACATTTCCTCCTTTGGAGTTAGGTACTTTCCACAGAGATGGAAAACTTACCCACATTCCCCTTCTTGTCTCAGGAAAACTTGTTGTCATTGGAATGACCTCCACAGAAGAGTGGATGGTTTACCCCAGACAACAGCTGGGTAATCCCTTCTTGAATGATTTTTCTTTCTGTTTGCATAAAGAGACGTCTTTGATCATGACAGGTAAGCAATACTCAGGCAGCTAGTGCCAAACCATTTTGATCAATACAGTTTTGCATTTTTAAATTAAATAGTGTTTTGCTACTCCACAAGTTTTTTTTGGGGGGGGTCCGGTCGTGGGGTCTGAAATCTGGGCCTGGGCGCTGTTCCTCAGCTCTTCAGCTCGAGGCTAGCACTCTACCACTTGAGCCACAGTGCCACTTCCGGCTTTTTTCTTTTTGCTTATGTGGTGCTGAGGAATCAAACCCAGGGCCTCAGGCATGCAAGGCAAGCGCTCTACCACTGAGCCACCTTCCCAGCCCTTACTCCACAAGTTTTAAATTTTATTGCTGCAAAAAATCATTTGATTTTGATGGAGATTGTTTTGGGAGATATCAACCTTGTAATAATACTTATCAATAATATTCCAATCCTTTAACCTGGGATTTCTTGCCATTTATTTAGATGCTCTTTTTTGGGGGGGGGAAGGGGGCGTCCGGTCCGGCTTGAACTCTTGGCCTGGGCGCTGTCCCTCAGCTCTTCAGTTCAAGGCTAGTGGCTCTACCATTTGAGCCACAGCGCCACTTCCGGCTTTTTTCTTTTTGTGGTGCTGAGGAATCAAACCCAGGGCCTCATGCATGCAAGGCAAGCACTCTACCACTGAGCCACCTTCCCAGCCCAAAGATCCTCTTTAAGTCTTTTATAGCTATATTGTCCGTAAACTTCAGCTCCTTGATTTGTTCATTGTTAGTGTGTAGAAATACTATAGACTTCTAGATTTTGACTGAATCTTTTGAGTTTGCTCATTAGTTCTGTCATTTGGTAGAGTAGTATTTTCTACAAACAGAAAAGATATGACTTCTTCCTTTTAATTTGGGTACCCCTTATTTCTTCTTGTTATCTACTTTCTCTGGGAGAGCAATGTTGAAAAATGGCATTCTTGTTTTATGCTTGGTATTAAAAAGAATTCAGTTGCGTAGGATATAAACTATAGGAGTGCCATCTATGCCATCATTTGTGTTGTAACATTCTTTGTATGTCGGTTTAGTTTTTATCATAAACATGTTTAATCTTGACAAAGCACTTTGTACATCTCTTGTGACTATTTGTCTTTTCTTCTTTTAATATATCACATTTATTTAATTTTTCATATGTTGAACCACCCTTGCCTTTCAGGAATAATTATGTGATATGACTCTATACACTGTTCAATTTGTTTTACCAGAATTGGCTGACACTTTATATTTATTAGAATTATTGATCTATAATTTTCTTTATTCCAATCAAAGCTTTTCAGTTGTGATTTATTTTAAATAAAAAGGAACTCTCCTAGAATATATATGTCTTTGATGAACAGAAGCTAAAATCATAAGCAGAAATGTCTCTCAATTTACATGTGAATATTTTCAAAGCAGAATTACAATTTTACATGATAAAAATGATTATAACCAGAATTCAGTCCATCACAATTTAATTTTTGATTTAAAGTAGGTGTATGTCAAGTTCTTAGCTAGACCTTTTCGTATTTCCTGATTTAGCGGTCTCTGCCCTAAAATCAAATTCATTTTAATTAATATAGGACAAACCTCCTACGGTTAACCAGAAAAAATTTTTAACTTAACATTAGTGAAAATCTTATGATTGTTTGCTTTTTATTTTGCTGGTACTGGGGTTTAAACACAGGTCCTCACATTCTTGCTTGGCTTTTTCCCACAAGCTAGTGATCTACCACTTGAGCCATACCTCCACTCCTGACTTTTTGCTGGGATAGTTGGAGACTAGAGACTCACACAGACTTTCCTGCCTGGGCTGACTTGGACCTGCATTCCTCAGATCTCAGCCTCTGGAATATCTATGGTTACAGGTCTGAGCCACTAGCATCCTGCTCAGAGTTTCACGTTTAATCCAGGAATTATTAGTGGCCTGGAATAGAGATATCAGGTCATGTAAATCATTACACAAAGTTGACCAAACACATTATAAACAATTAGAAAGTGTGCTCATTTGCTGAGCCAAAACATTTTTACATCTCAGCTACCAATGCATAGTTCACTGTAGTCTGTTTTCTTCACAGCTCAATATAGTTTGTGTCTTACATTCTATTTCAATTTGTCCTAGCAATCACAAAACATAGAACATAGGAAACATGTGAAGATAGAGGAATAAACCAGTGTTGAAAATCTGAAAAACAAGCTTGCTTAGAGTAAAGTTGACAAATTATAATTTGAGTAAGAAATTACTTCAATGTTGGAACCTGTCACTTAGTTTTTGAACTTAAATTTTACTATCAAGTTTATTATTTTTCATATTTTAATAGTATCAGTTGTCGAAGAGGATTTCCTTTTGACATATCCATATGTGACATATCCATATGTGCAGATAATGTCATTTGTTTGCATAATAGAAGAGGTTAACTTCTTGAAGAATGCAGAATGATAGACAGAAATAACAGAAACAAAAAGAAAATGGTATTTGCAGAATTCACTCCCTCAAAATCTTGCACTAGAGGGACTAGATTTAAAAATTTGTAAGAAGGAGAAAAATTTGAATTCATAAAACTTATATTATTATGTATTTTGCATCTAGTTTCTTTACCATTCAATTCTGGAAGCTATTCCTTAATACTTCATCTTAGCTTTAAGACCAATATCAGCAGCATTAAGAAGTCCAGCAACCAAGATGATATCATTCTCCAATGTCATTGAGTAAATGACTTTCCTAAAGTTAACAGTTGTGGAATGAGGCCACAATTCCTACCTTATAAGGATGGTTGATCCATAAACCAAAGAGTATAAAAATTCTGTAAACACTAACTGCTTTGCATTATTGTCAAAGGTCTTTTCACATGTCATGATGTTAAAATAATGGTATTCATCCTCTAATTGTCTGGGAAGAAGATTAGAGTCCTGAGCTTGATGGAAACGTGTGATTTGGCCATTTAACTTGATTTGAACAGTATTATTTAAATGTACTGAAGCTCAACCTATGACTATGAAATCTAATACACAGAATAATATTTCAACTACAAAGAAGAAATCTGATGAATTTCCAACTGGGTTATATTGAAGTCTTATGATTTTATGCCCATAAATATTATCAATTAATAAACAAAGCAATAATAAAATCACTCAACTTGTAAACAGCAAATTATTATTTCTATGTCCTAGAAAAACATGATGCCTATTATTGTCATGTAAAATTGCTGTCTATGAAAAATCTTAAATTTTTTGATCGAAAACAAATTATACTGTCCCTTACACAATGTAG
Organism: Dipodomys spectabilis; assembly: GCF_019054845.1. Lineage (NCBI taxonomy): Eukaryota > Metazoa > Chordata > Mammalia > Rodentia > Heteromyidae > Dipodomys > Dipodomys spectabilis. The sequence continues at coordinate 478,507 of NW_024870886.1, read as the reverse complement.
TATGTGGAAAATTTTAAATGAGAAAGTATGGTCTATGTGAATAAAATATTTTAAAAGAAACCTCTGTTTTCACTGTATTTGATGTTGGTATAATTTGGGGGGGAGAAGGAAAAAACAAATTGTTTAAATAGGGATGCACATTGACCCATTGCAACAATGAGATGTACAAGACACGATGTTGAAAAACAAACTTTACAATTTAGGTGCGGGGGGAGGAGGAGGAGGGGTAGTGTAGTTGTGAGATGGGAGAGAAGGGATGGTAGGGAAAAAACAAAGGAGGAGGTAACAATGCTTGACAAGAAATTACCTTGCTCATGTAATTGTAACCGCTCTGTACAGTATTTTCACAATAAAAACTTATTAAAAAAAGAAATCTTCAAAATAAACAGCATATAATATAGTGAATAACACTAAATAATTTACTTTAAGAAGACAAGAGACAATCAGATTTTCCTGAAATATATATTTAGCTTAAATTATTTATAAAGAAGGAGGTGGTTCTAGATATTTTTAAATAAGAAGGAAGAAAAATTGTAACTAGCAACTGGCTAAAATGTTTCAAATAATGAAATTGTCTATAGTTGTCTGGGAAGCAGTAAACATTCATTACAAGAATATACTTATAAATAAAAATAAAAATAAAACATTTTTATAGATACCTGAATCCAGATATAAAGTTACAAACCATGATCACTGTATACAATTCTGCATAATAAAAGGACATCTAGAAGTCCTTTTTTGAACCACTACTGTTTTGAAATTTGTCTGGCTGCACTTGTTTCTGCCTGATTGCACTTAACTTGGCCAAATAGAATGCTAATATATTTTAATCACCTGAGTAGCAGATTATATAATTAGTCCAAGACCATTTCATACGAGTTGTTGATATCACCTTATACTATTCATCCAAATTTCATTGTCTCACATTCTTATTTGATATATATACTAAATATATATTTATAAATACACTCATATATACATATATATATATGAAATGTTAACAACTTAAAAATGAAAAATGCACTGGAATTTTTATTCTTTCAGCAATGACATGATATAAAGTCATGCTTTATTCACGTTTCTTCCCTGCTATAAAATGAAACAATTCTCTATTTCTTTGTCTTCTTTATCCCATCAATAATATTTTTGTATTTAGAAATGTTCTTGATCTTCAAACAACTTAAGTTATTGATTGAAAAGAAAACATCACTAATTGGATTCAGCAAGATAAACTAATTGTAATTGAAAAATACTACATAGACAAGTATACAGATACAAAGATTATCCATTGAAAATGACTTGTTTCTACAGTTATCATCTGTAACATTCTTTCTGTCAGTTGAAGAGAATCTAAACTTATAGTGTGGCAGCCAAAATTCACTAAAACCATAGCAATTGTCTAATAGGTGACCATAAGGTTCCATAGGCTCTCAAGAAGTAGCGAGAAAGAGATTACACATAGTCCCTGAAACATTTTTGTCTAGTACTTACATCACAAATAATTTTTGGAAATTAGATGATTAGTAAGTGTGCATATTAGGCCTTTATTCGAAGAAGATCTTTGCATCAGTTTAAATCTATAAACTTAATTTGTCCTGTAATTGTTGAGTAGAAGCTCTTTTTATTTGTTAAACTAACATTTTGGAAATAGTCAGATTGTAAGCAGGTAAAAATTAGTAAACATTGCTGTTTTCCTTTTCTTTCTACGCTCTTCTCCTCCCCCTACATCTCCCCCCAGTCAGGGTAATTTAATAAATGATAGAAAACTTAAGTATCAGCATCTAAAAAGTTCCAAATATTCTACATGCATTCAATAATAATGATGATACTTGTAAAATGCCAGCGATTCATCACTAATCTCATCTTGGTAGTTGCTTTGCTTTGTAAGGCTGCTCCATGCCATCCTGCCACTTGCATACTACCCCGCCCCCCAACTCATCCCCCACAAGACAGCATCACTGAGCATTGGAATCTATCAGACACCCATGGCAAACTGGAGTAGAATCAGACATGAGTAGTTGGGATCATTTCAGAAACGTTCCAGTCTCCAACTTCAAAATTTTCTAACCTGAAATTGTGATTCAGAGACTGCACATTGTTAAAGGCAGAATGGGGAGGGTTTTAAGATGTCAGGTGGAAGGAGTTGGTATTGTGTCTTTTCAAACTTGGTTCTCAAATTCCAGAAGCTTCAGAAGCCCTATGTTAAGGTCATCAGAAGTTGAAATGGCATTGGACACGCATCGGTCAACACATTTGTGACTATTAAAATTATAATTTTCAATGGGTGCCGTTTTCCTAGGATGTGGCAACATGGTGATGACAATTCAGGCTTCTTGATGTTTCCATTTGTTTACCCTTTTATTATTTTGTATTATCTCACTTTCTCTCAGTTTAAGAATCCACAATTTTAATATGTGAATGAGAGATTAAGTTTTCTTTGGCACACAAAGCAAGACCCCAAGCTATGAGCATATAAAGAACTTTAAAAAAAAAAAGAGGGAAAACAAAACAAAAATAAGTGGCACAGCGTTTAGAAAATTCTAGATACTTCACAGTGCAACATATAAAAAATGTAAGAAAATTATTATCATTTCTTTAAATCTTGAAGATTTGAAAATACTTTGTAAAGAAATTTTAGAAATCAACAACTAAATTTTTTCTGACATTTTAAAAGAATTACTGCCTTAAGAAGGAAGCAGGTTTAGTTTTTCAGTGACACAGAAAACTCCTCTATCATTTTCACTTTGTTCCAAAATTATATTAATGGAGTTTTTGTCATGGGAATAAATTAAAATGGGACATACGGCATATGGAACGTGATGGTATTTCTGCACCATGCGATTTACAGGAAAACAATCTCCTTTAGATCCTATTGGTGACCAAGTGGCTGACAAGAGACCACCCGGAGGCTGTGTGGAACTTAGCAGCAAATGGGTTCATTCATGAAGAAGCATGTGATTGATAAGAGATTTTGTTTAGGATTCTTCAGAACAATTTTATGAAAGGACTACTTATGTTTAGATTAGAACAGTCCTTTCAGACAGACAGACTGCAGAAACTATTTAAATCCTGGAGTTTTCTCTAAAAAGCGTAAGTTAATAACAGAGAGAGAGAGAGACAGACAGACAGACAGACAGACAGACAGAGACAGAGACAGAGAGACAGAGAGAGACAGACACAGAGATAGACACAGAGACAGAGAGAGAGAGAGAAGGAAAGAGAAGGAGAAAGAGAAAGAAATAATCATCCTTTATTCGCTTTCTGTGCTGATGTTTGAGTTAGGGATTAGAAGCTATCCCTTAGCTTTTTCTGCTCAAAGCTAGTGCTCTGCTTCTTGAGCCACAGCTCCATTTCCAACTTCTGCTCTTTAAATTGGAGATAAGAGTCACATGGTCTTTTCTGCCGGGGTTGGCTTTGAACCTTGATCTTCAGATGTCAGCCTTCTGAGTAGATAGGATTACAGGCTTGAGGCGTCAGCATCTACCTCATAATCGTATTCTTTTAATATTCATCATCCACTCTTTTATCTACATGTACTCTAACAAGGAAAGTTAAAATGTTTCTAAGCCCACATCACAGTTTTGAACAAGTCACTTTCAGGTACAATTATATTCAGGCAATATTAAAATATACAAATTGGCATTGAAATATTTATATTGCATGAGTTTATAACTTTTAGAATAGTAGAATGTATATTGTTGAAATGTTTCCAAGATTTAGAAGATTGTTTCAATTTTTATTCTGGGCAGTGTTCCCGCTAGCAATTCAAATTATGATGTGAAGCTACCTATATAAAACCAAAGTACATAATTTTTTTTAAACTCAAAGCACCCATAAATTAGAATCTCTTTCATTTGTCCTTTTGAGGTATTCTAAGGACAGAAATGAATTACCAACGATTGCGATCTTTGTTTGATTACAGCTCAGCCTTAATTTGACTTAAAAATTGTAACAGAAAGAATTGTAAGATTGCACATTCATCTAGCAAGATGCTGAATAAATATATTGCATACACGGTTGGGGAGTATGACATAGAAGGAACAAAAAGGATGAGATGAAGAACGTTTTCAGTTAACATTCCTATATTCAACAAGTCTCAAATCGGTCATTTTTCTGCTTCTGTAAAACGTGTGCTTCTAGCTACAGTACTTTAAGGGAAACCAAACCACCCATTGGAGATAATTATCAGGATTATTTTCCTCTTCCATTTTTTTCTGCTCTTCTACACAGATTCTTTAAAAAAAAATAACAGTTTCACAATAGACTTCTGAAAGCAGGCATTGATGGGCTAGCCATCATTCAAGAGACAGAATCGCAGTACAGAAGAATCTGGGAAAGAGCAGGTCAAAGGAAGCCTGAGTGAAAGACAGGAAGAGAGGATGCAGGGACAGAAGCTTCTCTGGATAAATCTACGAGGAAATCGCAGTGAGGCGCTCAGCCAACTGCCATATGCCCTGACAAGGATACCGACAGCCGCGGCGAGCCCAGGGAGCGCTTTCCACATTAGCCCCTCACCCAGCAGTGCTAGAAACTCATTTAGCCCCATGCTGGACTTTCATTAGGCCAGTCTCGCATCAGATGGTCCTGTGTTTTGGCTCAGGCGCGGTGTGGCCCTTTATTGGGGGGAGGCGGCCGCAATCTCTGCCCAGCAGGAGCCAGGATTGGAGTGTTCACCCCAACAGATGCCAAGGTGCACCAGAGGTGGCTAGTGGCCAAAGGGCCTGATTCAATTGCATCTTTTATGCTGGCATTTTTGTGGCACAAAAAAACTTCGGAAAAGAGGGGAAATCTTCTAGATCTTTCAAATTTATTTTGATCTTGACTTTTACTGAAAAAAAGATGGAGTGGAGACAGAAAAATAGAAAAAAGAAATTCAGGAAGCTGAAAGCAAAGAGAAAATGTCAGAAATTTTCATTTAGAGTTGAGCTGATATTGCTTTTCTTTTTTTTTTTTCTTTTCTTTCTTTTTTTTTAACCTCAGGACTGTAATAAAAAGTCAACGAAGCAAGGGATGTCAATATATTCTAATAGCAAAGATGGGAAATTTTAGAGGGTTTTCTTTTCTTCTTTGCAGGAAAGCTAAATTAAAATGTACAGAAATGGAGAAATAGTTTTAACATCTAGTGGAGGATTTTGCAGACATCAGGTAGAGGTGTTTCTTAGAAAATGAAACTGAAATTAGAGTAGTGATACAGGCTGTGTTTTTGAGGGGGAGAAAAAGAAATTTCAAAATTCCATTAGCTCATTTATTTTAAATTGCTAATCAAGGAATATAGTCCATCAAGAAATACAGTCAAAAGAAAAGACAGAGTCTGGCTCAGACTAATACTTTTCTGTAAGCAGTTCAAGGAGGAAAATCATGTTAAATATTTGAAACACTCATTTTTTAAAAGCTTGAGCTATGTTACTCTACTTTGTTCTTTGAACTTTTCACATAAATATAATAGAACCCAAAATAACACTGTTTTGATCACTTGAAGTTTGTATACACTACCAAATGAACAAAAAGATTTGAAGAGACATTGCATTTGTATTCTTTTATTTGATTCAATTATCTATTAACAATAAGTGTTTTATTCCTTCATTTCAGTCAGATTATTTTCATTATTAACTATAAGTTCCCATCTCAGTGTACTGTTTTAAATAATAGCTAACCAAGTTATTTTACACTGATATGCTTTTCAGTGAGTATTCTAGAAATGGATATTTCTGTTAATCAACAGCAGCAGATGGAAAGGCAGAAGAACTTTGGTAATATCACAGTATTTCCAAATGGAAACCTCTATTTATCATGTTCTTAGAAGATTTTGCTAAAACATTCATAAATTACACCATAGTCTAAAGCAGCTGTGAAAGTATCCTAAACCCTGAACATCAGACAACAAATCAGAGGGGGGGGATAGTTGTCAGTTTTCGTCTTTTGAGAGATGACTGGCAGATCATTGTTAAAGCACTCCATTCTTCCTCGCCTTCTCTTGGATGAACTTGCAGATATCCTTAGGTCAATGGACCGTAGGGATCTTTCTTGGTGCAGTGAATCCTTTTATAGTGCATTTCTCTCCAGGCATCTAGATTCCTGTTTGTCAATGACACGTGGCTTCTGGTCCACTTCATCATCCTTTTTTTTTTTTGTCAGTTTGTAGACACAATAGGGAGCATCACAGGAAATAGTTCCTTTCACTGAGTTTTTCTTTTGTTAAAAACAAGGAAATATTGGCATTTTCATATATTCTTTCATTATTCAAACAGCAACGTTATTTGCAAGAGGCAATCTATTTTTATTGAAGATTACTGGTGCACAGAAAATTACAGGATTGCTTTTTAAGGGGAAAAAATCATGACAGATGTGCAACTGACTATGGTATAAACCTAAAACCCAATCTAAAATACATCAGAAGGTGAAATTTGTCAACATTGGAAGTACTCCTAATATAGGTAGTATGAGTATGTGTGAAAATAATCACTAAAGCTCACAGTAGTTCTTGCTGCCTATATGTCTTAGGTGCATTTTCCATCGTTGTTGTTTGGGATAATGGTCTTGCTGTGGTTAGCAAATTGGGCCAAGTCTCTTTAATGCACAACAGGTATTAGGAAGTTGAATGCACATGGAGAGACCAAGCAGGTGGGTTGTGTTGAAGCGCCACCTACTGAAACATCAAATTCTCCAGCCCTATGTTCTCAGAGTTGGCTTTTACTAAAGCATTGGTTAAACTGGTTCAGGGTAAAAAAAAAATAAAAAATAAAAATTCCAGTACAGATGAAATACTATTTTTGGCAAGCAGGACTCTAGAAGTGTGTCAGCTTCCAACTTCACTGATTACAGCAGTTTGTCCACATGGGTACGTTTGTGATCTCTCTTTGTTAAAGAGGAATCTAAACCAGAAAAGAAGATGCCATTTGCATGTTCATAAACTGGGTCACTTATTAGTGTACGGAAAGAAAGGAGAAGAAAGAGGAGAAAAGGGCAGGTTTTGGTGCAATTTACCTACGAGTGAGATTTTATTCAGAATGAAGTAAATTTCAGTTTTTTTTTAAATCATGCAGTCTCACAGAGGTGCGCGCGTGCGCGCACACACACACACACACACACACACACACAGACATATGCATGCTACCATAGGAAGTTATGAATGGATAACATTTGTCTTAATGGAGATGATTAGCACTTACATAGAGTTGCATGCACACTTTTTTGTTGTCTTTTCCAATCTACTCTTTATCTTCCTATTTAAAGTAACCAAAGGAAAAATAAGAGTAGAAGGAGAATGAGGCCATTTTCCAAATGGCCAAGTAGCTATGACCAAGAAGACAATCTTCCATAACTATTCTCATGATTGGTTGAAGTATTTTAGTAGATTTTAAAACAGAATTACATGATACATATCATGGAAATTTATGTAAAAATGTATCTCTTTTCTCCTATAAATTAGAATTGCTCTTGGTGAGAAAAATCATTAGGTGTGGTATAAAAACATATGAATATGTGTTGGTATAATTTAAGAGAGAGCTATTTTATTTTGCTCTTTTCTTTTCTTGTGACTCCATTTTTAAAGTTACTGATGTAGTAAATCATTTCTCATGGAAGTATAGACTATCTATTTAAAGAATATACCACAGGCTAATTCTGACAGTGCTAATGTAATTTTCTGGACCAAAATAACTTACTTAATGTATTTCTTAAATAAGCAAAGTTCTCAGACCTAGTGTATTCTTAAAGCTTTCTTTTGCAAATATATTTTTGCATGATATATGTAGGAGTCATGTAAAAGTCTATGTAAATAGGAGAGTCATTTATATGCTTAACTATTATAACAACAGATTTACATAGCCTTTCTTTGAGACTGTGGTGTTTTATTATGCCTACTTTAAAACTCATAAACCTCTAAAGAACATACCTTTTGTATCACCTATTAGGTCTCTCCTAAACAATGACCATGACCCATCCATTACAGAAGATGTTTAATTCCCAAAGTCAAAATCAAATCATATTAAGAAATTGGATGAAAGCCACAAATAAGAACACATTTTAGACATTAGCTTAACCTCCTCATCTATTATTTGTGTCATTATGTATTGTATCTGAATGGAAAAACAACAAAGTTTTGAAGATTAAAAATATGTATTCACATGTAACATTTTGGAGTATGTTCTAATTTATTTTTAAGCCACTGTCCTTAATCAGAATTGAAAGTTGCACCCTTAGGAATTATAACTCTAGTGAGAGCTGGGCCTTGCTTTTGTGGGCTCTACTAACTCATTTTGACTTAAAAAGAATGGGCAAAGAAATGAATTCCACATAAGAAACTTTCTCTCATTTCACAGCAGTATATGCTGTATAAATCTGCCCTTGCAAAAGAACACAGTGATGAAAATGTGTGCTTGCTTCAGATGATACCACCTAAGACCTAAAATAGCAGAGCATGGTTGCACAAAAGGAATCATGAGCATATTGATAAAATGGATTTAGCTTCATCACCTCCTACAGCACCCCAAACACCACATCAGCGAATCAGTCATTCATGAGTCCAGCCCTTAGGCAGAATCCCCAGTAAATAAGCAGACCTTGCCCCTTGCTCCCGGGTCACAGGGCTTCAGCCTGGCTTGTCTACTGCAAAACACGTTCACATTCCAAAGTGGAGAGCACATTGCTGCTACATTGCTCTAAGTTCCATACTGATAACTATTAGCAACCCAAGGTGGCTGGTGCATGCATGCAGGCCCTACGAGGCACATGCAAATTTGTGAGTAGTAGTCTAGTAGATAGATAAGGTTGATTGAGGAGAGTCTCTCTATATTAATCGATAATTTAAAATAATTGCACTTTTTTGGGGGGGGGGCTGGTCTTGGGGCTTGAACTCTGGGCCTGGGCACTGTCCCTCAGCTCTTCAGCTCAAGGCAAGTGCTCTACCACTACCACTTGAGCCAGAGTGCCACTTCCAGTTTTCTGGTGGTTTATTGGAGATAAGAGTTTCATGGACTTTCCTGCCCAGGCTGGCTTTGAACCAGATCCTCAGATCTCAGCTTCCTGAGTAGCTAGGATTACAGGTATGAGCCACCGGCACTCAGCTAATTGCACATTCTTTACAAATCTCAATATTGGTTTACTTATACTATACTAAAAACCTATACTAAAAACTGTATGTAATCTGGACCATTAAGGAATGATTTACATTTAATGTACTCTGGATTTTATTACAAGAAATCTGGGAGGATATGCTAAGGAATGTGTTTTTCCGTTCTTCTCCCCCCCCCTCCCCCCCCCCCCCCCGCCCCCGCCCCAGAACGAAAATGTGATCTTTATCATTATTTGTCAGTAAACATCCCCACCTCCTCCAACACCTTTGCTAACTTGTTTGTACACTATGATTCCCATCACATTGCCCAGTGTTCTCTCCAAGAGACTCATGTTAACTTTGTGAGACTCTACCAAGCTATAAGTGAAGGTATTGAAATGAAGCCAAAAGATTAAGCATTTATGGAAGGACTCAAAGGAAAATTTACAGAAAGATGATCACACCAAACCAAATTTTGTATCTATACATGGATTTTAGATACCAGCATAAATAAAGGCTTATAGTTTTGCTGTCAGAAATTACTATTGAAAACTTAGTAATATTATCTAAAAGTGGGGCTCTAATAAAAATATGTATCTCTTTTGACTGCATTCCTCTCCATCAGAATTTTCATATGTCCTCTCATTCATTTCTGCATTACATGTGCCAAACAACTCTATAAATAATAAAGCATTTTAGAAATGAGGATATTGAAGATCAGAGAAATTAAATGTACTTAAAAATAAAGCACTGCAAAGTGACAATGTTCTTTCCAATATTTAAATTTGGGTATTTATGACAAAAAATTCCATGTTCCACATTAAATTATGTTGCATTAACTTTAAACACAGCATTGGTCTAGACTATCCTAAACTCTATTGTTTGCAAAATCCCTTGATATGAATATTTGGATTTTCATGCTTTGCAAACATAAGAATTTTCATACTAAAATAAAATCATAGGTCTGGAGGTGTGGCTAAAGTAGCAGACTGAGCAAAGGCGAGTCACTGCTCCAATATTAGCAAACAAATAGTAAAATTGAAAATGAAATACATAAAATGAACTTACAAATATCTATCAAAGTAAATGACTTAGGTCTATATGTATACTTAAATCATTTTAAAGATAAACCTTTACTTAAAAGTATAAATATTTATTCTAAACATTTAGACATTTTTGTAATCTAATGAAAATATATTTTGTTGAAAACTACATCTTTTGTGTTTATAAGTTAAGAAAGCTCTGTAACCATTCAAAAACATATATGTATGTGTGCGTCTGTGTGTGTGTGTGTGTGTGTGTATATATATATATATATATATATATATATATATGATACAGTAACAAGTTGATAATCGGCCCAAATAGAAACCAATTTAGCATTTGTTCATAGTTATTAATATCAACTTCAAAGCAGAAACATCTAAATATTTGTCCAAAGTTTCCACTTTGGGTTCTAATTGTAGCCAGGTACCTTATAAAGCACTACAGTGGCCTAATTTTCAAGCCTTAGACCTTATTAGTGAATAAATTTCTATATTTAGAACTTCATATTAGTACTTGATTCTTCACATACCTAATTTTTAATGCCAAGCCCTGATTTAGGTTCTTTAGTGAATATTTCAAAAGGCCAACTCATTCTTTCTGTAATTGGATTAAATTGTCTATTATAAATCATAAACCCGATAAGATATGCCAAAACTGTTTATATAAAAGTTTAAGACCCTGAGTTAGCATAGTTTCATTGAAATTATTATTATAATGGTATGAAAAAAATCCTGCAGTCATCATCAGTAATTGGTTGGGTTTATAAATTAGGTTACTAAATTAAGCAGATCAAAAATGATAGCAGTGATTTCTCGAATTAAGAAAACATACTCACAATAATCCTACTAGATTGACTGCACAAAAAATTGGCAATCACCCTGGTTATCTGATAGATATTATTTTACTTAAATGATGGTGGTGAGCTTAGAAAGCCCAAGCTCATCATCCCAGCTCCGATAGACCAAGCCCAGCAATGCGGAGAAAGGCAGAGAACCTAGAATTTAGTGTCCAGTCTACATCACTCATGCCACTCTTGGTGGACTTTAAACTAGATAACTATCAGTATCATCTGCAGTAGTGTTCTCTCATAGAACTATATTCATTGAGCCATGTAACTATGTATATTAAAACTCAACTCATCATAAACCAGGATGCAAACTGATTGGAGAAATAAATAACTTCCATGTGTATACAGATTTTGTGGTGTATAGATTCCATAGAAAAGGTAATAGGTGAGTCAAATGAAGCTCTGTATTCTATTCAGGGAGTCTGATATCCCATCTCTCTACCTGGCTTTCCTGTACTAGATGCAGTAGAGTTTTCAGTTGTTTCATACAAACAAAATTACATGCCCAACAGGAGACATTTCTGGCCAGATAGGATCATTGTAAAGGGTGTCTTAAGTGGGAGAAGGTGTCAGAAGAATACAGTAAGAGAAGAATTAGATGCATCTGACTCAAGACAGTGTCTGAGACTAAGTGGACTGAGGGAATCCTGGAGAAGACAGAGTCCACTTGGAGTAGGGACCTTTAGCTACCCTCTCCCATTGAGCACTTCCTGTGCTTTGCTTTTGGAATTTCTTTCAGCCACTATCTTAAAGTGACCAAACATTGTCTTTCTCCTTCCTTTCCCTCTGTTCTTCCTCTTTTGGACTCTGAAATCAACAGAAAATAACAACAATTTGCATTGCTCAAAAAGCAAGTATAAGCCAGGGGCTGTAATCCTAGTTACTCAAAGGGTCGAGATCTGAGGTTCATGATTTGAAGGTAAGACTGGACAGGAAATTCCATGTCTCCAATTAACTACTCAAAGGATTGAAATGAAGCTGTGGCTCAAGTGGCAGAGTGCTATCTTTGAGCAAAAGAAGCCCAGGCACCCCGGCCCTGAGTTCAAGTCCCAAGACCGGGGATGACAAAAAAAGGCAGGTGGAGTGTTCAAGTAGGGTAACTGTAAGCAACACATTTATCTAGAGCTCGTAAGTTCCCCAAGATTGGAAAACTCACTGGAAAACAAAGGAAAAGGCTTCCCTGGGGATCTAATCTATCATGGGCCCTGAATTATAAACATTTGTTTCTTCATTTAGAGTTAATACTTAGTTCAACTGAAGAAAGAATTTTTAGTCTACAAATTCTATGGAATGGCTCCTGTGTGAAGGCTTCCCTAATGTTCCCCAAGGAATGTAAGCTTTTCTCTCTCCATTTTGCTTCTAAAATAGGAAGTCCCATTTATAAGGTACTACTTTGTCTTGTGAACAAGGATTTCCCCAGTGCTTCACTTAATTGAAAGCTCATTGTGGGCTAGGCCCAGGATGTGTTCATCTATCCCTGTGGTTCAGGCTCCTCCTGGGGAAGGCCCATTTATTTATTACACATGTGTACAGAGGTTCTTTATTTCCCAGTCCCGTATCCTATGTACACTCAGCCACATTCCAACCTGCTCTGTGTGATTAGTTAGCAATTTCAGGAACTATTTACAATGGAGTTTGGCACATAGGAGACACTGTTACAATGTAGAAATAGGAAAACAATATTCTAATGTGGTTAGCAGATTTTTAAACTCCTGAGTTAATTATCTTGGGGTATTTCATATAGAACTTAATGGGTATTTAATAAAATAGAACAAAAAACAAATTAAGTTAAGTGCTTTCTTTTATTAATGCTTTCATCCTTCTAGGAACTAAGGAGAAAAACGAATATTCTAACATCCACAGAAAGAAGATAGGAAAATGGAATTTTCTTTTAAATGGAAGTCTTGCTTTTACCTATTACCTTTTATTACTTTTGTTTATACACATGTATGTATACATATGTACATATCTCTATAAATCATACCATTTACATATATACATGTAAATGTATATATATTTACTACAGCATTTAGATTCTATATATGTACACACATAATGTATATCTATACATAGTATATAGTGTATATATGTAGCACACACATACATATAATATATACATATAGAACATTTTTCTAACCTGTGAGATCAGTTGCATTAATTAAGTTGAGAATATAGTTGAAGAAACTGAGGCACCTGGGCGTTCAGTAATATCCATGTTTCAGAGTTAGAATTTCTGTTTATCTCCTACCACTGTGCCACAGAAGGATCAGGCACTGATTGAATAAGGACATGCCTTTAGTGTTAACTGTAAGATTGGAGAGATGCACATTCTAGGGAGAGAATTACTTTGGCTCAGTTTGAAACTTGATTGAAGATATGATTAAGGTGCAGTTTGGGGAATGGGCAGCAATTTTTTCCTCATAAAATACTATTATGAATACTACAACATAAAGTTAGAAATTGGTCTGAATGCAGAATAGCACCGGGAAAGAAGGATGAGAAGGACAAGAGATAAAGGAAGGTTGGATGGCAGGTGAAAACACTGATAGAAAGAATTAGTTCTGTGTTCCTAGATAGAAGGGGGACTTCCGTTCACAATAGCCCGTTATGTAGCTTAAGAAGAAAAAGGAAGCTGGAAGGCTGCAGGCATAAAGCGATGGCTTTAGGAAGAAGGAAATGGTAGTTTCCCTGATTTGATTAGTGTGTGCTGTGTGCATGTCTGGAAATATCACCCTCCACTCTATGAATATGTACTAAAAGTGAATATGTACTAAAATTGAATATGTATATGTATGAAATGTGAAAAGGTTTTAAACCATTTTTTTTTTAAAAAATAGAAAGGTGCCTCGTAGGATTTTTGGAAAATATAGTCTCTCCACCACTGGTTCTTATTCCTCAGCCCATGTACATAGAAACACTTCAATTCCATTGGCTTGCCATAGCATTGATGGCAGAGTATCTTACATTTCTTTATTCTGTCCAGGAGCTCAGCCTGAAGTGACTCCTGCTTTCACTGAGTCATTCATCCCTTCTGCAAAAACAGTGTGACCCTTCTATGAACATCTGACAAGGAGTCTTGAGGAAAACATAATTTTTTTCAGGATTCTTGTTTGTAATGTAAAATACACTGTTAAACAAATAAGTATGTCCCAGGAAGCACGGAAGAAATTCCATAGCAAATGAATATAGTAAGCCTTGTAGTCTTGATGTGGAAAGGGGAGGGTGCTGATCAAGAGAATTTTGATGAAGGAGGTAATTTGAACATAGGATGGTGTTGACTTGGAGTTGCTTTATGGCTCTGTGTAGTTATATCAGACCTGGCATAATTTTGTTGTTGTTGTTTTTGTTTTTGCCAGTCCAGGGGCTTGAACTCTGAACTTGGGTGCTGTCCTTGAGCTCGTTTTTGTTCAAGGCTAGTGCTCTATCACTACCACAGCACCACTTTTGGCTTTTTCTGTGATTAATTGAATATAGAGCCACAAGGACTTTCCTGCCCAGGCTCTGGCTTTAATAGCAATCTTCAGATCTCAGCCTACTGAACAGCTGGCATTATAAGTGTGAGCTACCAGCCACTTGCTGATATATATGTAAGTATATAATTCAAATATAAGATTGGGCTCTTTGCCTATCATATAGTTCAGTATGCATTTAAGTTTCAGAGCACCGATTAACTTAAGAAACATTGCTTAAGTGGGTACTAGGTTTTCAACTACCTAGCTGTTGAAAACATTTACTAAATGTAAATATAGGCAAGTCACTGGTGGCTTGTGCCTGTTATCTTAGATACTGAGGAAACTGAGATCTGAGAATTGTGGTTTGAAACTAGCCTGGGCAGGAAAACCTATGAGACTCTTATTTCCAATTAACCACCAAAAAGGTGGAAGTAGAGCTGTGGCTAAAGTGGTAGAGTGCTAGCCTTGAGGAAACAAAAAGCTTAGGTAAAGCACCAAGGTCCTGAGTTCAAGCCCTAGGACTTGAACAACAACAACAGAAATGTAGTTATAAACAAACAGGTTCAATATTTAAGTATTAAAAAAATTAATGAGAGACTAGTAATAATAGTAGCTGAATAGACTATATGACAGGTGTTTGATCTAAGCATGTTTTTGAATATTAATTCCTTTATGCCCTTAAGACAATATTATTCCAAGTTTACAAATGAGGATACTGAGATACAATGGAAGAATTGTATAGACATTTCAATACAAACATAGTATGAATGTATTACAATAAAAATTGGCAATGTACAGCAAGAATTCTAAACTAAAACTTTCTAATGTAACCAAACCACATTCACAGATTGATTTCTTTGTTCTGTTCTTTGACCACGATTGTTTCATTACTAAGAAGAAAACAGTTATTCCTCCCCATGACCTAACATTAACATCTTCATTATTATATACCGGTCACATTTATATATATTATATACAAGTTTCCTTATTTTTTAAAAAGCAACATATTTAGAAAACAACACTCAAAGCCATAGATTTCAGCTCTCACAAAACTTAAAATACGATTCAGAATTTCTTGAAGATGTTTAAGCAGGCAAAATCTTGTACATATTTGTAAAATCCTATCAAGCATGCTTTTTTGAAGTTTCTGAAGTATTTGTTTGATCCATTAAGATAGCTCAAACATTCCATGGTAAATACAATTCAGTATAGTTATGTGAATGGGGACCGTTGTATTGGTAGAAAGGTCCAATCCAAGCCTGAGGGCTGAGGACAGCATGTTTGGCTCTATAGTTGATCAGATGCTCTTTTTATGATATTCGGTAAGCTTTGGAGGAGGCTGTGGTTGAAAGACTGCAAGATATTAACTTAACCCCTGTATTCATACCCATCAAAAAACACAACCAAAAAAAAACAGCAGAGAGACAAACCATCTAATAAGGATGGCAACAGTAGGGGAAACAAATGCCCTTCCATGTCTTTAGGGTGCTCTCTGGGCGATGATAAAGAAAATCATGGAAGTTGAGGGATTGTGGATCTAAAATTGATTTATTAAACAGTCAGAGATTGTTTTGCACAATATACTAGCTGCAAATGCATAAAAAACCTGCAGGACTTCTCTGGAAATGCTTCTGTATTGATTTCATTGTTGCTTGAGTCAAATATGGCTGTTTTTCTTTTATGCAAAATGCTGATGTGTACACATTTGTGACTGGGTTGGTGCCTTCAGGAATCCTCTGTAGGGCATGCAAGCAACCATATTGTAACAGTTTGAAATTGGAAGAACCTCATTTTCCATTTCTTTTTACTTACTCAGCAAGAATAAAAAGTAAAGGCCAATGACAACCTTTGTCTCGCCTCTCATCTCTGGAAAGAGAAAACAAAAACAAAAAAAAATCTCTTGTGATACTTTGACACATTGTATTTTTGCCACATGAACACTTTCAATTATTCCTTAAAAAAAACCAAAACCAAAAACAAAACTAACCACTTCTCCAGAACTTCAATGCAGGATGAAACAGGCCAGAAAATGGAACTAACACATTTCAGGTGGCATTGTTCCTATGTGCTGCTGATCAATAGTTACTTATATAACTGTAACCCTTCTGTACAGCACCTTGACACTAAAAAAACCTGTTTACTGGAACTGTCTTTGTTTTGCCTCTTTTTTTTCTTTTGGTGAGGCTAGGGGTGGTGGAGAGAAGAAAATGGAAAGAAGTGTGAACAAATGCAATCATGCTATTCAGTATATATTATGTAGAAAAAGGCCTATGTATCTTGGGAGCAGGAATGGAAAGAGGAAATTGGGAGACAGTAAAGGAAGGAGTTACAGTGCCAAAAAGAAAAAGAAATGTGCTCATTACCTGACTCATGAAATGGTAACCCCTCTGTACAACATATTAATAATAAAAATAAACACTTAAAAAAAACTTTACCTTGATCAAAATTTGTAAACTCATGCAGATTGTGCAGCCTTTTCAGAAAATCGTTTGCATATAGCTTTTTTTCTTTTTCTCTTTTAACTTCCAGGACCTGTTGACCTGCATTCTTACTTAGACATGTCCACAGCCCTTGGGATCCTTTAGGGGGTAAGACAGTGCCGCTCCAATCTTGTCTTCCAGTCTTTGGAATACCTAGAAGTAGTCCTTCAGTGCCAGGGGAAGCTTATGAGAAAAGAGACTTAGATGGTGGGGTCTGTGAATGTTTGTCACTTCTCAGGATTGCACAGCAGGATCTGGCTGAGCTCCACTGTTCTGGAGTCTGCTGAGTTCAGTCAATTGAGGCTCATGGACATTTTGTATAGTTACTACATCTGAGATACTAAAGCATTGGATTGAAAGGAAAAATGAGAAGTAAAAAAATCCAATACCTGAACAGCTTTAAGAAATAAAATTATATGTGTAGTTATAGCTATTATGTGTATTTATAACATGCATAGGAAGTGACCCCACTACTTACTAGCTCTGATGTGGGGAAAATTGCTTAGGTTCCCTTAACTTTTAGCTTTGTGATTGGAAAAATAATGTTAACAACTTAAATGGATATATGCATCTATGAAATTGTTACATTAAAAACCATTACTCTATGTAATTAATATGTACTAATAAAATAGATCATATTGTTATATATTATTACTGTTCAAAGAAGAAAATATTTATGTGCATTTTTTCCCAATACATGCATAAATATAAAATACATACAAATAATAGAATTAGGGCTGGGAGTAGAAAGGTACATCAGGAAAAATAGTATGAGACCCTGGGGTGTAATCTCAGCATGAAAGTAAGAAAGTACTCATGACTCCAAGAGAGTATAATTAAGTCAATGAGAGAAAATGGTTATAAGAAACTTAAAGCCAAACTGAGTTAAAGTTGTTAAACTATGGCTCTGTGCAGCTGATTACCCCAAAATGATAAAGCAACATTGAACATGGGTTGGTATTCTACTTCCTAGTTCCCAAACTACTTACAAAAGAGTAATTCCTATTTTATGAGAGGGGATGATAGAGATATTATAGAGTTTTCAGTAAAATCTAATAATATTGTCTCTAGATAAGCTTGGTCTCAGTTCTCTTGTCCAGTAGTTGCTATCTTTGTGAATATTTGTGTGTTTCTTTAGAAAAATTAACTCCCTTTGGAAATGTTGAAAATCATTTTATGTACATATTTTTCCATATTTCCTTGGAATGCTGGCATGCTTGTCAAATACAAATGCCTAGTAGGAAGTGATGTCACCACAGCATCTCAAGGTCAGTGTGCAGGTAAAAACTGAGACCTTTCAAGACAACTTCTCTGCTCCAATGTGGGCATTGTTTTAATGAGAATGACTTGGATTTCTTGTTGTTTCAAACACTTCTTCCTTTCTTCTGGGTCAGCTAATGTTCACCAAGACATTTTTCTTTCCCCTTTTGTACCAGTTCATTCCTAAGGACAGATGGGTACATCCATTCGTCTATCAAAGTAAAATTTAAGAGCAAGATGAACATTTGGAAGGTATGGGCTCAGATACTGAGCCAACAAGTATACCAACTTCTAAGCCCTCCTCCCCAAATCTTTACCAGATAAAGAAGCATGTGATCAAATCTTCAGAAGGCCAGGGCTCTTAGCAAGTCGCTATGATTTTGTCCCTGAGTGTCAACTGGATGAAGGTCTGGTAAGTTTTCATCAGTCCATTTATAGTCATGCCATCTCTGAAGCCTTCTTGCTTTCTTCTCTAACACTCTTTCTCACCACGGGGGCCTCCTTCACCAATCTTCCGTGTTCACTGGGATCTAAGCAGAAATACTGGACACCTGGGATGTGATTTCCCTGGTAGACAGAAGTAGATTTCAAAATCTAAATTCCAGCTCATGTAACAGCCTTGCTTCCAGTCATGGAGGATGTGTATCATTTTCTGCTTTACATCTGAAGCAAAGGGTCAATGAATATTTGGCATTTATTAACCATGGCAAATGTTTGAAGTGAAGAAAACAGCGACCACTTAGTGATGTTTTCCTGAGTAAGCTTATATCATCAGTAAGAATACACTTGTGGTTCATGGACATCCTGACTATTCTCCTATGCATGAAAGTTTCTTAGAGATGTGAGAGGGAACCACTAGAAAATTATCCCCAGTTGCCCATCACCTATATAACTCCTCTTCCAGGCCAGTTCAAAACCACAGGCCACAGTCCATCGTCTTACCATCTACACACTATAGACATGTTTCTCAAGTTCACCCAATAAACACTGAACAGATGTTTGTTTTCCACACCCTTAGCAAAAGAATGCCTTAGGATTTTAACAAGCTGGCATTATTTATAGGCATAAAAATTAAATTCAACTTTGGAAAAAAAAACCCTATAAACACAAGGTTTACAGAATTATTTCAAATATTCATTATGGAACTCCATATTCTTTTGGCAATGATCTCTTCATAACACCTAAGACCATATGGCCCACATTTAAAAAAAATCTCTTAAGGGCACAGGATTTCCCCTTCCTTTCCTGGAAAAGCGTTCCTTCTGAGCCATGAATGTTAAGATATTAAATCTTTATAGATGACATCTAGTGGTACAAAACTCCTCCAGGACAGTTTTTAATAGGAGCGATTCCTAATAATCCTTGGGAATGAGAGATACTAGAAACATCCTACTAGTTGTTGACCTTGCTCATTGTCAATTATTTTAAATTACAAAAGGGTCATTTCATATGTAGTATGAAATTTGTAGTGGGTATGATGTGCTAAGTTTATCACGTTACATGCTTATGGTACTTTCCAGTTGGGAGGGCCCATTTATAAGCTAGTTAAATTAATCCCTAAAAATAACCCATGAGGTAGAAGGAAGTTGTAATTATTTCCTTCCTGTTGATGAGAGATCACTGCTCTGGAGGGATGGATTATCCTAGCCTGGGCCCCACACCTGGTCAGAATCAGCAGTGCTCTGGCATTCACTGTTGGCCACTCTACAGGGGGCAGGTCTCTATACACAGGTGTTTGGATGGTGCTAAACTGAAACAAAGATTAGACATTGAAATGGAGACAATGATCTGCAACCCAAGCGCAGTGTGTTGGGATGTGCTTTTCTAATGTGTACCAAATTGTTGTCAAGTAAATACAAAAAGCAGAGTTATCTCTTTGCAGTAGGGATGCTCATTCATAAAGAGCCTTCATTCATGTTCATGCATAAGGCTTTTGGATTGTTGTTGTTGTTACGAGGTGAAAGACTAGTGACTCATTAGGACACCTGGCACAATTGGTTTCTTACAAGTTTAAAGAAGAGGAGCCACCTCAGGGGTGTGCTCATTGTGTATCTTCTACCATGATGTGATAAGATAGAGAATGTGGTAGCCAGAGTTCTCAGTCTACTGAGTTATCTACCACCTAAGATTTGTCATCCAGAAATAAAAAGCTAATATGTAAATACAGTGTTCAGATATACTCATAGTTTTCCACATAGGATCAGACTAAATTGCCTAATTGTTCACTTTTGAGGTTCTAAGTGTAGACACATAATTATTTATGTGGCTAGAATAAACCTCTAGTCTAAACTTAAAAGGAATATAATAATAGACCTGAAATGGACACATTCATGAATTTGTTTTCTCAGCTATTAGGATGAAAACAACACTCCTATTATCTTTTACAATATAAAATTTAATCAAAGAAATGCACAATATTTTGAATGGAAGTGGCAAAAATAAAAAAATCTTGTCTCTGCTTTTAGATTAAAAAAAGAAATGCACAAAATGAGAGCCATGTAGCATAATACAGTTATTACTTAAGTTTATCACAAATTATTTATATATTAAACCACTATGGTTATGAAGAGTAAATACACACAGCTGTAATTGTCAATTTACAAATAAATTAAGAATAAATTTTAAACCAGAAAAATTCTACACAGTTATAATAGGTTGATTGTTTAAAATATATTATATACATTATGGATATATGTATATACATTATAAATACTTATATGATTGCTAGGCTGCCATATTGAATTTTGTTAGCATTTTCAGTCTTGTGTGTAACTTCTTCCTTTCCTTTGTCTCTATGCTAAATTAATTACCAGTACTTGTTATCTCATTGTTTCTCCCTGAGTATAGAAATTTTCTCCCTCTCCCTCTCCCTCTCCCTCTCTCTCTCTCTCTCTCTCTGTCACACACACACACACACACACACACACACACACACACACACACACACACACACACACATTTGTTTTCCAGATAGAGTCTCTTCCTTCTTCCTTTCCATGGGCCAGACTTAGACCATGATCTTCCTATCTTCTACTTCCCAAGAATCTGGGACCACAGGTATATGCCACCACACTTGACATAATAAACTTTGAACTGAATATGTCTTAAGTTGCTAGGATTCTAGACATCAGCCATTAGTACCAGCCATAAGACTAAAGATAAAGTTTCTTTACTAGACTCTCCACTCCTACTCTTAATTTGTAAACACCAGGATGGGAGATTTTGTCTTGTCTTTCCCCCCCCCCCCAAATTCAGTGGATAGAAGTGATTTCATGAAAATAAACCTTTTAATAACCCTATAAAGACTCTCCTCAATCTCCTCATACACCATTTTTTTTCTCTCTCTATATCCAGTCATATTGAACTTTTCTTGTTAAGGTCGTTGTATCAGAAATCTATTCCCCTTTCTTCCTCTTCTACTTCTAAATTTCTACATCTTTCCACTAGAAGGCCTCTATCTATTCATCTACTCCTATATTCTATTTCAACACTCATTTTTTTCTTGTTTTAACTTCAATAGCATTTGTTAGTTTTTAAGTATCTTTTATCTTCCCTTACGTATCTATTTAAGGCAGAAAAGTCATAGGTAGTTTGCATTCTCGTTTTCCCCAGAGTCTACACCACAGCACACTCTACCCCCCAGTTCACTTAGTAAATAAATAAATGTGTAGAATAAGTGTCTGATGGGATTAATTTGCTCTGATGGGACTGTGCAGGTTTTCTGCATTCCAGCTGTCCTCTGTTCTGCCAGAGACTTGCCCCAGTTCTGAAAGTATACACAGGAAAGACAGAGAATAACTTACCACTCTTCCTTGTCCTGACATGCCCTAGGCCCTGCCTTTTTTACAAGTTGGTGAGACTTAGTCATTCTGTTCGAGGGATAAAGTAGTTATTCTCCAACCCAAGGAGATCCTGCTTTCTCTTTATTCATGAAGAGAATAGGGCTAAGTGTGTATAATTGCTGGCTCTGGTCCTAACCAGAAGCTGGAAGAACCAGAAAACCCATGACAGATTTCTTGTCTTCTGTCTGAGAGATTTCACATTGACATCAATCAGTGGGCAGGGAAGAATTGCAGACTATATAGTGGGGCTGGGAACAGACAGAGGAATATTTGTGCCCCATCCAAAACAAATTTCTCAAGCCTTTGACAGTTGTTGAGCAACATGAAAAGACACAATCAATTTGGGATTTTTGTTTTGTGTTGTTTTTATGTAAGAACTTCAGTCTTGGAGCAATACTACCTCCTAGCCAAGAATGGTAGCCACAGTTTCTTCTTCAAAGTCTTAGAGTTTAGACAACATACAAAAAAATCACAAAGGCAGGTTACAACCAGACCATCGTTAGTATTGAGATATATTTCTCTTTATACACATTAAGAACTACAAATAAAATTGAATAAGAAATTCTAAACAAGGCATCAGAAGATTGATGCTAAATATTTAACATGATGCTAAATTATTTAAAATATTCCCAGACTTGGAAATTATTTCTAAATTTCCCTGATGGTGGCCTCAAATATGATTACAATCTGGAAATTGAAGTCTACAATCCATGGCTGGTGTTGGTTAGGGGATTTTCAGTCACACTTTCCTAATGTTTTATTCTTGAGAGGCAACGGAGACACCTAAAGTGATTTACAAAGTTGCTCCTAGGGAAGTAACCATATAAATGAATCAAGGGAGGAGTACTGTGATGAATGGCAGCAAAAGTTAGATTTTTTTACCACCCTTAAAATTAACAAGTTACTCCACTATTATTTCATATCATGGAAGAAGACATGAGACTCTGTGGTCCAAAGATGAATGACTTTATGGCTTACAGCATGAGCATCATGTCTGTACTGAATTTTCTTGACCTCAAATTCCAACCTAGGTTAAACTGTAGGGTCCTGGAAGAACCTGTGACCCAATTTATGTCGCAACTGAGGAAAGTTAACTCAGAAAATCAGATGTGTAAAGGGGTTATAATTGTATTTATTTACCTTTGTGTCAGAAGGTAAATGAGTCTGTCTGTTCTACAGATATTCTTGAAAATATAATCTTGTACTCAGAAGACATAAAGAAACACGATTGTGCCCTAGGAAATTGCTAAACAAAAAGGACCTAATATTGAGTCCTCCCTTCCTCCCTCCCTCCTTCCCTCCCTCCCTCCCATCCTTCCTTCCTTCCTTCTTTCCTTCCCTCCTTTCTGTCTCTGTCTCTATCTCAGTCACTGTCTCTCTGTCTCTCTCTCTGTCTGTCTCTGTCTCTCTCTGTGTCTCTCTCTGTCTCTCTCTCTGTCTCTGTCTCTGTCTCTCTCTGTGTCTCTCTCTGTCTCTCTGTCTCTGTCTCTGTCTCTCTCCCCTCTCACCCCTCTTGTGTTGGTTCTGGGGCTTGAATTCAGGATCTGTATACTCTCCCTTAGCTTTTATATTTGAGGTGAACTTTCTGCCACTTGAAGCATAGCCTCACTTCCAGCATTTTGTGATTAATTGGAGATAAGCGTCTCACAGACTTGCCTCTGTTCAAGCTGACTTTGGACTGTAATCCACAGATCTCAGCCTCATAAGAAGCTGGGATTAAGCTGGGATTACAGGCACTGGCATGGGTGCCTCTTTTTGTCTTTTTTAACATGAAAGCAGAGGAAATACTTTAAATAAAACCACTTGCTTAGATATTACATATGACCATATAAGATAATGCTTATCAAAATGAGCTCTAAGGCATGGAAAAAGAGGTTTTTCTTAATTGGTGTTGTTTTTTTAATGTACTATGTGATTTCTTTTCTCTTTTGTGTTTTTTTTTTTCCTATGGTTTATCCCCTGTTGTCACTGTATTTGATTTTGGTATCCTGGGTATTGTATATACATTTATCTGAGTTAGGGAAGGGGAAGGGAACAACAAAATGGTGAGACAAAGGACAAAGGTTGAACCATTATAACAGCGATGCTCACAAGACAATATGTTGGAAATGAACTGTACAACATGGGGGGGGGAGTTGAGGGAAAAGGAAAGTGGGAGAAAAGTGGGAGGGTAACAAGTTCAACAACAAATGTACTTACTTACTACTTTGAGTATGTAACCCCTCTGTCCATCACTTTGACAATAAAATTAAATAAAACAACCTGGTTGCTTCTGTTGCATTACCATTAATAAACTTGATTGGGTTTATTTGTTTACTTATTTATTTTGCCTTCCTTAATCATGGCTCAGGGTATTTGCTTATTTTATGGGAAAAGTTATTATCTGTATGAAAGCTAAGAAAGATCTCCAATCAGTATTTCTAAACCTCATCCTTAAAGAAGAGGGGGAAATTGTGTAAGTGAATGAAGTCCCCAACCACCAGCTTATTCCTGTTCTATCCTCGACCACTCCTCCCTTGGAAAAGTGGTTCAGACATGTCACCTGGTAGAGATTGCTACCCTCTGATACTGGGTCACCCTCTGAAGAAATGAACTATGCAACAATATCCTAGATATACATAGGAAGAATACCAACACCACTAGAAATTCTCATGATTTCATATGTCAGGGCAGAATGCATTAAAAAAAAAGCATTTATTTTACCTATAAACTAGCTGGTAACTCATAAACGTATGGCCTGCTCATGAGAAGTGTGAGGATTGGTAAGTAATGGGCTCTCTGATAGAAAAAGTGCACATCTCATGAAGTAGATGAGTGTTTGAAGGTACCATGGTTCTATTGAAGGAAGAGTTCATTAACCTGACACTAACAAACCAAAATTGCTCTGTTTACCCAGCTTTGTCCCAATCTTCCACGAATACATGAATGTCTTGAGTCTCATTCCCCATGTCTTTGTGAAAAGCAGAGATAATTACATATTTATACTCTTTAAGCTGTATTTCTTCCATAGACCTCAAGCTTTCTTGGACATCTTTTTTTTCTTTTTTCTTTTTTTGTCAGTCATGAGGCTTGAACTCTGGGCCTGAGAGCTGTCCCTCAGCTCTTCAGCTCAAGGCTAGTGCTCTACCACTTGAGCTACAGTGCCACTTCCGGTTTTCTGGTGATTTATTGGAGATAAAAGTTTCACAGACTTTATTGCCTGAGCTGGCTTTGAACCATGATCCTCAGATCTCAGCCTCCTGAGTAGCTAGGATTACAGGCCTGAGCCACCAGTGCCCAGCTTTTCTTGGACATCTTCTATATCAGTTTCTTAGAAAATTTATTGTGGAATACGTGTAGTAAAATCAACCCCTGTAGACAAGTTTCAATCATCTCATACTTTTTTATTTCAATATGCTGATCATGAATAAAGTCTTCTTTACAGTACTTTAACAAATATTAACTATTTTTTCTTTTTTATTTCTTCTCTATTTGTGCTAGAGATTCCATTCTCAGCAATCTAAAAGACTAAGAAGCCTTCTCTCTTACTTAATCGTTAAATCTCTATATTCTTCTCTCTTTCTAGTTCTCTTTCTTGTTTTTCATTGTGCTCATATCTTCTCTATAAAATAACAATAACAGAAATTCTCTGGACATTGTATCTCCTTCCATTAAGTTCTCTATTTTCTCTACTTCATAGCCAAACTTTGCCAAGCAATCATTTTTGTCATTATCTTTATTTCTTCAATTGCTCCTATAATATAGGTTTGTCTATACAGTGAGACACAGATACAAAGATTTTCACTTGTTTTATACAAGTTTTTTAATTTGCAGTTTAACTTTTTGAGTATTCTGTAGCCTATCTACCCCTAGACCTTTGATATTATCCTTTCCCAAACCTGACATTAAATCCCACTGACAGTTCTCTCTCTGGTAGTTCAGATCACTCGTCACACTAACATCTTGGATCACCCCTTAAATGTCTCAAAGATGAGATTAGAAGGCTTCCAAGTATTTTATCTTCATCTACTCTGGATACCTTTTAATGTGTCCTGGAAACAAGAACTTTCAACACTTGTGATTACTCAAAAAATTGTGTATGTCACCATTTGTTTCTCACAGTCCATGACAAAACAATGTTCTTAACAGGGGCAATATGACACTTTCCTGGAGCTCTTTTTTTTTTGTTTTCTTCTCTATCCTCTAGTGGGTAACTCTAGTTCTTCTTTAAGTCAGTCCCTCACCTCACATGTTATAAGTGGTTTGTTCCTGGTGTCAAAATGTTCTTCACTACATATATTTGCCTCATAAATTATAGCTGAACCTTCAGCATTAAAATCAAATGTTCTTTATTAAAGAAGCTTCCTTTCCTTTTTTGACTAGATCAGTCTTTGCTATTCTGGATATCTCTCTGTAGCTCCTACCACTGGCCCAATTTCACAAGCTTCCATGTTTATTTAATAGCCATTTTTCTTCTCCACCAGAGTACAATCTATACCAAATTAGAGATGAGTCTGTTTTTGCTTCCCAGGGATCATAAACATAAAAGCCACATGGGCAACACATAATAAATAATTGATAGCCTAAGAAATTGATAAACCTAAAACAACAGTTAAGGGATTAAACACATGTAGGACAGAAAGAGGTCAAAGAATTATGAAAGAATGAAATGAAGGAAGAAAGAGCAAAAAAAATGAGAATGAGGGAAAAATCCAATGTTTAGAAAAAACAACAGAGGTATCAGTTTTATTATTGTTATAATAAAGATATAAACTTTATTACTTTAAGAATTATTTGACATATACTAACTACCATATTCAGATCTTTATAACACTGCTCTTACACAAAATCCAAAGAATGAACTATTTTAACTTCTCTCCTGTAGGTAAAAACATGGGCATTGGAGTCCCAAGGGTATAGTACATTTGTGTGTCATAATTCAAACTTATGTATGCCTGGAGTGAGAAGGGATACTTTAAATTTTTCAAGTCCAATATTATTGGACACTACAAAACATTTTGAGTGATATGGAATTCCTAAGAGCATTTGAGAAATCATATGGCCTTTATCATATATAAATTAACCCAGCACCTTTACCTAGATTGAGCAGAATTATTTGGTTAAAATAAACTAGAATAACAGTGAAATGGCTATTTTTTTAGTTTTGAATAGTGATTTGATTAAAAGTAATCATTCATGTTAGGAACTAATAAGGACTTCTCTTGAATGAGCATGGGAACCAAATAAATACTAATCTTTGACTTGGTTTCTGAAGAAAATAAGCAATGCATATTTTCAGCCTAGTCTTCAGTGAAAGAGGCGCTAGTCCTATAGTTTATATATAATAAATGAGAATGTGACAGTGGTAGAAATGGCAGGTAAAAATAATGTGGAAATGTTCAGATTTAACACCAAGTTAGGATAGGTATCATACTAATATCCAATAGATACAACGAACTCAAGTAACTAACCCCTCCCAAACCTAATAAACAGATCACTAACTGGGCAAGGGAGCTAAGGAGAGACTTTTCAGAAATTAAGAATAGCAAAGAAATGCATGAGGAAATGTTCATCATCCCTGGCCATAAAGGAAATGAGTGAGAATCCAACATTGGAATAGATTGGCCAACACTGAATTCAAACAACAACAAATATCGGTGGAGATGTGGGGGGAAAGGAACCCCACTGCACTATGCCAGATGGCAATCTAGATGTGCCTCAAAAATCTAAGCATAGACCTTGCCTATAACCCAGCCTTATCACTCCTGGGCATCTACCCTGAACAGGATACGATAAAGACACTTATACATCCATGGTCATTGCAGTACCGTACCATTCACAAATAGCCAAGATATGGACCCAGACCAGATGCCCTGCAATAGATGAGTGGATCCAAAAAATGTAGTACCAATACACAATGGAATTTTACATAGTCATTGGAAAGAATAAAATAATGTCATTTCCAGAGAAATTTATAGAACTAGAATAAACCATGTTAAGTGAGGCAAACCAAGTTCAGAGAGGCAAACAACACATGTTCTCTCTGATATGCAGAAATAAGATCTAAAATACACTAAGATATGATAAATTATACAATATCCTAGATACTCACACACAGTGAGTCCAAAAGAGGATATCCTTAAGAGAGAAACACAATGCCTAAGTGCTTCTTCATATTCATGTAAAATACTATACACACTGAAATGAACTCCAAGATATGGAAACAAACGAGCCCTTTTTTTCCTTCTTTTTTTTTTTTGTTTTTAATTTTGATGATTCTGTCTTCTTTACCTTAGGTAAGGTGTATTCAAACGCACATCTGTGGTAGGGTTGAGGGGAGGGTCCAGAACTCAGGGGAAAACGGGTGAAAAACACTGATGAAAGTGAACTGTACAACTCATGGGTGGAGATGGGAGGGAGGGACCAGGAAGAAGTGAGGGAACACTGTATGAAAGGAAATGTCCTCATTACATGACTCATGTAGCTGCAATCCCTCTGTACATCACCTCTATAATAACAAAAAATTAAATTAATAATAAAAAGATAATCTCTACTTTGTGTATCCGGATTACTCTGGATGCCCCATGTGCATCAAATTTCCTGATCATCCTACTGCACAGAATAAAGGGCTAATATTATTTTATTTTAAATAAGCAAAACCTGGGTGTCTAGATGGCTTAATATTTTATACAAGGTCCTTCAAGTAGTATGTAGGGATTCCAGTGCTCATTTGAGAACAGCCATGGGTTTACCAACTTCAAACCCTCTCCCACAGAACTCAGGGTGAGGATGAGACAAGAAGGCAGAAACGCCATGGCCATAGTCAAGGTCATGAGGTTGAAAATGTTTGAGAAAGAAAACCCATTCACTAAACTCTCCTAGTTTAAACATGTGGTCATTAACTAATTTATGTTTACTCTCCTATGCCTTTTGAAGCTTTTGCATTTTAATTTTCAGTGTATTATCACAATCACTGATTACAGTGCTGCTACTTTTCATAAGTAGAGCTGGACATGAGTCATTATAACTGACCTGAGCAGTGTGCTCCGTAAGTGATAGAGCAGGAATGTTACAAACTTTTCCTCCAAACATTATGCTTTGCTGGAGTTTAATTGCAGAAGGAGATGTGTATGTGGGGTGTGTGTGTGTGTGTGTGTGTGTGTGTGTGTGTGTGTGTGAGAGAGAGAGAGAGAGAGAGAGAGAGAGAGAGAGAGAGGTTTGTCAGTACTGGGGCTTGAATTCAGGGCTTTAGTGCTGTCTTTCAGCTTTCTTACTCAAGGCTGCATCTCTACCGCTTGAATAACAGGTCTACTTCTTGCTTTTTGCTCGTTTATTGGAGATAAGAGTCTCATAGACTTTTCTGCCGTTCCTAGCTCTAAATTGTGATCTCAGCCTTCTGAGAAGCTAAGATTTACAGGCTCGAGACAACCATATCTGGCAGAAGGAGATTTTTGACTACTTATAAAAATTAAATTGCTGGTTGCAATGAAACCATTAAAAGGTCACCTGATATCTTATTTTCAAGAACTATATATTCTCAGGACCATAACTGTGGCTCAATAGTAAGTGCAAGGTACTAGAGGTACCACTAAAATTACTATTCTGTGACAATTTTAGAATTCAAAGGATAAACACAATTAAACTTTGATTTTTATCATCGTTATTGTCATTCTGTTTGGTTTTATATAATCTCAACTCATACCTTATTCTTGCTATTTAACATTAAACAGAAAGTAATTATATGAATAATACACTCAAAAAGGAAAACCTAAGTAATTTTTTGGTCAATATAACTTTTGTCACCAAGAAACTACTGAACATCTAATAGCCAGGGTCAGCACACATTATTTCTAGAAGACATGTAGAGTCTTAATATCAAAATTTAAATTTTAAAGCAACATTTTATAGTTAAATATTTTCTCACAATTATAGCAAGTATGTGTCTGTTATGCACAAAGTTCTTTCTTTTTTATTTAAATTGATTCCTAAAAGCTTTTATTGGGGTTACAGAAGGCTACTTGTTGCCTTTCTAGTTTCAGAGAACATTTGATATTTTGCAACCTCCCTTACTAAAGTGCTAACCATATTCTATTTCCATCCCCGGTCAATGGAAATTTTTTTTCATAAATAGGGCAAAATCTGGCTGTAATTTCCAAGCTGAAGAAATTAATTGTCATGATTGAGAAAAGAGGAAAAAAAGATGATGACATAAAAAATATGAACTTTCAAAGTTTCTACTCTGACAAAACTCATTTAATGGTATTAAAATAAATGAGGATACCATAAAGCTACCTAAGATATGGTCACTAGGACCTTATCATAATAATTGTTTTTCAGAAGTTACTGTAAAGAACAGAAAAGAACCCTGCACAGGTGACTCACTCCTATAATCCTAGCTACTCAGGATGCTGAGATCTGAGAATCGTGGTTCAGAGCCAGCTTGGGCAGGTAAGTTTGTGAGACTCTTATCTCTAATAAAAACCAGAAGTGGCACTGTGGCTCAAGGGGTAGAGTGCTAGCATTGAGATGAAGAGCTCAGGGACAGTGCCCAGGCCCAGAGTTCAAGCCCTATGACTGATGAAAGAAAGAAAGAAAGAAAGAAAGAAAGAAAGAAAGAAAGGAAGAAAGGAAGGAAGGAAGGAAGGAAGGAAGGAAGGAAGGAAGGAAGGAAGGAAGGAAGGAAGGAAGGAAGGAAGGAAGGAAGGAAGAAAGAAAGAAAGAGAAAAAGAAAAAGAAAAGACAGGATTCTGTCAAACAGAAACACCCTAAGTTAAATACTCTTAAATGATACTCCTTAATATTAGCATGAGCCTTGTGCCATCTACTAGAGTGAGTGTGCTTTCTCCCAGTTCCTTAGCTGATGATATAACCTTTGTGTTTGATGAAAAACCTATCTCTTAAAGGGACATACACCTCTACTGTCCCCCTTACCCTGACTAAGGTTTTAAAGAGTCTGTCTAGTTAGGTGACAGAGGAAAGCTCTTCTTCCTAACTTCAGTATTCTCTTCAAGGCAAATCTCAAACTCACCATGTGTGCAAAACTCATTTCACATCCTTCCTTCTCCTTATTTCACATGGCTAACTGTATGCTAATAAAACCTGTATAGGCCAAAGCTGAAAAGGTAGCCCTAGAGGAAAGGAGACTGATAGGTTATTTATCAAAATGGTCTCTTTCTGGTGTAAACAACCATCAGGACCAATGAAGTGCGATGGACACCACGGGTCTCTCTCTACAGACCAGAAGTTTAAAATCAAAACCCTGCTATCTCCCAAGTCCTTTTCAAACTGTGCCTTTGTCGCTTGCAAATTGTCTTCTACCTAGCCATTAGTACTGGCTCTACAAAATGTGTTTGCCTTTGGAGTGAAGGATAATGAAATGGTTGAGAGCCCTGGGTTTTATAAATAGAGGGAAGAGGATTAGTGTCCTGGCTCTAACCTAACCCAGGCAGGTGCTCTCTGGCAATTGACTTACACAAGTGCCTTGGACAATTCATTTGTGTTCTTACCCTCCAAGGAATAATGTCTATGTCCAGGATTTTCCAGTGTTATCAAATTAGATAAAACATAGAAAACCCTTAATTCACAGTTGCTACTCCTGTTGAGTTTCAAACAAGTGTAGCTTTTGAGGAGGAGGAGGAGAAAGATGATGATGATGATGATGA
Source organism: Dipodomys spectabilis (assembly GCF_019054845.1). Lineage (NCBI taxonomy): Eukaryota > Metazoa > Chordata > Mammalia > Rodentia > Heteromyidae > Dipodomys > Dipodomys spectabilis. Next base: position 446,886 of record NW_024870886.1, on the reverse strand, counting down.
TATTAATAGAAGAAGAACAAGAAAGCAGAAAGGGAACAAGATAGGTCCATGATTGTAACTTTACCTTAACAACTTGTGTCTGAAATTCCAATCTAATAATCACAGAATCTGATTTTATTTGGACTCCTAACCAAGGTTGACTGTACCTGAACCCATACATAGTGCCTTTATCACTCTATCTTTCTGTGCTAACATAGTCCTCATGATTAATCATCCATCTCTGATCAGACACTTTTCACCCTGTTGTAGACCAGAGCTCATCATTACCAATCCAGTTTTAAGAGGTAAGCAACACCCATTTCCTCCTTAATCTCTTCCATCATTTCCATCAGACTGCTGCTCTTTGAAAAGTAATGTGACCCAGTAGTGATGTTTCAATATTAATGTCCAATGATAACTATTATTTTTCTAGCTCTAATAAGCCCCGTATCTTCTTACTAATATCAGTCAGGATCCAACCAGAGCAACAAGTAGTAGCTAGAGACATCCGTGGGTATACAGGAAGGAGGGATTCCAGAAGCTTTTCCACATAGATTTAAAAATTTGAGGCACTCATGGACCAATAGATAGTGGGAGAAAATGACTCTGATATTCATAGTTCTTTTCACCTTCTTGGGTATGGCTGCTCTTTGAACATGTTCTTAAATCTGAAAGTCAACCAATAATGCTTCCCAAGACCACATGCTAAGTCCTGTCTCCTGGGATACACAGATGATTTTTATAGCACCACAAAAAATACTTTTTTTTAGTTTAGAGTTGAAAATATCTCTTTAAACTTCAGTTTCCGAAGCACTTTTAACATGTGCCAAAAATACTGTTGTGGTTTAGACACTGGCTCTATCTTTTATGAAGATCAAGCAATGAAAAAGAAGTGCGAATATAATTTGAAACTTTCTGTTAATTCTTGTATGCCAAACTGTATGGGAGCCACTCGCTGCTGCCTACCTGTTACTGATCTGAGGAGAGCAGTTTTTGGGGCAAACAGCCCCAAAAGAAGTCTATGAGAACTTCATCAACATTAACTAACAAAAAGACAAAAGTGGAACTGTGGCTCAAGTAGTAGAGTATCAGACTTGAACAGAAAAACTTAAGAAGTGTTCTTTCTCTCTTCCTATTTTTTCTAAAAGTGATCATGATGAATTGCCATTTCTTCTTGGTATGTTTGATAGAATTTACTAGTGAAAGTAAATGGTCTTGATTTTTTCCTTTCTAAAAGACATTTTCATGATTAATTTATTGATAGTAAGTCAACTTTAGTAGCTTTTGTCTTTCTGGGAATTTGAAAACTTTCTTCTAAGTTGTCTAAATTATTGGCATACAGTTATTCATAGTAATCCCTTATAACTTCGAAGATTGTCTTTAAGGTTATTAACAATGTCCTCTTTTATTCTTGAAACTGATAACTTTTATAGTCTCCCTTATTCCTTGATAATTCCAGCTATCAGTTTAAAGCTATAAATGAACCTCTGAACACTACTTTAGCTTCATACTATATTTTTCAGTGTTGTAAAACTCGTCTTTTCATTTTCTTCTTCTTGCATCATTACATTTGCAAGCAATTGTATATTTCCCAAAATTTATTATCTTGTTGATCCTCATATATTTTCGCAGTAGTTGGAAATTATAGCTTGCATTCTTTCAGTCCCATTAAGCTTACCGAGACTTCTTTTTCAAATGGGTATATAATAGATAATCTTCCCAGCCTGTTTTGATGGAGCTGTGTTTATGGAAGAGGAGAAGAAATTCAGGCCTGGATAGACAAAGGATGCATATTTTCCCTTATATGTTAGATTTAGCTTACGAACTTATAAGTAAATCCATTGTATAGTATACAAGTGTATACAAATGTATCAACTGAAATATGGTATATTTAAGGGAGAACTTAAATAATGTAATTCCTTAGAAAGGCCATGTCAAAGTTCAGCAAAATAAAATACCAGAAGGAGGCTACACCAAAAGGAGTGGGGTGAGGTCAAGAAGAAAGTGGTGGACAAATGAAGAAAAAATTAGGGGGATAATGTAGCCAAGAAACCAATGTGTAGCCTACAAAATTAAGAAGAGTGGGGGAAGAGGTAACGGGGCCTGGGTAAGAAATTCAAAAGGGGTGACATAATCAACACATATTGTATTCATGAGCAGCTTTGTTAAATGGTAACTCCTCTTGTGCAAATACTTGAAGATAATAATTGTTAAAATCTGGAAAAAGACTTAAGGTACAATGAATATTTACATATTAGATAATATTTTCAAAGAGATTTTATGAAAATACAATTAATATCAAAATACTTGAAGTTATCCTTAGGTGACTTCTAATCCCTAGCACATTTTTTACTTTTGATTTCGCCACAATTGTAGATCAAAAGTAATTTGAAAGGAAAAAAACTTACATTGTTCCTAAAATCTGTGGCTAGGTCTGCAATGGTGGTGTTTGTAAAGAACATGTATAGATTTTGTCCCTTCTCCTCACTCCTTAAACAATCCAGTAGAATAGCCACATGCACATCATTTACATTGGACTAGGACTTAGAAGTTATTTAGGGATAATCTAAATTGTGCATGGGAATATGCATATATTAGATGCAAATAGCATACCATTTTATATGTTACTTCAGCCTCCACATATTTTGTTATTTGTGGGAAGTCTGACACCAATCTTCTGGATAAGTTGAGGGATGACACATTGCTCTAATAGGCATCTTGTTTTACTGTGATTAAATTTTCCTGAAGTTGCACAAACAAAATCAGCTTTTAAAAACACTAGTTGTAAGCTGGGCTCCAGTGGCTCACACCTGTAATCCTAGCTGCTCAGGAGGCTGAGAACTGAGTTCAAAGCAGTTCAAAGCCAACATGGGCAGGAAAGTGAGACTCTTATCTCTAACAAACTACCAGAAAACCAGAAGTGGTGCTGTGGCTCAAGTGGTACATTGCTAGCCTTGAGCTGAAGAGCTGAGGGACAGTGAATGCCCAGGCCTAGAGTTCAAAGCCCTATGACCACCACCACCAACAACAAAAACACCAGTTGCCTGTCATTCATGCCTGTAATCCTAGTTACCAAGGAGGCTAAGATTTAAGGATCAATATTTGAAGCCAGCCAGGTCCAAAAAGCCAGAAATGGAGCTGCAGCTCAAATGGTAAAGCACTAGCCTTGAGCAGAAAAGGCTAGGAGAAAGCACCCATACCTTGAGTTCTAGCCCTAGTACTGGCACAAAAATAAGCCTTGACCTAATGTATATATGATGGTTCTGACACTGCGCTGTGTGTGGTGATAGAAACAATACACACAAGATTTGAAGCTGACACTGCAATAGCTAAATGTCACTGTAAGTGACAAAAACAACAAGTATGTGACAATAGGTGATAAATAACAGAAAACTACTAACTGGTAGATGGATGAGACTTGTTTCCATTGGGGATGGTTAAAACATTTACAGCTTGGAATAATAAAATTAATTTAATTTTGCTTGCATCTAACAGAAATGATACTATTTTCAGCTATTCTATTATCCTCTGCCCCAAGTTAGGAATTGGGAGATATTCATGCTTAGTTTGTTGTTCCATATGTAAACCTCAATACAATTTATAATCTATATATAAGCTTTATTATTTTAGAATTTGTTAACTATCTCAAACGATTAATCCAGCCTTGGTTTTGCCAAAGTTTGATTAGTGCATTTTCCTCAAACTTATTTTTCCTGTAGTTTTGCAATCAGTGTGCTCTTTTAAGACAAATTTAACCCATATGTTTTTATTCATCAACTCTTATAATTGCTAAAGAGTATTATTGTTTTTAATGGGTATTTTATGTCCTAAAAGAGTCTTTTGAGTTATTTTAATGACATTTTTATTCTCATTATAAAACACAATGATCATTTTGTAGCCAGGGGATTACAAAACAATCTGGAAGGAAGCATTCCCAGTGTTGTGTCTTTGCACATCTTTCCTGAGTGCATTATTAGCACAAGCAGAAGACTGAGAGAAGCCAGCTGTTTTAGGTAGGAAAGAGAAAAGAGCTGGACCCAAATAAGCAGATAGCCTTTGTGTAAGAGCATCTTTTCTAATTTCTAAGCAGAGTTCTTTCAAGTCTATGACAGAGTTCTTTCAAGTTTATGACCGAATCCAGCAGGAAGTGGATTTTATCACAAGATAAAAATTTCTCTCTATTCTTGCAATATTTATGAAAGTGAAACTATTTGAAATGCAATTAGTGAATAAGCCATGCCAAAAAATGCAAGATATTTACAAGGAGGGAAGGTGTTCAATTTAGTAAGCTTTGAAGAATAACGATAGAGAGAATATTCATAAATAATATTCTTCTTTAGTTGAGGAAAACAATCCTGATACAGTCCAAGGGCAACAACTCATTCTTTGTAATGAATCTGTGAGCACCATACATTTATTCACATCATCACTGCCTAGCCCCAAAGTAGCCACACCATTGAGAAGTGATGTGAAAGGGTATGGCTAGAGGGGTTACATCTCAAATCAGAGAAGTAGACATTTGCTGGTGGCACTGGGACATGATTATTGATTCTCATGATTGACTCTGAGGCTCTCTTTGCACACATCCTATTATTGAAAACAAGACTGCCTCGATTATAGGTTTCATTCCTCTCTTAATTTTTATTTTTTATTGTTATTATAAAGTCTACATACAGAGGGGTTACAGTTACATAAGTGAAGTAATGCGCACATTCCATTCCCTTTTGGACAATGTCATCCATTCCCTCATTCTCTCCCAGTTTTAACTCCTGTCCCTATCTGTAAGTTGTATAGTTCATTTTCAACCTAGTGCCTAGTGAGTACCATTGCTGCATTTGTTCACTCTTTCTGTGTATTCTCCCCTCCCTTTTTACCCTTCCCCCCTACTCAGGCTCAATTTCTTTAGCCAAAAATGTCCTGTATAGTAATTTAAATCATCCTTATGATAGGAAACAAAGCAATCTTTCTCAGTAGGGGAGAGTAAATTTTGCTTTATTTTATAAAACATTTTATATTTTGATGATATTGGTGCTTGAACTGAGGGCCTCATATTTTCAAAGCAGGTAATCTATCACTTCAGCCATGTTCTTAGCTCTGTTTTACTTTATTTATTTATAGGGCTTTGTGTTTTAGCCTAGGACCAGCCTGTGATAGCAGTCATCTCACCTGTAGCCTCCTAAGTACTTGGTATTATATACATATACCACCATACCTAATCTGAAATGTGAAGCTTATGTAGGTTAAAAGACCTAAATACCCATTTACATGGGTTAACAAGTACATAGTGAAAAGCAAGTAACATACTCCTTAGTCACATTCCAAAAGACACCAAAGAGAATTTGGGAGAGAAAGGGGAGAATAATGGAAGGTGTGACATTGGCCCGGATGCATTGTACTTATAAACTGACATGTTGAACGGAAACCCCTTTGCATAAGCACTCAAAAAACCAATAACAATAATAATGAAAGAATTAGGTAGCTGAATTACTTACCCAATCTATCCCAGTAGATTATGCAACAATTAAAACCATTGTAATGGTTAATCTTGTATTGGTGTGGATTTTCATGAATAATACCTGTTTAAGACTTCCCCCTCCCCCCACACTACTGTAGAGCAAAATATTCAGCCTGCAATTTGATTTTTAAAGATATATTTTATTAATATAATTTCGACAAGTTTTCCTTGTATACAATTAGGATGTACAATGTGATATTTTGATGTATGTCTTTACCTCATGAAGTCCTTACTATAGTCTGAAGATGCTCTACTGGAATAGGCTTACAGTGAGCCATAAGGTAAGATTTCTGTGAAAGATTGTCATGTGATCAGCAAAATGTTAGCAATGTCACTAGGTTCAGATCTGGCTCTTAATAGGTTCCTTATATTAACAGTGATTTTTAAAACTTGAGACCTTTTCAAACACTGTAGTCATATTTCCTCATTTTATTATTCCACCCTCATAAAGGAAACATAATTATTCTTATCTGTTTTGCAGATGGACTAACTTGAGACTTAAGGTGAGCAGTGAAAATCAAATCATTGAAGAAAGGGAGGGCCTTTGTGGCTATTCTATTATTATAGTATAATTCCTTCCTCATTTGGGCATTTCCTTTTTTCCACAATATGAGAACTAGAGAAATCTTCTAAGGCTTCCTTCCTTTAAGAACCTATTTTTATGCTTTTCAGAATAAAGTTTCTGAAGTCTATTTCAGGACCAGGTAAGAGCCCAGACTGGGATATTTAAAACTACCCATGGGATCTAACAACGAAGTAGCTTTGATAGATTCCTTTTCGCCCTTCTTTCTTATTGCAGTGGAACTGAACTGAAGTTGTAATTCTTGGACAGTTTCAGAATGGGAAATGCAGTGCAAACCTGGGTGCTGGCTGCTTTCTGCATGTTAAAAGGTAATTGAATAAGAGCAAGTACAAGTGCAATTGAATATGGAGGCTAGAGGCATTAAGTTGCAGCTTCGAAGAGGTCACACCGAAATGAATTTTTTAAAAGGACTATAAAATTGCATCAAAGATAGATGGAGAGCAAAAGCAATATTTAAATGAAATTGTTATGGATATAAGTCACTTTCTAGGCATTATAACTATATCTAACATAAAATATGTTTTCACTTCATATATAAAACATTGTTATTATTCACATCTTATGACATGTTAACATATTAAAACTTAAATGTTTAATGCATATATTAAAATTTTGTGTCATCATTAACCCAGTTGATAAATTTTCCTAGAAAAAAAATAATGGAAAAGATAGATCAAAAAAGATAATTTTTACAATTAGAATAAAAATATGTAACTTAAAGAGTGCTAACATTAAAAATGCCTAATTTGAAGTTTCAACCCTTCTTTTTCTTTATTTTTCTCCCTTTTATTTTTTGGCTCATGGGAATTCTACTGCCATTTGTTTTCCTATTAAATGACATTTCAAATACTTTATTATAAACATAAATCACGTCTCTTTTCAAGAAGGCAAATGACAAACTAAATTTGAGATCAGGCATGCATTTCTACACCCTATCCAAGAATAAGTAGATGAACAGTGACTCTATAGATTGTATGTGAAGGATAAACAAAGAGAGACAGTAGATTATAGCAAACATGTCATTGGAAACTGACATCTGCCCTTTTATTCACGAACATCATCTGAAGCCCTGTCACTTTGGTTGACATCTGTTACAAATCCTGATGCATGAAGTTATAGAAAAGACCAATCTTATCCACTGTTGACTAGTTGAAAATGTGTACCTGAGTATATGCCTACTCTCTCTCTCTCTCTCTCTCTCTCTCTGTCTCTCTGTCTCTCTGTCTCTCTCTCTCTCTCTCTCTCTCTCTCTCACACACACACACACACACAGATTAAGCTACTTTTGTTTATCTGTAGGTATGGCATCATCTTTTTCAGTCTTTTTAAGTCCTGTGTGAACACAAAAATATATTCTCTGATGTAGAGAAGTTTTATTCGTAATTTGATTACTTTGAATTAAAGCACCTTGGGAAGATTCTTTGTGAGATGTACAGGTATTATGGGAGAGGAAACTCATGAATATGCTTTTGTTGCTCATATGCTTATGCTTATCATCAGCCATTATATTAATAAATAAAAGGTCTCTAGAAATAAAGAGAAAAAAATAACAAAATGAAACAATGGCTGGAAGACCTTTTGAGCCAGGATCTAGGTCCTTGCTAGTCCAGACTGTTTACCATGGGATGAGTATCATTTAGAAGGCTGGTAGAAATATGAATTGTCAGATTAGTCCCACATCCTCCATCCACTTAATCAGACTTCCTTGGCTGGAGCCTGCAAATTAACAGTTGCTGGAAGTGAGGAAGAGTGTTTTCACTAGTTTATTCTCAATACTCACTGACAGGATGAAATTAGAAAAGAAACAGAGCTGAAGGAAGTATTTCAAACAGGAAATACTATTTACATCCCACATTTATTGATAACATGAGTGATCTCAGCTACAGAAAGATACAGATATTTTGTACCAAATATTCCTCTGGTATTTACATAGGCCACAATGATGTTAGTAGCTTAAAAAATGCTCCCTACAGGATGCATACTTAAATAGAGCTTAACTGAGTATGTAATTTCTAACATACTGAAGTGTTGCTTAGGGGATTTAACATTTTTTTCAAGACGTTATTTATGCAAGTGCTTTGATATCTAAAGCTATTGCCAAATCTTTGAGGGTATGTGGCACACAATCAAAACAGAAGCAATCAAAACTTCTCTACAGGATTGTGGAAAAGGCATCCATATCGTTTAGCTTGTAGATGATAATTACAGTTGTGGTAACAAGTAATGTAAACCTCTTGGCAGGAAGGGACACAGATCAGTTGGTCAATGAGATGATGATTTGGTAAAAGGAGGATGGACAGAGCTGGAGATAAGCTAGATTGGATTTAGGATCTGGAAATTGAATTTAGGATGTCTTTATTGTAGGAAGACACCTTTTCCTTGAATTTAGCGTAGACATTTCAGAGAACAAATTGTTGGCTTTGTCAACTTGGAGATATTTTTGGTTCTTTATAGAATTCAAGATTTTGCTGAGGCCTGATGGCTCATGTCTTATTCCCTGCTTCTTGGGAGGTAGAGATTGGATGGACTGTGGCCTAGGCAAAAAGTTAGTAAGACTCCACCTCAAGAAAAAAACCTGTCATGGTATCACAAGTCTGTAATCTCATTATGTAATCTCTTTATGTAGGAAGCTTATGTTGGAGCATCATGGTTGCAGGATGGCTTGGGGAAAATATGATACCCTAGCCGAGAAAATACGTAAAGCAAAAAGGATTGGAAGCGTGGTTCAAGTGTAAAGTACTTGCTTGAGAATTCCCTGAGTTCAAGTGTAAAGTACTTGCTTGAGAATTCCCTGAGTTCAAATCCCAATACCACCAAAGAAAAAGACTTTTCTACATGCACTTGTTTGCTCCGAACTGAAGTATTGCACTACATTAACTTTTTTATTATTATAAAAGTAAACTGGTTTATAGGGATAGAGGCCAATGTTAATATACAAGGAACAAAAAAGTCCAGATAATTCTTGCCCAAGTATAAAAAAAGTTACCACTTTACTGTAAATTCTTGTAAATTATATATATACATATAATATACATAATATATTATATACTACTTTATTTATATGAAGTAGAAGTGAATATGTAAATATTATGAGTGTATGTGTTCCTAGATATATAGATGCAAAATGTGATGAATTTTCTATTTGACCATTTTCTATTTGACCAACATTTGACCATGTTCACATTTTAAAATGCTCTAAATATATTTTCATGTCAAGTAATATTCTTCCAGAACATTCTTAATGGTACTGAAAATTTTATTTTATGCTTCCACTATTCATTTTCCAAATGCCCAATTGTTCCCCATAAGTACCATATAGTTCCTTACTATTGAGATCAATACACTGGGAAAATATCCTGATAACTACATGTTATAGGCATCCTTGTTATTTTCTCAAAATACAATTTGCAAACACATAAAAACTGAGTAATTACTAAATACCTATTTATCAGTTGACTTATATATTCAAGTGGAGAACATGGTATATGTTTTTGTTGAGTTCGGTCATATTCTTTCTAGTTTTTGTTCAATCTGGGAAATTGTCAAAGACCAATTTTATCATCACATGAATTCACTGTGCTACCCTCCCTACCCTGCTTTGGGACACTTGGATTTTTTTTTTATTGTGAGAATACCGTATAGAGGAGTTACAATTACATGGGCAAGATAACGAGTACATTTCTTATTAAGCATTGTTGCCTCCTTTTTGTTTCCCCTTCCCATCCCTTCCCATCCTTCCCCCTTCCCCCCATCTGATCCACCCCCCACCCCCCACCAAAGTTGTAAAGTTCGTTTTTCGACATAATGACTTGTACATCTCATTGTTGCAATGGGTCCACCTGTATCCCTAGCTAAACGATTTGTTTTTTCCCTTCCCCTCCACAAATTATACCAACCTCAAATACAGTGAAAGCATAGGTTATACTGTGGGGGAGGGACACACAAAGCAACAAAGAAATCATCTTATAAATATGTTAGAAACAATTGCATGAAAGGAAAAAAAAAACCATTTGAATACTTATCTTGGGGTTCATTCCCCTAACATCAGCTTATCTGACCTTCTCTGGTTGACTCAGACATATACTAGTTATTTCAAATAAGGGAAACCATGGGACATGGATTTTTATATGCATATATACCCTATTATTATGCAGTACATGGTAATTTCTGAGCCCACGTTTGACAGAGCTTAGAATGAGAATATAGTGCATATATAGATACAGAGAAGTGTCTGCCGTGATTTTATATGTGTATCATTGAAAAGCCTGTTTTCTGCAGTCTGGTATAGTAATCTTAATAGAATTCCTCTATGGGGAACATAGGTTTGTGGCAAACCACCTACATTCATGGAGTTATTTTAATGCAAGCATGAACAACAAGAACAATAAGGTAACTGTTCTAATGAAAGTGTGGCACAGCTGAATTCTACTGGCCTCTATCTATAGTGCCCCAGCTAGCCAGTCCTTTCCACCATTAACTATAAGCCCTTATTTTTCTATATGGATTTAAGTAGTCAAAAATGTTTAATTTTAGTAGTATCCCTTTTCACCAAAGCAATCATCTTACATCTAAACCTGAGACATCTTCATCCATCTGTTATTTCACTGTGGTAAGAGGGGTTATCTCTGCAGAGATGTATCCGCACTTGACACTTTCCCAGCTAGCTAAATAAAATGGTTCTAGAAACCAGGAATCCAACTACTGTGTTGCTCAGTGAAGTTCCTTGATGTTTTAGCTTCCTTTCTTAAGATGAGTTAATGTATTTTATTTTAGGGCCTTGTCTCCAGTTGTGAGAAAACTGTCTTGCTTGAAAGTTTGATATATTTGGAGGAGATATACCAGGGCTTAATTTCAGGGTTTTGAGCTTGCTTGCCTTGCTTGCTGGCTGGCTCACTACCTTTTGAGCCATGCCTCCAAATTGGCTTTTAGCTGATTAATTGGAGATGGCATCTCACAGATATTTCTACTTAGGCTGGCTTTGATCATCATCCTTTGGATTTCAGCCTCCTGAGTATCTAGAATAACAGGCACCAAGCTACTAGCACCTAGCTTACTGCTGCAACATGCGATCATTCAAGTAAAGATTGGTCCAAAAGGACTACTATGTTGTACTTACATATTTTCTCTATATTTAATAGATGGGCAATTGTTTGCTTTAGAGAAATACACATTTTAAAAGAATAAAGCTGACACTGTCTCCACCTCAGTAGTGTGTGGGGGGCACCATCCTGGAGGCAAACGCTGTCATATTTCTTCAAAGACACTTGTATTTTCATACTAAGCAGGGGAAACGCAGTAAGGAACCTCACAGTTCATTCAGAGATTGTGCTAATGAGTTCAGATTCAGTGATACTTTGTCACAAAACATGCAGTGAGAGCCTATTTTTAGGTTTGTTGTGAACCCTTACATGTTTATTTGGGTCCAAGTGAATGTTTGAGCAAGATAGTTAGGAAGGCATAATGTATCAGGGTTCCACCACTTCCTTCCTTACCTACCTAGTAGCCATGACTAACTTGTACCTCTTTTAAAAGCCTTGTATGGATTACCCCCAATTAATGGTCAGCTTTTCATGCCCAAACGCCCAGACATAACCCTGGATTTGTGACCTTGATCATCTGATCTCTGTGCTAGACCTACTACCTGCTTCAGAGACACTTTATGTAGGACACACCAGTAGATGACAGTGGCCTTCCGTGTGGTTCCCTATTCTCATCCTTGCTCCATTGTGCTGTTTTATTAGAATTCTATTTCTTATTTTCAGAATCAAATTATTGTTCTGTTATACATGTTCTCTTCCCTTCAAGACAATGTTCTTCTTAGCAACTCCAAAATAACTGCGTAATTCACCAATAATAACCTATGATAATCATGTCACACTCAAAATGCAAAAGCTTGTTTTGCAATATGAAATAGTGTTCTCTTTTACCCATTGGGAGCATTCTTTTGTGTGTGTGTGTGTGTGTTTTTATTGTGAAAATACTGTACAGAGGAGTTACAATTACATGGACAAGATAATGAGTACATTTCTTATCAAGCATTGTAGCCTCCTCCTTTGTTTCCCCTTACCATCCAATCCCATCTCCCACCCCCCAGCCAAAGTTGTAAAGTTCGTTTTTTGACATAACGACTTGTACATCTCATTGTTGCAATGGGTCCACCTGTATCCCTATTTAAATGATTTGTTTTTTCCCTTCCCATCCGCAAATTATACCAACATCAAATACAGTGAAAGCATGGGTTATACCGTGGGGGAGGGACATACAAAGCAACAAAGATATCACCTTATAAATATGTTAGAGTCAATCTCAAGAAAGAAAAAAACATTTGAATACTTATCTTGGGGTTCATTTTACCTAACATCACATTAGCTGACCTTTTCCGCTTGACTCATACATATACTAGATATTACAAATAAGGGAAACCATGGGACCTACGTTTCTTTGGGCCTGGCTTACTTCACTTAATATAATTTTTTCCAAGTCTTTCCATTTCCTAACAAATGGGGCAATGTCATTCTTTCTGATGGAGGTATAAAATTCCATTGTGTATATATACCATATTTTCTTGATCCATTCATCTACTGAGGGGCATCTGGGTTGGTTCCATATCTTAGCTATGGTAAATAATGCTGGGATAAACATAGTTGTGCTGGTAGCTTTAGTATGGTCTTGTTTGTGATCATTTGGGTAAATGCCCCAAAGTGGGATTGCTGGGTCATAGGGGAGCTCTATGTGGAGTCTTTTGAGGAACCTCCATACTGCTTTTCAAAGTGGTTGAACAAGTTTACACTCCCACCAACAATGCAGTAAGGTTCCCTTCTGTCCACATCCCCTCCAGCATCTGTTGTTCTTCAGTTTCTTGATTCTAACAATTCTAACTGGAGTGAGATGGTATCTCAATGTTGTTTTGATTTGCATTTCTTTTTTTTTATTATTTTATTTGTGAACATATTGTACAGAGGGGTTACAATTACATGGGCAGGATAATGCATACATTTCTTACCAAGCATTGCAGCCTCCTCCTTTGTTTACCCTTCACATCCCTTCCCAGCCTCCCCCCTCCCCCCCACCCAATCCTTCTCCCCCCTCCCCCCCCCACCGACATTGTAAAGCTCATTTTTGACATGACAATTTGTACTTCTCATGTTGCAACAGGTCCACCTGTATCCTTAAACGACTTGTTTTTCCCCATCTCCTCCACAAGTTATACTGACATCAAATATAGTGAAAGCAGGGGTTATACTGTGAGGGAGGGACATACAAAGCAACAAAGAAATAATCTTATAAATACGTTAGAAACACATGCATGAAAGAAAAAAACGTTAAAATACATATCTAAGGGTTCATTTTCCTAACATCACATTATCTGACCTTTTCCGCTTGACTCATACATATACTAGATATTGCAAATAAGGGAAACCATGGGACCTATGTTTCTTTGGGCCTGGCTTACTTCACTTAATATAATTTTTTCCAAGTCTTTCCATTTCCTAACAAATGGGGCAAGGTCATTCTTTCTGATGGAGGCATAGAATTCCATTGTGTATATATACCACATTTTCTTGATCCATTCATCTACTGAGGGGCATCTGGGTTGGTTCCATATCTTAGCTATGGTAAATAATGCTGGGATAAACATAGTTGTGCTGGTAGCTTTAGTATGGTCTTGTTTGTGATCATTTGGGTAAATGCCCCAAAGTGGGATTGCTGGGTCATAGGGGAGCTCTATGTGAAGTCTTTTGAGGAACCTCCATACTGCTTTCCAAAGTGGTTGAACAAGTTTACATTCCCACCAACAATGAAGTAAGGTTCCCTTCTGTCCACATCCCCTCCAGCATCTGTTGCTGTTAGAGTTCTTGATTTTTGCCATTCTAACTGGAGTGAGGTGGTATCTCAATGTTGTTTTGATTTGCATTTCCTTTATGGTTAGGGATGTTGAGCATTTCTTCATGTGTTTATTGGCCATCCTTCTTTCTTCTTCAGAGAAGTTTCTCTTTAAGTCTTTAGCCCACTTATTATTGGGCAGTTGTTTCTTTGAGGATTTGTTGTTGGGGGATTTAATTTTTTGAGTTCCAAGTATATTTTAGATATACAAGACAAGGGTCTGTTGTATGGCTAGTGAAGATCTTCTCTCAATCCGTGGGCTTTCTATTGATCTTGCTAGCTATGTCCTTTGCCATGCAGAAGCTCTGCAACTTCATGCAATCCCGTTTGTCCAACCTTTCTTTGATTTGATGTGTTTCCGGGTCTCTATTTAGAAAATTTTGGCCTGAGCCAAGGAGACCTAGGGTTTCTCCTATTCCATCCTGTAATGTTTTCAGAGTGTCTGCTTTGACTTCAAGGTCTTTGATCCATTTGGAGTTGATTCTGGTGCAGGGTGATATATAAGGATCTAGCTTTAGTTTTCTACAAGTAGTTAACCAATTTTGCCAGCACCATTTACTGAAGAGGCTGTCTTTCTTCCATTCTATTGTTTTAGCTTCCTTATCGAAGATTAGATGGCTATAGGTCTGTAGGTTCATTTCTGGGTTTTCAATTCTATTCCATTAGTCCTGAGGTCTGTTCTTATGCCAATACCAAGCTGTTTTGATTACTATAGCTTTATAGTAGAGTTTGAAATTTGGTATTGATATTCCTCCAGCAGTGTTCTTTCCGTTGAGGAGCGTTTTTGCTATTCGGGGTCTTTTATTCTTCCATATGAATTTGGGAGCAGTCTTAAGACACCCAGTAGATGCCTGAAACTCAGTACTGATTCCTATAAATACTATGCTTCATTCATAGATTAGATGCAGAGGGAGAGATTAGTGACAGTAATCAGTAACAAAATAGAATACTTAGGATAATATACTTTAATGAAAATTAAATGAGTGTGGAATCTATCTCAAAAGATTTGAAAAGAGTATTAATATTTTGTGCCATCATAGTAACTCTAATCACAGAAAATAAAAACTCTAAGAAGTGGAGGTATTACTGTACATATACTGCTAATTTGGGCTGTGACTTTACCTTTCTAAGAAATTATACTAGCTGAATTCTCCCTTGTATCTACCATATTTCAGTTAGTACATTTATAAACACTTGCCTACTACCCTATATATTTACTTATAAGTGTGTAGGTTAATTCAGGTTAATTCAGGCTTTTGCATATTAGGGAAACCATGCAAATTTTGTGTCTCTGGGCCTGATTTACTTCACTTACTATAATTTTTCCAAGTTTTCAAATTTTATATACACTTGAATTCTGATGGACATTAGCAAATTTGCACACAGAGCAGGAGCTCATCAGTACAGAATGTGTCTCTCTTTCACCAAGCCAATCCTCATAAGGTGTTTTACCAAAATTTCAAAAATTAAGAAAATGAAAATTGATCCATGACATCATATCACTTTTCTCTCTTGTGAATGGACTTTTTAATTAAAGTGTTTAACTGGCAAATGTTTAATTTCTGGAAATATAATATTCATACATATAGCCATTTTCTATACTCCTGATAATTCTATGTCCAATTTAGTTTAATAATTAAGAAAGTAGAAATTACTACATTTCAAATTGTAAATATTCTATTGATTTTGCTGGTTCTGTTAATACATTTTAACCTCTAAGATTTTAAGTTTTTATTTGCTTTCAGAGTTTAAATAAATGCTAATTGAAATATTACATAAATGTAGGGAATTTCACATATTGTATATACACAGATTTATTTTTATTGAATTTTGATTTTAAACAGACAACAAAAAAACAGGGCAATGAATTTGTAATTCATGGATCTTGATTAAAAAACAGACTTCTAGTCACAACCAACTCCTTTCCAGAGGTATAAGCACCAACAGACATCAGTTATGGAAAATTTTACATAATAGCTTTTGATGTCATTTATTTCATTTGCTATATTTTATAATTTAACATTTAAATGTCACATCATGTTTTCTTTGGTATTTGTGTTCTTTTGTCTACATTAGGAATTTCAGCTAATATGTTAATTATGTATTTTATATATCTGTAAAATTAGCTTATTCATTCTCATTGCTGCATAAGAATTTTTAAATATCTGTAAAATTAGCTTATTCATTCTCAATGCTGCATAAGAATTGTTAATTTTCATTATTTACGAATTCATCAACTTTTGAAGTTCATTTATGTTGCTACATTTTGACTACTCCTATGAAATTACTGGATATATTTATTTATCTTTTGGAGCACATATATTAATATCCCTGCTAGATACACATTGGGGAATAAATTTGCTGCATGTAAGGATATATATGTAGTTAACTTTAATAAAATGAGGCAATGTGGTTGTAAAATTTTTGCTTCCATAAATAGTATATTATCAGGCATTTAAGTACAAACCATTCTATGCAATGATGTGCTGTGTGTATGTGTGTGTGTGTGTCCACACATGTGTACTTGATTCTTCTGGTGACCACCGACATTGGACACCTTCAGAGTTTCATTAAACATTGTCATGGTATGTGTGCATCTGAAATGTCCCTGTGAAGCTCACGTGCTATAGAGTTGGTCCCTTTGGAAGGTGATTGGCTCATGAGCACTCTGACCTCATCAGTAGATGTCGAAGCTATGAGTGGATTAATCTACCCATATCTTAATGGACTGTTTGAAGGTAGTGGAACTTCTAGGAAGTAGAGGAAGTAATTCATTGGGAACATAATCTTGAAGGGTATATTTTATCCCTACTAGGCGTATTCTCTCACTCTTTGTTTCTCTCTGCTGGAGATCAAACCCAGGATCGTATACTAGGCAAGTATTCTACTGAGATTCACTCCTAGCCCCTTATTTCTCTTCTTAATTCTCAAGAATGAGCTGCTTAATTTCTTGAAAAGCATGTAGTCTTGTCATGTTTTGGATAGCATGGTTCTTATATTTGTGCTCATCATTCAACATAATTTCAATAACACTCTTACTACAATCAGGAAACTCTTTTCCCTTTGTGTTCCACATATATAGCACATACAATCGTAAGGGTTTTACATTTCTTTTTTTTTTCTTTTTCTTCCTCTAGACTTTGACATTCTTGAGGGCAGGACCAGGGTCTCACTTCTTGTACCACTAGCAATTAATATACTGCCTGAAACATTGTAGATTAAAAATACATTTTCTATGGATAAAAATATAAATGCTTTGGGTCAGTATAAATCCATCATTGCTTCAGAAAAAGTACCCAAAACATATCCCTCAGGTAGTGGGAAAACAAATTTATTTTCTTTATAAAGGAAAAATGAAATTTTGTGGAGAATATTAAATATCTTGTTCCACTGAGGTATTTATGCGGTTTGTGGATTGAATTGAAATTCCACTCTCAATATAAATCCTAGATACAAGTCAAGTGTTCTTAGGGGACTGGTACTAGAAAAGGAAACAAAAAGCAAACCAAACATTAGGTTTTAGCCTAAGAATTTGAGTGCCTTTTTAAATCAACCAATATAATCAGATTTATATTTATTTTTACAGAAATGTTTGTTCAGCTAATGCATTCCTAATCAAATAATGGGTGTTCCATGATGGAAATTTCAAATAAAGTTCTTAAGGCTGTCAGAAAGTAAATAAGCTAACTAGAATTGTATTTCTTTGCTTAACCAGAACTGTATTTCTTTGCTTCCCAGTTGACTACATAACTGCATAGAGTGGGTTATGGTGTTTTTAGAAAGAGGACACTTGGACAGTTAAATGCTAGTAAGTCAACATTTATCTGGCACACCACACCCCCACCCCTGATCTTATGTATGTCTGATGGTGCAATATGCCCATTTTCAGTAGAAAATATGTCATAATCTGTTCTTTTTTTTTTTTACCATTATTTGGTTTATTTGGGGGAAATATTACAATTGCCTCAAAATGCCACCAGAATTCCATTAACTAATATGATGTATTGTGCATCAAAATAAAATCACAGTATTTTCCTTCTAATGTTTGTGTCTTATGACTATTAAATGAATTTTACCTTATTAGTAAAAGCCAATTAATACCTTAACTTGCATTTTAGAATGCACAAATGCACACTCTATGCTTCAAAATCTAACTTTATTCTGAAGTTGATTTTGAAACACTTTGTAGAAACTTTCAAACATGCTTGACACAATGCATCCAATCTTTGGGGTTTTCCAATTGAACATAAGTGCTAGGACTTACAGCTTATTGCAAAAGGATTTCAGAAAATTCAGTAAAACAGTATCTATCTTGGATACCTAAATTTAGACACTATATGACTACAGTTCACTCCGACTAAAATATTCATGGAAAAACATGAACTGATCTCACAGTTGTTTTTCATAAGACATTAGCCATCAAGCCAAGTTTTATGAGACATCATCCAGAAAGATTTGATCAAAATAGGTTTGAAGGCATTTAGAATAAAATGGCAAACGTTAAGCTTGTCTGTGTTTACTCTTGTTTAAAGTATGTTTCAATAGAAAAGTGTGGGCACTGTGCCACAAGGTCAAATTTTCTGAGTTTGACAGTCTAGTTTATTTGAGAAAAATGTAGCTGCTCTGGAGCCCATAAAACCTGAGGACAACTGGCCCCAGAAGGAAATAGCCAATAAAGGATATCATAGCCCTGGGAGGTAAAATGTTCACATATGCTATGAAGATCATTGTTCTTGCCTATCTAAAACAGGAAGAAAGAAATTCATGACCTCGTGACCCTCAAGAAGTGCTTAGCGCTGACATTAAATTATGAAAGATAAATAGCAAAGCAAAAAGTTACATAAAGATTGTCCTTAGACTTATTTACCTGTATTTGCATATACAATCAACATAATTCATAGCAGTCATAGTAGACTGTTGATTAATTTATTATTAAATGGCAGTAGCAGAAGCAATAACAGCAACTACCTTCATACTGTGCAGTATGAAGATCCAGTTACGTTGCTAAACACTACATTTTGAGGCTGCTTTTTCCCTTTTAATTATTATTTCTTTTATTATTTTAGGAGTAGGACAAAGGAGTTAACATTTAACAAATGAGCTTATGACCATAAAGCATCTTGATCAATGTCACCCCATACATCACTCTCCTCTATTCTTCCCAAGCCAACCACTGCCCTAAATTTTCTGAATTTCATAGGGTATACATTGACTATTAAGACTGCATCCTCCACCCCCTCAATCACTAGGTTCATTCATTTAGTGCCTTGCTTTGGCCTCCTCTCCATACCTTTCCAGTACCAGTTTCCTCATATTCATTTTGTTGTACAGTGGGTTAGGTTTTCTAAGAAATTATACCATTTGAATTCTTCCCTACATATACCATACTTTAGTTAACATTTGTGAACACTTGTATAAAACCCTGTATGTGTTTACTTGTACATTTATAAATTACTTACAGGTCATATATGTGAGAAAGCATACTTTTTCTCTCTGGGGCTGAATTTTTTAAATAAACAATTTTCCCAGATTAATACTTTTTTTAAATAAATAATGTAGTATCATTCTTCCTAATGCATAAGTAAAATTCCAGTGTGTATATATACAACATTTTCTTAATCCATTTGTCCATTGAAGGGTATTTAGGTTGTTCCTATACTTTGTCTGCAGTGAGCAGTATAGCATTGAATATAATCTACAAATTCAATGTGATACCTATCAATATTCCAACCTCATTCTTCAAGGAAACAGAAGAGGCAATCCAAAAATACATATGGAACAATAAAGGACCTCGAATAGCAAAAACGATCATTAACAGAAAGAACAGTGCTGGAGGAATATCAATACCAAATTTCAAACTCTACTACAAAGCCATAGTCATCAAAACAGCTTGGTACTGGCACAAGAACAGACCTCAGGACCAATGGAATAGAATTGAAAACCCAGAAATGAAACCACAGACCTATAGCCAACTAATCTTCGATAAGGGAGCTAAAACAATAGAATGGAAGAAAGACAGCCTCTTCATCAAATGGTGCTGGTAAAATTGGTTAATCACCTGTAGAAAATTAAAACTAGATCCTTAGATATCACCCTGCACCAGAATTAACTCCAAATGGATTAAAGGCCTTGGAGTCAAAGCAGACATTCTGAAAACATTACAGGATGGAATAGGAGAAACCCTAGGTCTCCTTGGCACAAGCCAAAATTTTCTTAAAAGAGACCCAGAAACACAACAATTCAAAGAAAGCTTGGACAAATGGGACTGCATGAAATTGCAAAGCTTCTGCATGGCAAAAGATATAGCTAGCAAGATCAATAGAAAGCCCACTGATTGGGAGAAGATCTTCACTAGCCATACAACAGACAAGGGTCTCATATCTAAAATATACCTGGAACTCAAAAAAAAATTAAATCTCCTAACAACAAATCCTCAAAGAAACAACTGCCCAGTAAATAAGTCGGCTAATGA
This sequence comes from Dipodomys spectabilis, assembly GCF_019054845.1. Lineage (NCBI taxonomy): Eukaryota > Metazoa > Chordata > Mammalia > Rodentia > Heteromyidae > Dipodomys > Dipodomys spectabilis. Next base: position 426,453 of record NW_024870886.1, on the reverse strand, counting down.
CTTAAAGAGAAACTTCTCTGAAGAGGAAAGAAGGATGGCCAATAGACACATGAAGAAATGCTCAACCTCCCTAGCCATAAAAGAAATGTAAATCAAAACAACATTGAGATATCACCTCACCCCAGTTAGAATGGCTATAATCAAGAACTCTAATAACAACAGATGCTGGAGGGGATGGAGACAGAAGGGAACCTTACTGCATTGTTGGTGGGAGTGTAAACTTGTTCAACCACTTTGGAAAGCAGTATGGAGGTTCCTCAAAAGACTCCACATAGAGCTCCCCTGTGACCCGGCAATCCCACTTTTGGGCATTTACCCAAATGATCACAAACATGACCATACTAAAGCTACCAGTACAACTATGTTTATTGCAGCATTATTTACCATAGCCAAGATATGGAACCAACCCAGATGCCCCTCAGTAGATGAATGGATCAAGAAAATGTGATATATATACACAATGGAATTCTATGCCTCCATCAGAAAGAATGACATTGCCCCATTTGTTAGGAAATGGAAAGACTTGGAAAAAATTATATTAAGTGAAGTAAGCCAGGCCCAAAGAAACATAGGTCCCATGGTTTCCCTTATTTGCAATTACTAGTATATATCTGAGACAAGCAGAAAAGGTCAGATAAGTTGATGTTAGGTGAAATGAATCCCAAGATAAGTATTCAAATGCTTTTTCTTTCTTGCGATTGCTTCTAACATATTTATAAGATGATTTCTTTGTTGCTTTGTATGTCCTTCCCCCATGGAATAACCCGTTTTCACTGTATTTGATGTTGGTATAATTTGTGGAGGGGAAGGGAAAAAACAAATTGTTTAGATAGGGATACAGGTGGCCCCATTGCAACAATGAGATATACAAGAGGTTATGTCAAAAAACAAACTTTACAATTTTGGCTGAGGGAGAAGCGGGGGGGGGGGGGGGGGGGGGAGGGGGGGGAGGGGGGGTAGATAGGAAGGGATGGGAAAGAGGAGGCAACACTGCTTGATAACAAATGTACTTATTACCTTGTCCATGTAATTGCAAACCCTCTGTACGGTATTTTCACAATAAAAAAATAAGTGTGCCAGTAGCTCTAGTGTATTCTTTTTAAATTATATTTTATTATCTTTAAGTAGTGGTAAGAAGGAATTACCATTCAACAAATCTGCTCATGAATACATCTTGATCAATGTCACCCTTCCAACCTTCTTCTCTTTCCCTCCTAACCCACCCATCACTATTTCTTTTCATTTTAGTTATTCATTTACTTTAAAATTATTTTTAAATAGTTGTGCAAAAGAATTGCCATTTAACAAAATAGATTATGAGAACAATATATCTTGATCAATGTCACCCAATTTAACATTCTCAACCATCCTTTCCCAACACTCCCCTTCCTTACTCTGCTTCACTTTGTAGGATATATATTGGATTCTCCTTTTTTGAATATTTTTGTTATCTTTAAATAGTCATGCAAAGGAGTTGTCATTCATCAAAGCAGTTAATGAATACAGTGCATCTTGATCAATGTCATCTGTTTCAACCATCTCACCACCCCTCCTAAGCTACCTTTTTCCTTACTTAATTTGAGGTTATGTATTGAGTATTTTGCCATTTCCAAAAGCTGTTTATGTGTACAGTGCACCTTGATCTGTGGTATCACTTCAACCGCTTCACCCTTCTTCCACTCACCCCTTCCCTTATATTTCTCAATTCTATGGTCTCTACAATGAATTCTTGCCTACATTTTCCTCCCTACTCCATTCTCCGACCCCTTTCCCCTTGGGTCCATCCTCTCCTATTGCAAATACTCATTTCCTGGTACTTTCTTTGCTGGGTTTTGACTTAGTCTTTTTAAAGAATTAGACTATTTGTGCTGTCCATAGAGTCTATTACACTTCAGTTAATTCATTTGTAACACCTTGCTTACCACCTAGTGTATTTACTTGTAGATTTATAGGCATATTTCAGTTTCCACAAATGAGGGAAACCATGTAACCTACGTTTCTCTGGGTCTGGCTTATTTTACTTAATATAATTTTTTCCAAGTCTTTCCATTTCCTTATGAATAGTACAATATCATTTTTTGGATGGATGAGTAGAATTCCACTGGGTGTATATACCACATTTTCTTGATCTGTTAGTCATTTTAGGAGCATCTGGACTGATTCCCTATCTTGGAACATGGTAGACTGGTAGTTTTAGTGTGATACTGTGTATGCTTTATTGGATAAATGCCAATGAGTGGAATTGCTGGGTCATAGGGTACATAGGGTAGCTCTTATGTTTATTTAAGTTTTTTGAGGAGCCTCCATACTGCTTGAACAAGTTTACATTCCCTCCAACAATGTAAAAGACCCCTTTTGGCCTTATCCAAGTCAGCATTTGTTATTGATATTTTTTATTTTATATATATTGGCCATTCTAACTGGGGGAAAGTGGAATCTCAGTATTGTTTGCTTTTCCTTTCCTTTATGGACAAAGATGTTGAACATTTCTTCATCTGTCTACTAGTCATTTTTACTTCTTTTGAAAAGTCTTTCTACGCCATTAGCTCATTTATTATTTTGGTTGTTGTTACTTTGAGGCTTTATATTTTGAACTCTAAGTATATTTTAGAGGGAACAACTTACACTAAGCAAAAGAAATGTACAAATCACTCAATTTGGAAGAAATAAGTTTTATGATTAAAGTTTTAGAGTTGATAAGCTTTGTAGATCAAGATAATGACAATTTGCAGTTTGAAGATTAACATGTGTTGGTGACTTCAGCTAAGTATCACTATGTCACAATACTGTGAAATTTATACAATCACTTAATCTCAATAAAGAAATAAAAAAGAATAACCAAGGCCCCAAAAATGTGGAAATAAAATGTGAGCTAAGATCTGATTCTAAAACCATATCTTTATGACAAGAAGGAAAAGGAAGTTCTTAGAATTGAAACAGAAATTAGCAGCTGTTGGAGGCCTGACAGGTAAATCAGTATAACCAAGTCTAGCTTTCTCAAGGGACAAATAATACTGACCTGAGCACCATAAATGACACTGCTGTTCCCTGTCGTGATTCTAGCATCGCTTGACTTGGGCCTTAGAGTTCAAGCCCAGGTGAAAGCCTTGATATCTATTTAACACATATGTAATATGCATGCATTGTACACATCAATATTATGTATAGAATACATGAATTATATGTGTCATTGTGTATATGTATATACTTGTGTATTCAATCGTGTGTTTATATATGGATTATATACCTTATCTTCATATAGTGAATGTAATATATAGTAGATAGATATTATCACATGTATAATATGCCACATATATACATATGCCACAGCTTGGATCTGGGGTGTCTCTGAAAGTCTCATATCCCCAAGGTACTCACTTTTGGAAGGTGATTAAAACTTTATAACTAAGGGAACTAATGGGAGGTCTTTAGGTCATTGGGTATATACTCATGAATGGGATTGTGGGACCCCAGTCCTTCCTCTCTCATTTACACCCTAGATATGGCACCTCTCAAGAGACCTAAAACATTGGAGTTAACTAAGCATGGATTTTTTTTTAATTTAATTTTATTTTATTTGTGAACATACTGTACAGAGGGGTTACAATTACATGGGCAGGATAATGCGTACATTTCTTACCAAGCATTGCAGCCTCCTCCTTTGGTTTACCCTTCACATCCCTTCCCAGCCTCCCCCCTCCCCCGCAATCCCAATCCTTCTCCTTCCCCCCTTCCCCCCCCCCCACCGACGTTGTAAAGCTCGTTTTGGACATGTCAACTTGTACTTCTCATTGTTGCAACAGGTCCACCTGTATCCTTAAACAACTGGTTTTTCCCCATCTCCTCCACAAGTTATACTGACATCAAATATAGTGAAAGCAGGGGTTATACTGTGGGGGAGGGACATACAAAGCAACAAAGAGATAATCTTATAAATCTAAGCATGGATTTTATATTACTGAATTGTGAACCCAACTCAACTTTCTCTCTATAAATGATTATCTCTGATATTTCTTACAGTCATAAAAAGCTGACCCACACAACATATCTATATAGGAATGTTTTCCAATGGACTGTTTTTGGGTGGCCTCCAGTCTGATATAGTCCACAAAAGTCTCACAGTGGACTTTAGACTGATAGAGTCTATGAAGGTCTCATGCCTTCCAATAACAGTTGTAAATCCACATACTAATTTAAAATCATTAGTTCAAATATCCAAAATATCATCAACTAAGTCAAGTGCAAAGCAATCGCCTGTTCACTCTCAATCACAATGGGGCTTTACTTGTGATCAGGAGAAACTAAAGACTCAATTATTTGTCCCAAATACTAGCAAGAGGCAGAGAGACAATGGTAAGCAGTTACTAATATACTTGCTTAAAAGTGTTGGGGAGAATGGAAGGGTAACAGGATTCACCAGCCTCAAGTAATTCTCAAATCTAGTCATCAGAGTCCCATAGGACACTGTGTCTTAGATTCATCCCAGATCCCCACGTGACATCCAGTGGTTGTGCCCCTGAGTCACTCTTTTCCCTATATATCAGTTAGTGCATATTTATGAAGGAATAGGTAGAGCATGAGGGCTAGACAACTTCTTGAAATATAATATTACTTTTTTAAAATTTCAAGCCATGAATTGTAATTTTCCTTTAATTAACTCAGAAGTGCTTTATAATCCTAGTTCCCTGCAATTATTTTCAAAAGTAAAGAATTTCTCTGCATTTTGTATAAATATACATTAATGAACAAGGCATTCTTATTGCCATGTCTTAAGTTAGGACAACTGTTTTTGTTTGTGTCTTATTCATGATAAATCCTCTCATGATACGTTGTTTCTTTTAGAGACTGATTTTGGCCCTTGAATAATTATTTTTAATAATAATTTTAAACATGGGGTGATAGAATGTTTCTTCTGAGAAGACTGTAATTTGCTTTAATTGAGATAAACACTCTCGAAGTAGACTAATCTAAGTTCAAGCTATGAGGATCCCTAGACCAAGCATGAAAAACCACCACATAATTGCTGTAGTTTGGGGTCATCTTCTATCCATATGTTGACCATTAGGTCCCCATCTCATTAGTTGGGGTGTCAATGTTAAAACTCCTTTCTTTGGGCAGGCTTCATCTCAGTTTTTCACGTATCATCTCCAAATTAAAACCAGCCTTCAAAGCAAAAACAGCTCCAAGTGTCGGGGATCTTTTGGAATTCCCACCTTCTCTTTGAATATTTGCTCAAGCAGTCTCTCACTATCTTTTAAGATTTCTGAAGCTTTTGAAAAGATTTTAAAGCCAAGATTACACATAGCCTTTGAAGGTGTTTTCAGTAAAAAGATTGGTCAAGTTACTCAGCCTGCTATGGTACAAATCATTTAACGATGCTCACAGTTCAACTATGCTTAGCATTCCCTCTCTTTTCTAATTTGGGTTTGAGTTTTTAAATTATTTTTCAAGATTTTTTTTTGTGGCTACATCAGGGCTAAAGCTGTCCATCAACTTTCTTCAGGATATTAAATATATCCACCCCCACTTATGAACACTGTTTTAATATATAGTTTATATTGCAAAGATATTGTACAGAGGGGTTACAGTTACATGCACAAGGTAATGAGTCCATTTCCTATCAAGCATCATTACCTCCTCCTTTGTTTTTCCCCTACCATCCCTTTCTTCCCCACCTCCCCAACTCCTCCCTCCCTCCCACTCCCCGGAAAGTTGTAAAGTTTGTTTTCAATATAATATCTTGTACTTCTTGTTGTTACACTGGGTCATCCTGTATCCTTATTTCAGCATTTTGTTATTTCCCTTCCCCTCTCCAAAAATGTATATATAAGATTCAGGACACTGGAATTAAATACAGTGACAACAGGGCTTATATCATGGGGGAAGAACATACAAAGAAACAAGTTGATGAATTAATGGATATATATATATATATGTATATATATGTATATATATATATATATGTATATATATGAATTCTATACCTACATCAGAAAGAACACCACCGTCCCATTTGTTAGGAAATGGAAAGACTTGGAAAAAAATTGTAATAAGTGAAGTAAGCCAGACCCAAAGAAACATAGGTCCCATGGTTTCCCTTATCTGCAATTACTAGGATATGTCTAGGACAAGCAGAAAAGGTTAAAAGCTATGTACGTATGACCATATAAGCTAATGCTAAGTGAAATGAACCCCAGGATAGGGACACAAGAGATTTTAATCTTTCGTGCTGTTCTTGTTAATGTACTTATAATTTACTATGTGATTTTTTATGTTGTTTCTTTGTATGTTCTTCCCCCATGGTATGAACACTTTTATATATTGTATAATCTTTAGTTTTTTAGGCTTCTCTTCTTACCCCAAAAAAGATCACACAAACATATATTTTCTAAGCTGTACCAGTATTATTTGTTTTCATGTTGGCTAATATATTCAATTCTATTATTTAATATCATCACTAAGAGATTTTAAAAGGTCACACAAGTTACCCACTCAGATAGAGAATTTGATTATCATTGCTTTATAATTCCAAGTAATATATTTGGATATATTTCTAAGAATATTATATAATATTGCCAAAACTTAAATCATTATCACCTTGATTTTTTTCAGTGGAGGAATCTGCATGTTGTTCTACAAAAGTTGGATTACTGTAGAAACAGTAAATTATATTAAATTTAGCCTTGACAATATCTATGAAATGTGCAGAATTTCAGAATTTCAGTACAAATATTTAAGTATTCTGGAAAATAATGGCACCATTTTGTAAGATTATTTAGACAATAAACGACAGGGCATTTTAGCACTAATTATCTGACAGCAGTTGTGTGTCCAGCTTTCTAGCTGATTTTCATGGTAATCAGAGTAAATGAAGACCCTGCAAACTACATTTGCACAAAGCTGGCTATTTCAGATGCCAGCCTTAGCACCAGATATTCCTAAATTATCCCTACTTTTGCTTGACTTGGATACAAATTTAAGGGTTTCTCCCACCCTTCCTTCAAGTTAATTTTCTAAAATGAATCACAAAGGTTACTGAGAGCACTGAATGTACAATTCTGTTTATAATTATAATTTTTTTTAAAGTATAAAGGTTATAATTCCATTTTCACAAATGAAAAAGATATTGAAGGAAAGGCTTGAAAGCCCTCCCTATACAGAAGCTTCTGGTTTTATGTGATATAGTACCCTCCTAGAACATCAAGGTATTTACTCCTTTAAAATCTCCACAAGCCTTGCAGGGCAAGGCTTTTATGTGGAGTTTTATTAGCAAGTTTCATCTGTTGCAGATTGATCAAACCCTTGGCCACTGAACCTCCTCTCCAGCTTCTTATTCTCTTTAGAGGTCAGAGGATGAGGCTGACGATTCCAACCCTCTTAGGATATTCTTGGCCTTTCTGGATTTGTCATCTCTTTTCTTGAAACTATCTAAGGGTCTCCCATTAATTATCTCATTAGAACAACCTAAGTGTGGTTGTAAAGTGTTCCTTATAACTCACAAGAGATGCCTCTATCATTCAGAAAATTTCAGTGATTTACTAAGGTAGTGTTTAGGAACTACAAAAGTACAAATATTGTCTCGGTTGTATCATAGATGCTTAATGATATTTTACCATAGAAAAATTTTAGCATAAGAAAAATTTAAAAAGGCCAAAACAGGCAAATCACAAGTATCCATTTTTCAGACAGCCTGAGGAACGGGCACAGTGTTGCAGAAGACAGGTATCCATAGAAAAATTACATGCCAGGAACCATCAAGAAGGAAAAACCACATTAGACATATTCCCAATAAGTCCTTGCTCGTGGGCAAATAAATTCAAGTCATTGGTATCTCCACATATTAACAGCATATCTGGATTGATACTAAAAAATCCCATTGGAATTCTTCATCTCATCATGAATACTTAGTTTACACACCCTGGAAGAAAAAGATTTAATTTTAAGATGGAATGAATTTAGTTTCTCTGAATATTTTTTTTCTGGGAAGAACAGCTGTTCTTATATATTTGCCTATTTCCCCAAGTCCCCTTGCCAGTACCCCAGAGAAATTGTCTCGCTCTCAGTAAATTCAACTCGATTGTATTATTGAGAAACCCAGTGTTTCTCATTTGATTATTTTGCAAAGTTAGAGCTAAGCAACGTCAATATTGTTCTATCTGTGGTCACGCAATCCTATGCTGTATGTAAAAGGAAGCATAGGATTTTAGGGGAAGAAGATGTGGGGAGCTGAATTTCCAGAGCCAATATTGCTAATGATCATTTAATACATGATTTCATGGCAACTTCTTAACCTATACCAACCCTCCTCTCCACATTTGTCAAGCAAACAAGATTAATTTTTTTCATTCCATTCCTTTTGATTTCAAGCTATATTAAAATTATCTGACCTATATACCCATAGACATATACCAAACAAACTTTCTCTTCGACAATTGGCAATTATTGAAGAACAAAAATGAGTACTTGAAAAAAAAGTGGATCATCAAGAGTGTTAAGGGAGATATTATAGGGGATTTTTGCCTAACGCAGATGCATTAATAAATATAAATATAATTGATCAGACATGAGCTCTCATGGTCTTCTTTTTTCCTCCAACTACTACAATGACAACTAGTTTTACAATGACAACTAGCTTTCTTGGCACCTCATTTCAGCTGTGTCTTTTATTTACTATTGACACAAGGCTCTTCTGATTTTGTGGCAAAGGAATCATGGAGAAATGCAGCAAAGTCATGCATGTACTAACATAAGTACTGGAGAGTTAATGGCCCATGCAGCAATCTCAAGCAATGGGGACAAGGTCAGAAAGATAACTTATCCTCCCTCCCATCCCTTTGTAGTACCAGTCTAAGAATCATGCTATACAGTTTCTTCAAGAGTCCTGGTGGAATTGAATCTCAGTTGTCCTCAATAGTGATCAGCTTAACATTGTACGCTAATTGGCTTACTACTTGATGTTTCAAACCCAACTGCATTCCTCTCCTGTGTCCTGTATTTACTTCCCAAACAAACACCTGTGTGCATGCTAATGGCTCAGTCTCTGTTTCTGGTGAAGGGGACATACAGAATCTGTAAAAGTCAATGCTAGAAATAGCCTAGAAAGCAGATTTTGAAAAGGTAATTGTGTAACTGTTGGCTTTTGGGCAGTGATGATGCTATTGCTGATTCTGAGCCAAGTGGTCATTAATCATCAATAGCATTACAATTAATCAGCAATTTGCATTACAACTCCCCCCTCCCCAGGGGTGAATTAGGATGAGTTACAGATGAAAGTTAACCCTTAATTGGTCTCAAACAAAATGGCCTCCATGGTAAACAGAGGTTAGGTATATTTTGTTAGCAGCTTGAGAACACTTGTAGAAGTAAGATAATGGGTTCTTACCATCTTTATATTCAGGTGTGCTGTGAAAGCCAGAAGTTTTCATGTTCAAAAAAGTCCTTGTCCTCTTTGCTGCAGAACAGATGGTGTTCAAAACCAGACTTCAGATTTAATTATAAAAATGGCAAAACTAGTAAGGAGAACAAATGTCTCAGTGATGTTCCTCTGGGAAAGTGTTACTAGAAAAATCAAAAACAAAAAACAAATAACAAAAATCTGACATCTGTATACAAACATATTGGATGATGAGTGTGAGAATCCTGGATCCCTAGATTCCACTGAAACCTCTTCACCAGGAGAAAGCTAGATAGCCATGCCTAGGAACCTAGGTGAAGTTCTCCCAGGAGGTAGTGAATGACTCCTCACATGAAACCTGTTCATCCTTCTCAAGTTCATTATTTCTTGTATAATAACTGCATGCAAGTCTTAATATAGGCCAAGTGGAAAAGGATATTACCTGTTTAGCAAGGAAATACCAAAATTCAAATATAAAGGAAGAATACAGGAAATAATGTTCTACCAAGTAGTAGGAAGTAGATTTTGAATGAATTGAGAATTGTGGGATGTGAAGATGATTAAATAATTATTCATTGACATGGAACCTACTCCCATGACTTACCTTCTCAGAAAGCACAAGGGGAGTGAGTATATTACAAAGGAAGGATAGCTCTTGGGATCTAAATATACTAGTGGTTCAGAGTAAAAGAGGTGGAGATGCTGGAATAGTCAGAAGTTCAAGAGGCTGAGGAAGTAAGACTATAATATGGATTTGGATTTATTGTCTAGGACAAAAAAATCTACCACTTGACAGGGCTCTTGGGAAAGCCTAAAGTATATAGTATCACTAAGAAAATAAGGGGATAGATGTCAAATGTTTGAAGTTGGCAATAGGAGAACCTACAATTTCACTTTGCTCCCTAATATCGTGATCTGTAAGTTCTAAAATGGCCAAGGACAAATAGTGGCACTTAACTCATACAGCTAAACCCCATATGACAAATAAAATTGATAGAGAGGCGTAGGTGGCAATCTGTTGCCTTGATGCTCCGGGGTCTCTGGCAAGAGCTAATAGTCCTGTGGTATGCCCAGATATGAGATAGATGAGATGTTGAATATGGGGTTTTAAGTTATTTAATTCAAAAGACTCAAAAATTGTAAAGCAAAAGACTGAAACTATGTGACCCAATGAAAAAAATGCAAATACCCATTCTGATATCTAAGTCATTTTACAGAGGTCTAATATTAACTATCAATTAAAAGTAACCTTGCTTTTCTCTGATGTAGGAATCTCCAAATCATCCCCAAGTGGACAGATAGTCACATGCTGGGAGAAATGGAAAAATGTACACTTTTCTCCTGTTGATTGGAAGCAAGATGTGAGCTGATACTAGGAGAGGGAATCTAAACCAATATCGTAGTGCACCTGTTACAATGGGAAACATGGGGGTATGGGCAGGTTGATTTTATGGTAGGAAAGAGCAAGAGTGAAAGCAAAATAGCAAAGACATTTTAGACATTATATAAATTACCCTATGGGAATAAGTCTTAAGCCTACGGTCTTATTACAGACTCCAGAATCACTTGACACCCACAAATGATTTCTCAGTTACTGCACTGCTAGAACAATGAACCTATGACCAGGGTGGGGGGGGGGGGTGAGGGGGGGGAGAGAAGGATGGAATTCAAGTATGTGCACATGTTTGTAAAGCATGAGGTCCATTTTATCCATCAACAAAATGGACCAATCCATTTCCAGGAACTAATGTTAAGCTATCTAAATTGTAGCATCCCTTAGAGAGAAGATACATTGGCCTGATGGTTGATTCGTTGTCGTGGAACAGTACTAAACTGAAAGCACAGTAAATTTTCCTTCTCAGAAGGAATTTCCTTCTCAGAAATTCTAGAAATAGATTTTGCCCTACCATCAAAATGCCTGCCTTACAAAATGCCTAATTTACCAGCATAACTATGGGTATCAGGTTGACTGACTTGAGAGATTAATGCCTTAGAATATTGTTAAAGCATACTTCTGAGATTTTCTGTGGAGGCATTTCCAGGGAAGATAGGTACAGGGCTCAGCAATTTAGGTGCTAAAATCCTGTTCTGAAACCAGCTTTCATTGGCCAGGGACCAGGATGAAATGAAAATATGGAAGAAAGATTTCATTCTCCTCCTCCCTCTCTCTTTTCTCTGTCTCTGTCTCTGTCTCTCTGTCTCTGTCTGTCTCTCTCTGTCTGTCTGTCTCTGTCTGTCTGTCTGTCTGCCTGTCTGTCTATCTGTCTCTGTCTCTGTTTCTCTTTCTCTGTCTGTCTGCCTGCCTGTCTCTCTCTCTCTGTCTCTGTCTCTCTGTCTCTATCTCTCTGTCTCTGTCTCTATCTCTCTCTTCTCTGGCTGGTGTGTTTTCTTGTACTCCCACTTGTGGACATCAGATTGGATTTTTTAGTCTGCACTTTGACCTGTGCCAGGGGAGCTATGTGGCAGGGTTCTCCTGGCCTTTACCGTCAAACTGGTGTAACATTAGCATCTCTGAGATCTCTTATTTTTTTGGATGGTGCCAGATGCCTAGCTTCCTTGGCTTTCTAGCTTGTGGACGGACATCAGGAACAATTTTAGTCTCTGCAATATGTGAGCTAATCTAATAAAGTCTTCCCATATAAATACTTGCTCTCTTATTCATTTTTATTTTTTCTGGCTAATTCAATATGGTTCATAATATCATCTAAACAAAGGATCTATTATCAGTGGATAGTATTATTAGCTGAAACACAGTATCTGATGGCCCCAGTATAATACACCAATTGGTAGCAGCCAGTTTAATAGAGAGAGACCTTAGAGAGCCAAAGGCTGATAAAGGAGGCAGTTGCAGTGGTTTGGGGTACTGGATTGGTTTTCCATGGTCTCTGGTCTGTACTGATCTCAAAGAGGGGGAGGTGTGGAGAAGAAACTCAGACTGAGGAAAGTTATAAGCATTCACTCACCCATATGTTCCACATAAATGTCTCAGATTTAACAAAGCACAGTCTACAGATCCAATGGCTATGTTCACAGGATGTTCAATTGTATACCTAAAGGTATATGACTTGCAAGGTACAAATGCCATACTAAGAGATAAAGATGTCTGACCTGAAGGATGGTTGGAGACATTCGAGTCACTTTGTTTTGTTTTGCCCTAAAGATGGCTGACAGAGCAGCTCCTCCTTATTCAGCATTAAATTTAAAGGTCTGTATTAGTTTTGCATGGGGAATGGGAGCTGAGTTAAGTAAAGAGTTTAAATGAAATACAAAGAATAAGGTGAGCCACATAGCAAGAAGAATGTGCATATATATATAGATATAGATATATATGACATTTCTCAAATATTCCTCCAAAATATTGACTTTTTTTCAAAAAGGAAAAACACTTTATTTTTGGATTTGGGGGTTGATTTTCATTTATTTATATATACTTCTTTTTTTTACCAGCTCTCTGCGGTATCCCTTTATTGAGGTAAATTATCACCTCATACTATCCATAATAAATCACTCAATTTTACATTCTGCCATCTTAGATGACTATTGTTTTTTTAAATTGCAAGAAGATTATCTAGCCGTTGGAACACTAGAAACCTCTAGTGAATGTTACTCGGGTTTGTTTCTCCTTCCTCAACACCCTGTAATAGAATTTCAGTATGACAGAAGAAAAAGCAATCCCTAATTCAGTTCTCAAAGACAGGATTATGGAAAACAAGGCCCTTCTCTCTGAAGCACATTTGCGTTTCCCTGCAGACATCCCTCTGTCACACCCCTTAAAGGGTTCTGCTGGGCTTATGTAGACAATGAGCTGCAGTCACAGACTGCAGTTTGGAAGATCATTGTGTGACTTCTAATCACTTGTTAATTTTTTAAATTATTTGTTTATGGTGCTGGGGAGTGAACCTTGTACTTGCTAGGCAAAAACTTTATCACTGAGCTGTATCTCCAAACCTGTCTTTTTGTTTAATTACTGGAAAAAGTTTCATTGTGAAATATTTTTAAATGTTAAATTGTTTCTCAGGGTTAAACAAACAGGTAGGTGGGGAGGGTGGGGGGAATCTATACTAAATTAACTACCCTGTATTTCAGACTGGCAAATTTCTTTGGCACGAGTCATAAATTTTTCCCTTTCTGAAACTTCCCTGTATACCTTCTTAAGGGTCTGAATTTGGAAATCCAAATACATCAGGGACTAAATTATTTAGAAATTACCCTGAATACCGGATTACTGAGATTATCTAAAAATAACTGAGGTAATGTAATGTAGAAGTAACTAATGACCTGTAAATGCAGGTTCCTCTATAACTCTCTCTTTAGGGAGGAGTTAATGTTTCTCAAATGGCTTCTGTGGGAACTGGTTGGTTCAGAGGAACTGGTAATAGGAGATGATACAGTGATTTTGCCATTTTGTCCTGACAAGCCATCTTTCCAAATGGATATATTCACAAGTGCTTAAAAAATGCATCAACAGCTGATAATAGCCCAGAAATCTGTACTCCTCATTCAAGATTACTTGTCAGGACTCAATGTGCAGAACACCTAGTGGGTTTTGTTGTTATTGTTTTATTTCTCTGCACCAACAGGCTATGTTATCACTGCAGTGTACAAAGCAAAAGCTAATCAGGCCTTTCCTCTTCAGTGGTACCTATTTCATTTGCTCCTTACATGGATAATCAAGTACTTTGGGAGCTAATGCAGAGAATTGAGAGCGAAGGGAAGCATTTACAACAAGGAACAATCCTGTCAGAGGCTACAAGAGGAGAAAATTTGCTGTTATTTCTCATCATCTTCTTGATTTTATACACATTCAAAATAAAGCAGAGGTGCATTAAACAGAGTTGCCCAAACCTAGTACTAAAGTACTTAAGAAGGAGCAGAGGTTTAGGTCTTGTCTCCTAACCTCTTGAGTGTTCTTTTCTTTCCAGGACACTGCCTGTCCTCAAAAGATATCAAGAAACAAGTCATTGATCTGTCTGCAATTTGCTGAGACACAACAGCTAGACCAGACCAGGCAAAGCAGTTAGTAACTACAGTTATTTGTTTGTTTGCTTTTTAAATGGGCCAGGCTTCCCATTTTGATACATGATAGTAACTAAGAAGCAAAAAACCACATGGCCCTTGAGTATCTTTTATTTTATCTGACATGTTGAGCTAAAACAGAAAATGATGAAAAAGAACACTCTGGCTAATCGTTTGATAAACTTTGATAATCATTCTAGTTATTCTGGGACTTACAATTACAGGAGTTGAAAACTGCCGTGGACTCACCTTATATACTTACCACTTATAGATACTTACCACTCACACCATTAGTTACTTAGAGCAGCCTCTGAGTCATCAGATCACTGGTCATGGTAATCACAATCTATGTTCAAAGAACTCTTATTTGGGTTAATAATGGTCCCAAAGCACAACAGTACTAATGCTGGCAAGTTTATTACAGTATAGTTTGTACGTGTTCTTTTCTATGAATAGCTGTTGTTGATCTCTCCCAGTGCCTAAGTAATAAGCTTTACATAGGGTGTGTATGCACAAGAAAAATATAGAGAGCTCTGGATGTTTCCATGGTGTCAAGTATCTGCTGGGAATCCCGGGAAGTACCCTATGGATAAACAGGAGGTCTGCTCTGCAAGAAGAATGATAACTACTACAGATAGCAAGCTGTATCAGAAAACTTAATCCTAGAAAATCTCTATAGAAAATGCTACTGCTGTTATTCTGCTTCTGAATTATGATACACATTTCCAAAATTTACAATAATGGTGTGAGGAATAGTTGTTATGATGAGTAACTTCGTTAAAGCATTTAGAGTCCTAAATTCTTGTTAAATTTTTGAAAAGTCCTTTGTCAAGAAAGAAGTATAATTCAGCTTAGTTAGAGAGTTCTTAGTTCCGGTCTCAGTTAAAGGATTTTGAAATCCTAAATCAAGAATGTGCTGCAATCCATCATTCAGTTCCAGCAATACACTTTTGTTTTTTCAGAAGAGAAAGGGAGCAAACAAGTGAGCTATCTAGCTTTCTATTTCTGTGAGCACAAAGCCAGTTATCAGAAATTCCATATTGGTGAAATCTTCATTTCACTGCAGGTCAATACAGAAGAAAGAAAAACATTTTTCTACAAAGGTCTGTGTTGCTGTCAGATGGCAGCACATTAAATTGTTTGAAAAATCCACATCCTGGCATGTGAGTATTTTTCAAAGCTAACTATTCATAAAATGTTGACATATCATTACTGTAACTGTCAACAGACATGGATACTGGTATGGTCACATGAATTGCTATTCTCAAGGAGACCAGAAATCATAAGACTACACTGAGAACTTCAGAATACTAGTACTCCAAACAAGGAAATGGTGGATTTACCTAAATGTAGATCAAGAGGATTCAAAGAAACAGTGTCAGGATAATCCTGAAGTAATCACAAAATCAAAAAAGAGTCTATTAAAAAGAATCATAAGAGAATCATTAGAAAGCCCTTTTCATTATGATTGTCAAACCTAGGTAAGGTTCTGTATGGAAAAATTATTTTAAAATACAATGAACTAATGTAAACCTTGACTGCATCCATCATGGCTCAAAGTGCTGATATATAAAATTTTATACCCTCAATATAAAGTTTCACACAACTCATTTAAGCCAAAATAAGGTAAAGCTTTTGATATTGGTTGTTAGAAACTCTCAGGGAAATTTGCAGAAAAAAATATATGTTGGAGAAATGATTTTTTCTCAACTTATTCTCCACTTTGTGAGTGAAAATAGTATTAACGAACTTAACTTAAATATTCAAAATATTTACAAGTAGCTTCCTAGCTTTAAAAATAATCTTTTAATTTTCTTACAAACATATGGTGGTTTATCTATGGACAGCATGAGCTAGAGCTGTCATTTATTGGATGTTCTGTGACAGGAAAAGTTATTGAGGATTTTTCTTGCATGTGTTCATCCATGTTTATATGAAGTAAACACAAACAGCTATGTGAGTTTTAGTAATCATTAATGAGGAAAAACATCCAGGCAGTACTTGCACAGGCTCCTAAAAAAGAATACCATTAATCTATTTACAGATTGGTGGTTCCTATAGGTAGGCTTTCTGGATTCTTTGCTCATTGTTATTGTACTATTCCTTTCAGCTTGCTGCTCATATTCTGAAATCTGTCACTCTTCACTCACTGAAAGAAATAAGCACTCATAACCTTATGACATCTTGCCTAGACACCCACTGTACTTAGTCTCATTCAGAGAGGTAAATGCTAGTGCGCATTTAAAGGGAGATCATTCAGAAAATTGATACCCAAGTCCTTGCCCTGACATGTGCTTCATGGTTGAGAAAGATCACTAGAACAATCTGACCATTATCTTACCTTTTATTCCTTTTTGTGATGGTTGTAAACGTAAGGTTAAAAATCCATTTATGAAATTATGTAATCATGATTTCTTATGTCCCATTATACTGGGCATTTGAAAACATCTAGCTTTAGCTAGTAGGGAGGAAAATTAATTGCATTTTCTCCTCTAATGTTTTAGTTTATCCTATTTTCTCATTATTTTCTCTTGTTAGACTATATTTTTTCATCATATTATCATCAAACTAAAAAAATTATGTATAATATTTATCCTAAATATAATCTAAGTAATTTTAACACATTTGTTTGCCTGAAAAAAAAGAATCGTTATATTTTTCTCTTCAGTTTTGAAAGATTATGTCTTTCATGGCAATAAGGATGATTTAGAATTATTTTGTAGTTTGCATAATTACAAACAAAAAGACTTACAATTCTTTTTTATGTTTTTTACTATAAAATAGTATACAGAGGGGTTACAGTTACATGAGTAAGGTAATGAGTACATTTCCTATCGAGCATTACAAAGGAGACAATTCTTGTCTGAATTTCTCTGCACTCATTCTTTTTTTTCTCATGCTGACTTAAAGTTTTCCTTTTCTATTTTATGTTCATTTTGTGTTGGTATATTATTCTGTGTCTATTGGGATTAGAGATTGTAAGATTGTAAGCTCTTTTGCTATGTCAGTTTCCAGTTTTCACCAGATTTTAAGCATTTTTGGCCTCTCTCTCTCTCTCTCTCTCTCTCTCTCTCTCTCTCTCTCTCTCTCTCTCTCTCTCTTTCTTCAGGTATTTTGCCTTTTTGAGACAGGCTTGTGCTACATAGCCCAGGCTGTCCTAGAAGTCACACTCACAACTCTGATTCTGAATGCTGGGATTATACACAAGCACCAACATGCATTCTCTTAGCCACTATTTCTTAAACATTCCTGCCCCTTCCCCTTGTTCTAGAGCTATAGTTACACATTTGTGAATGATTCTCTCTTTCTCTTTCTCTCTCTGTCTCTCTCTGTTTCTCTCTGTCTCTCTGTCTCTCTGCCTGCCTGCCTGTCTGTCTGTCTCTCTCTCTCTTTCTCTCTCTCTCTCTCTCTCTCTTTTTCTCTCTCTTTATCATGGAACATGAGGACCTCTCCTCTTCTCAAGGATCACCAATCTCCTGAAAAATAGGTAATAGAAAAAAAAATATCATGTCTCCAGAGTAGAGAATGCCACTTTAAAAAAGTGATAGATATTGAGTTCTCTGATACAGGAAAAAGCTAATGTAATAGTCTGCTGTTAGAAGCCTAGAAAAAGGACCAAAATCCATTCTCTATGATACCAGTTGGGTGACTTAAGAAACTCTGGAGAAACAAAACCAATAGGACACTATATATATATATATATATATATATATATATATATATATATATGTATATACACACACACACACACATATGAATTCTATGCCTCCATCAGAAAGAATGACACCGCCCCATTTGTTAGGAAATGGAAATACTTGGAAAAAATTATATTAAGTGAAGTAAGCCAGGCCCAAAGAAACATAGGTCCCATGGTTTCCCTTATTTGCAATAACTAGTACATGTCTAGGACAAGCAGAAAATGTCAAAAGCTATGTACATATGACCATATAAGATGATGCTAAGCAAAATGAACCCCAAGATAGGGACACAAGATGTTTTATCTTTCTTACTGTTGTTTTTAATGTATATATAATGCACTATGTGATTTTTTTTGTTTCTTTTGTATGTTCTTTCCCCATGGTATAATCCTTGTTTTCACTGTATTTGATTCCAGTGCCCTGCATCTTGTATCTATAATTTCTAATTTGGGGAGGAGAAGGGATATAACAAAATGCTGAAATAAGGATACAGGTTGACCCATCGTAACAATGAGATGCACAAGACTATGTTGAAAACAAACTTTACAACTTCGGGTGGGGGGGAGCTAGGAGGGAGGAGTTAGGGAGGTGGAGAGGGAAGGGATGGTAGGGGAAAAACAACAGAGGAGGTAACAATGCTCAACAGGAAATGTACTCAGTACCTTACTCATGTAACTGTAACCCCTCTGTACGGTATCTTTACAATAAAAATATATACAAAAATAAAAAAAATCAAAGTAAAGGACACATACAAGAAGAATATCTAATGAAATGGATTCACTGAAGTAAAACAGAGTAGGACTGATAATCGCATATAATGTGGGATTTAATCTGGTATCGGATGAAGATTTTTAGTGGGAAAACTCATGAAATTCGATTTCAAAATGTACATGAGATCACTTTGTAGTTTTGAGAATATTAACATGACTATGTAAGAGAAAGTCCTCATTCATAGGAAGCACCCACCAAGACACTGGAGATAAAATATGCATTATCTCCATGTTACTCCCTGTAGGCAGAGTATTAGCACCTAGATGATATTTGAATCCTGGTGTCTACAAACAGCCTTTCTTACATGACCAAAAAACTTGGAAGGATATTGAGTTGAAGAGATTATCCTGGGTAATCATGGTGGTCCCAGTGTAATCATAAGACTATACATTGAAAGAAGGAAGCTAGAGCCCTATTTAGAGAAAGTATAGAAGCAGAGAGTAATGGTGCAAACATGGCTCTAGGAAGATAGAGGGCCCCAAGCCAAGAAACACAGGCAGCTCCCAGGGAGGTGGATGAACTTCAGGTGGCTCAGTACGGCCTTTATAGAATAATGGTTGTTAGAGTGGAAGATGTGTAAAAGAGTTTTGAGTACAGTATTTGACAGTCTTTGCACAAGTTCCAGATTCTTAAACATTAAATAATTAAGTCATTTTATCTAAAAGTCTGAGGAAGGGAAAATGATGTAAAAATAACATCATAAATCATCCAATCTATGTGGAAAGGGAGCGGTTTCAATGAAGACAGAGCCATCCTAAATTCTTAAAGATTTCTTCCTATTAATTTAGTTGTCTTCATTGGCTTGAAGAAAGAAACCAAGAAACAGGATGCTTTTCTTTGCATATGTCTGCTGACAAACATTAAGCTTTCTCTGCTGTCAAAGCTACTCTGCAGTTCCTATGGTTCTGTTTGTGTTGATTTGCATTTGGTTTTGTTTGCTTGTTTGTTTGTTTTTAACCATTGCAGGCACCACCCAATGTGCCTAGAGTAATTTGTGGAAAGTAGTATTTGGAGAAGTTAGATGACACTTAAAATATGATCCCCGAATAAGCACCACATACTGCTTGCCTAAGTCGTGTGAAAGCACCAACTTAGTACTTTTCTGATTGTTAACACCGCTCAGTTTTCCTGGAGGCTTCTAGCTAGCAGCTACTTTGAGGCTAGCATATAAGGGACAAAGAGCACACACATTTGGTTTACTATCACAATATTAGGTTTTCCCCTGTGGACATGGATAAAAAGATATTGGAAATAAATGGGTGAAAGAATTATAGATGTATTTCTACAGTTCGAAGAAAGAAGAAAACTAAAATAGTTCAGATAGGTAACCAAACCTTTTGCCCTTCCCCCATGAGACAAATGAGATCAGGCATTTCTTGGCAAGCTCCCATGATTTTAAATTTCCCATTAGCATATAGTAGGTTTAGACTCTAAATCCCTTTGAGCGTGGGAATTGGTGAGGACAGAAACACTGAAAGCTATTGCTCAGATGAGCTCTAACTGTTATTTTAGAATAAACGGTGTCCGTAAAGAGAAAGATAATAAGTTTTATGTCTTTGAATTATTTTTCCCCCTTTTAAATAGCAAGATGTTTAAAAAAAAAAAAAAGCCATTTCATCTCCGAGAAATTCAATGACCATGTTTGATGACAAGCCAGATGGCAGCATTCTCTAGCCCTGGTGCCAAGTAGCATGACAGGAACTGCAATTTACCTTCCGTGGTGAGGCTAGCTACTGCAGCACACCCCAGAACACTGCACACCCCAGCTGCGGGCGAGCGAGGCTGCTGCCGGTATGTGCAAACGCAGTTGGGTCCCTCCCAACTTGAATGCAGCACGTAAGAGACTGGAGCAGTCCCCAGCAATTATAGAATTGGCATGCGCCTCATTGTTTACTCGCAGTCATATTCCTACTGGACTTTATTAAAACACCATCTGTTGTCGGGGCAGACAAAGAATCCAAACGGAAAACACATAGCAAGGCGCGCAGAGAGGAAGAGAAAATGGAAGCGCGCATGTGCCTACTGGAGTCCAGTTGACATGCAGATTTGGTTGCATTTTCTAACAGGCTACATTTCATCCAACGGGTTCGCTTGTAACACGATATTTCCCCCCCCACACACACCATGCTCCCACTTTGCCCAGACTTTTCTTTATTGCTTTCCATTGCCAGCTAGGCCAAAACAATTTGTGGTCCAAATGAAGTTGGCTATGTGTGATTTCAGGCTGGAAGTGAAGTCAGCATATGGGTGCAACCCAATCCCATTAGCATGACTACAAATTAAAACCAAAATCACGGAAAGTTAAGTCATCCCAACCAATGGTGCTCACAGTCAACTTCTGTGTTGAAGTTCGGAATAGGCTGAGTAATAAAGGGTATCTGCCAATAATAATACCTCCAGGGCACAAGGAAAAGTGACTTCTTTCAACCATCAGCTGTTTCCTCTCTTTTTTTAAAATCCTGCAGATGAGGATCAGATATTTCTAATACACAGCTGGTCCCTACAAATGGCCAAGTGTAATTTTTCATATGCCTGCATCCAATTCCAGGTGAAATTAATTAGTCGGCATTCCTCATCAGATAATAGTAATAAAATGTGATGCAAGTAATTAATATGCAAATACAGAAAAAACAGCGTGGAGACTGTGATACGTCATTTTGCTTCTACAGAAAGGCATCTGTCTTTTGCTACTTGCAAAGCAAAAGCTAAACCGGAACAAACCCTGTAATGAACATAGAGACAAACCTTCTTCCTGTGAGAAAATGAAATTAATAACAGCACTGAATACTTCTTGGGTATACTGATTTACTCAAAATGCATATTCAAATATGCTGGTGCAGGTGCATCAGGAGGCCATGAGGAAGCCAAAGAGAAAGCTCACTTAATGCATGATGTCACCATCTGCATTGCCTGACACTCAGACCCCATACAAGCAGTCATTTTCATTTGCAGAAATGCCGTTTACCACTTTGCAAGCACTACCAATATTTACAGAGAATCCAGCGAATGAATGAAAAGAAACAGCTGCAACTCCTTCCACCTCATTGCTCATCTCATCTCTAACTCTCGCTGGCTGTACTGTCTTATTTGTAGTCATTTTGTTGAGCAATGAATTGGGTTGGCAGCCTTCATTCAATACACTCATGCTAAGCACATTGCAATTCCTCTCATAAATGGTATCTTTCCCAAGACTTTTGTGAAGAATACCATGGCAGGCTGACTATGTTTTGCATACATATTTTAAATAAACTTCAAAACACATGAATAGCTCAGCCAGGGTTTGCTCTAATACTCCACCTAAGATGTTTTTAAGCTTGTTCCAGTACTAAATATCATACTGTTTCATGTTGTTTGGATATATATATATTTATATATATATATATATACATATATACACAGCACATATATCAGTATTATTTACAGTCCAGTATGGTTTTATATATAATATATTATTACATATATAATATGTATATATGAAATATAACATTTAGATATGATATAGATAATATATAAACTATAACATATAGTCCATACATATTATATATTATGTATCATATATATGATATCTAATACATGTATTATATATGATAATATATTTTATAGAGTTATAATATATTATAAGGGGTTTTTTATAATAAGGGATTTTTTTATATTGAAGGGATATTTTTTGGCAGTCCTGGAGCTTGAACACAGAGCCTGGACACTGTCCCTGATCTTCTTTTTGCTCAAGGGTAGCACTCTACCACTTGAGCCACAGTGCCACTTTCAGCTTTTTCTGTTTATGTGGTACTGAGGAATCGAACCCGGGGCTTCATGCATGCTAGGCAAACACTGAAAGTCAGCCTTTGTAGAGATACAGAAACAGGAAGAAGAAAGGGAGTCTTTAGGGATTGAGAAATGGGATTTTTGAGCCAAACAAGCTAAGACAATGAAGATTTCAGGAGAAACTTTTCAAGAAACATTTTACATGCTGGGGAACAGTGACTCACAGCTGTAATCCTAAATATTTTCAAGGTGGCAGTAAGGAGAATCACTGCTAACAGCAATCCTGAGCAAAAATAAATGTTTGGAGAATCCTCTCAACAGGAAGAGCTGGACAAGGTGGTGCACTCCTGTTGTCCTCACAGCCATGTAGAAGGTCTGGACAAATATCATAGTCCCAGTACCCCATGCATAAAAGGTAAGACCTATTCAAAACACAACCAAAGATTTCAAACTGAAAGCTTAGTAGCACATCTTGCACAAGAATACCAGCTTCCAGAGGGTATGATGAATAATTTCATCAAGAAGAGACAGAAATATGTGAAGATTTTTTAAACTTTGTCCACCATTGTGCTTGAGAAAGAAGCTTTGGAAACCTTTTATGATGAAAGATTCCTGAGTAATGATTTGGTGACTTGATTACAACTACCAAAACATGTGAATGAGAACATGTTACAGACTGAAATGCCTAGTTCTAGAGTTTATGCTACCTACTGGAGCAACTTAAATGCAGATGCTTATGAAATTCTTCCCATTACCTGGGCTAGAATGAGTTAGCTCAGGATACAAGACAGCTGACAAGTAGAGGTTCAGCTGCAGCCATCTTGTAAGCATGGATCTTACTGTCAAAGACAAAATAAGTGTATCTGAGTGAGAACTTTGGGTGAAATTAAGCCATACATGGGAAGAAAGCATTTCTGAATCCGAAACCAGCAAGAGCTACAACAGGCCAAGAGCTACAATAGGTTGGAGAGAGGTTAAGTTGGCCATATGTGGTTTCTTTGGTGTTATGCAAGAGTGTGAACAATGGAGAACAACAGACATCATGTCTTTTTTCCATGTATATTACATGTTTCAATAAAGATTTCCCTTATTTCTTATTGTCCTACTTAATGCACAGCTAAATGTCATTAAGGTCTTTATGTTATGTCAATATTAACTTCCTTAGCATAAATTAGGACACAATAGATAGTTTTCTATCTATGGAATTGCTATAGAGATTGAAAGACTTTTTTTGTAAAGTATTACTACAGATGACTTTACAGTAATCTTGTTTGTGTTCATTGAAGCATTATTTGCAATAACCAAGATATGGAATCAGCCCAGATGCCCCTCAATGGTTAATGGATCAAGAAAATGTGATATATATATACACACACACACACACACACACACACACACACACACACACACACACACACACACACACAGTGGAATTTTACTGTTGGAAAAAATGACATTATACCATTCATGAGGAAATGGAAAGACTTGGAAAAAAATTATATTAAGTGAAATAAACCACTTCCAGAGAAGCAAAGTTGGCATGGTTTCCTTCATTTGTGGCAGATAGAATGTACCTATAAATCTATAAGTGAACACATTGGTCAGTATGCAAGTTGTTACAAATGAATTAAGTGAAGTATGGACTTTATGGAGAACTCAAATAGTATAATCTTTTTTTAGATTTTTTTTTGGGGGGTCCGGTTGTGGGGCCTGAACTCTGGGCCTGGGCACTGTCCCTTAGCTCTTCAGCTCAAGGCTAGCACTCTACCACTTGAGCCACAGCGCCACTTCTGGCTTTTTTGCCTGCTTATGTAGTGCTGAGGAATCGAACCCAGGGCCTCATGCATGCAAGGCAAGCGCTCTACCACTGAGCCACCTTCCCAGCACCAAGTAGTATAATCTTTTAGCAAAACTAGGTCAGAGCCCAACAAAATCAGTACCAGGAAATGAAAATATTCAAGAGAGGAGGGGAGGCTAAGGGGAGACCTTCCCAGCCCCAAGTAGTATAATCTTTTAGCAAAACTAGGTCAAAGCCCAACAAAATCAGTACCAGGAAATGAAAATATTCAAGAGAGGAGGGGAGGCTAAGGGGAGATGGGCAGACAAATGATAGGAGGGAAGGGGAAGAGAATGCAGTCAAGAATTCATTGCATATACTACAAAATTTTTTAAAAAATAATGGAAAGGATGGGTGAAAGTGGTGTGAGAATGTTGAAGGAGATGACACCGCTGGACATGATTATATTTATAAACTGCTTTGTTAAATGGCACCTTCTTTATATAACTAGGGATCATTTTTTTTTTGTCAGTCATGGGGCTTGAACTCTGGGCCTGGGCTCTGTCCCTTAGCTCTCCAGCTCAAGGTGAGCGCTCTACCACTTGAGTCACAGTGCCATTTCCAGTTTTCTGGTGGTTTATTGGAGATTAGAATCTCATGGACTTTCCTGCCTGGGGTGGCTTTGAACAGTGATCTTCAGATCTCAGTCTCCTGAGTAGCTAGAATTATAGACGAGAGCCGCTGGCAGCTGGCTAACTAGAGATAATTCTAAAAAATTAAAAAATATGTCTACAAGGCTGTTTTTACAAGGTAGTATTAACAGATCCATCACCCTTACTTTCCCTAGTATTCATAGTTTCTAACTTGCCCACACTGAAATATTCTATGGGATTCAGCTTTTAGTTTGGGGATTATGCTTGAAAAGGAACAAGAAATAATTCCTTGACCCATTTTCCTTCCTTCCATCCACTATGGCCAATATTGTTTCTACTCGCCATAGAATTGATGTCTTCACATATTGACCCAGGCACAGGTTCCTCTTTTAGATTATCAGGAGAATTTAGTTTGAGAATGACAAAATCTAAACTCAACACTGGGACAATATGTATTCATCTAATGTTAATATAGCAGAATAAACTACTCTACAAACAAGCAAGTTGGAACAATCCTCCATGGTTTTCTTTCAATAATCTAACAACTCTTTACGACCATGAGCATGCATATGCACACACACACACACACACACACACACACACACACACACACACACGCACATACACACACACACTTCCCTCAGACTGTTGACATTTGGTCAAAAGCAAAACAAGGTTGTCTTTGTTCTCCAACTGTAGAGTCATTTAACCTAGTTAGCCTGAAGATCACAATGATAATATATTACCACTCCACTTTGTCACTGTAGTATTGACTTAATGTCTTGAGTGAGAAGTATTGCAAAATGCTAAAATAAAAATACCCTAAGGAAGCCAGGTGCCAGTGGCTCACACTTATAATCCTAGATACTCAAGAGGCTGAGATCTAAAGATTGTGGTTCGAAGTCAGACTCAGCAGGAAAGTCTGTAAAATCTTACCTCTAATAAACTGCTTAGAAAAAAGCAAAACATGGCTGTGAATCACATGGTAGAGTACTACTGTCCTTGAGCACAAAAAAGCTCATGGACAGAGCTCATGCCCAGAGTTTAAGCCCCAGGACTGGTAAAATAGATAAATAAAAATAAATAGAAATCCTAAGAAGTGTGCTCATCTCATGGGATAGAAAGTAGAGCACCTCTAGGACAGCTCTTCATTTCTCTTTATGTTTTGGGCTCTGTATATGGCTGGAGTCATATACAGAACTTGCTATTAGACAGCATCAACAAGAAGAATGGAACTAGAAGGCTAGAGTTAGGACTAGGGTTAGAACAAGAGGCAAACAACAAGAATAGATTACCACTCTTTTTCTTCCCTCAGAAGTGAAAGAGACTCTTATTTTCTCTTCCTTGAACACTGGTTGTGCTGCCATGGAATGGACTGTAATAAAAGGAGATCTAGTTTCTCTGGCTCTGGCTTGCTTCCTCTTTTGCCATGTGACTTCTTTTTCCACATGCTCCTACTTTTCTACTAGACTCCATCATGTTCTGATGCAACAAGAAAAGATTCAGTGTGCAAAGTAGACATAAGGTGAACATTCTTGTGAACACTTTAAAACAAAGAAATTTGGGTAAGCTATTCAAAACTTTCCCAAGAAATAGTAGGGCAGTAATTAGAATTAATACCTAAAATTACAGAAAGCACCTTTATAAATTCATTTTTTTAGAAAATAAAAAACAAACATAGAATAAAGAATTCAGTAGCATTTCATAAAACAGTATTGACAATGGAACAAATGCCTTGTAGGAAAAAAATATGGAGGGAATATACCTAAAAGTAGAAGAAATCCCTATCTCAAGATATTATAACCATAGAAAAAAATCATCTCATGCAGAATACATGTTAGCAGGCAATGAGGCATTTGTGAACAAAGTTGCCATGTACACGAGAATGAAGATACTCTTTTGTCCCTTTGATTTCGGTTTCCTTGAATAAAAACCCAGAAATGTGATCAATAATCATGTCACAATTCTGTTCCTTGCTTTCCAATGAACTTCCATATTGCTTTCCTTAATGTGCTAATTTACATTCCACCTACAGTATACAATTGTTTCCTTTCTCCATGTCCTCTCCAAATTTCACTTTTGCCATGCTAACAGTTCTGAAGTAATATCTCATTGTAGTTTTGGCAATTTTTAAAATTTTTTAAAATTATTTTTGACAATGTTGTTTAAGGATGGGTAATAATGAGCTTTTATTTCATGATGTACATGGTTATTTTATGTCTTCTTTTGAGAAATTTCTATTGTTTGTTGAAATTGAGAAATAAAATATGAATAAAGTATGGCATATATACACTAATATATTTGTCCTACAAAGGGTAACTCTGTCATTTATGATGCCATAAGTGAATGTGACGCACATTATTGTAAGTGAAATAATCCAGTCACAAAAATAAATACCAAATGATCTATCTTGTATGTGGAGTCTAAAAGAAATCAAACTCACAGAAACAGAGAGTCTATATTAGAGGCTTTGGATAGGGAAAGCAGAGATTTTAGAGAACAAAAACTCTCAGATAGGAAACTAAACTTTAGTGATACGTTGCACAGAATGGTGATTGAAATATTAATGGATTACATATTTCAAAATTACTAAATGACTGAACTTTTAAATGTTTTTGTAGGAAACAAAACAACAAGACAAGACAAAACAAAACAAATTTTAATGAGAAAAAGAAAGTAAAGATGAGGAAAAATAATGATTTGGTATGAAAATACTTTGAAGACTATCTTGTCAGATTAGATTATGGATAATATTTCCTAGTAAAAATTAAAATGTAGGAGAAATTCAAAATATAGTATTAGTAGAAAATCTCAACTCTTGAGGCATCTCCATTTTCATTCTAATAGAAACAACAATATCTGGGTTCTCATCCTTTGTAATAGTTCCATGATTCGGGAACTTGAATAAGAAGAAATAAAGGAAACTGTCATTCTAAATTTAATTCTAAGTATTATTTAGTAATTTGAAGTATTGGGAAAACTTGAATAAATACTAGGAAGACACACATATTTGACATTTTAGTCTCATTGCTTATCAATGAAGTCAATTAATGATGAGTTCACACAGGGTTAAATTTGATTGAGTTGGATGGAAAAGCATGATATAGATTTTGAAAGATAGATCTGGTTTTAAGACTCTGGAACTCAAAAGTTTTTATTGGTAACCTTGATCAAGTCACCATTTTTTCCCTGATATATTTCCCTTCTTGTTTCTCAACAGCATGGTACATAAATTCAGAGACATTATAACCATATATAACACAAGACCAGATAATCTAATTTGTTTATATAAACAAGGTCACGGAAATAGAAAGTTAACATGATAATTTAAAATTTGGCAATTAACTATACCTGATTTGGGGAAAATGGAAAAGAGTCCTACTAGGTTAGTTATTAAGCAACAACTTCATAACACCCTATCTAACAAAGCCAAGATATGAGCAAAGAAAATTAGAGCACTTTTATTACCTGAAATCTATAATCATTGAGTCAATGAAAGTGTGAGTAAATGAATGAAAAACATGACAGGGAGTTCTGGATATACCCTGTCTTTAAAATTACTATACTTATGTAGATCAAACCAAACAGAGAATTAAACACTATTACTAACTTTGGAAAATTCTACTCATACTTAAAAGTTATTTAGAAATATAATATTCATTAAAATATAAGGCAAATATAAATATGTAGCATAAAAGACAATTATCTTTCAAAAATCATTGTTAGAAGAAATATTGTAGTTTTATAGATGTGATGAGAATATGATGATCATTATTATCCATGGTTTGGATCTGGAGTGTCCCAAAAGACTTGCTTCCAGCCTATGGCTCTGTGGGAAGGTGTTGGAATCTTAATTTCTAAGAGGCGAGGCCCAGTGGGAGGTCTTCAGGTCATTTGGAGCCATACCTTCCAAAGGGGATTGTGGCCATTACAGCAACTGAGAAGGTTTGCTCCTGGCATGTTCCTTACCATAAGATGCTCTCTCAATTCTTGGCATACATTTTGTCCTGTATGCAGTTATTTCTTGTTTATTTTCTTAGTTTTCTTTACCCTTTGTCATATTTATAATTTTATCCTAACAGTGAAAGGGAAAGGGAATCACAGAAGCAGCAGGCTGAACTAATGCAACAATGATACTCACTTGACACTTTGTTGGAAATGAACTATGTACAACTTGGGGTCAGGGGAAGAAGAATAGACAGGGGTAAGCAGGAGAAAATGAAGGAGGGGGTAACAGTGTTTAAAAATAAATATACTCATTACTGTAGTTATGTAACTGTAACACACACAGCCCCCCTCGGGTTAAGCATCTTTTTAATAAAGATTTCTTTTTTAGAGATGCCGTCTCACCACAAGTCCCAAAGCATTAAGGCTACTAACCATGGACTGGAATCACCCAAAATGTGCTCCAAAGTAAACGTTTTCCCTTATAAATCGATTATCTTAAGTATATTGCTACAGTAATCCAAAGCTAATTGGCACAGTTGTCCAAGACCATAATTCTGTTTTGCTTGAACCATTTTAGAAAATAAATTGGACTCAATATGTCAGAAAAATGGATTGTAACTTGAAAATGAGGATCAAGAATAAGTGCTATGTTTTGTTTGTTTTTTTGGTTGCCGGTCCTGGGGCTTGAAAGCAGGGAATAGGTACTGTCTCTGGCCTTCTTTTGCTCAAGACTATCACTTTATTAGTTGAGCCACAGCTCTAATTCTTCCTTTTCTCAGGGGATAGTTTATTGGAGACAAGAGTCTCATGGACTTTTCTGCCCGAGCTGGCTTCAAACAGCAATCCTCAAATCTCATTCTCCTGAATATCGAGCATAACAGGCCTGAGCCACCAGAACTTGATTCATGTGCATTTTATTAGCCTCTGAATTTTATATGAGTAATTTTTATTATCTTTAAATGGTTGTACAAAGTGGTTTTAGTTCAACATGTCAATTAATGGGCTTCTGAATATTCTTGATCTAAAAGATTGGAAGCTGTTTGTCATGAAGAAGACCATGTCATCCATGTACTTAAGACATTAAAAAAATACAGATACTTAGTCTTTTTGTTAAATCTATAAAATTGGAACTTCTATGGAGAAATCTATGAATGTGTTTGTTGTTTGATTTGGTTTTTCCTTTCTTGCTTTCTTTTCAATTTGTGTGTGTGTGTGTGTGTGTGTGTGTGTGTGTGTGTGTGTGTGTTGTGCTAGAGATTGGACCTAGTGACTTGCAAGGGATATGTGCTACCACAAAGCTACTATTACCTCACTCAAGTATGTGTTTTCTGCAGACATCCCAGGTAATCTTTATCCAAACTAAAGTTCGAGAACCACTTTGCTATGATTTTTTTTTATTGAGAATTTTCTAGCAGTTTATCTAAGCAAAGCCTGAAGCTCACAATGGTATAAAATTTAATTTAAGAAGTGCATTTCCAACCTGGAATGCCCTATTTCTAGGTAGAGATACATTTTATGCACTTGACTGTATTGTCTATCAGAAGGTAAAAGTGTTACAACCCCAAGGGGTATAAAACCATGCCTCTCTGTGATTGTCATCTTGTCCAAGTAATAAGAAATAGTAACAATCATACCATCTTGGGAAGTGACATGAATTTTGGTGACCATTTTCACCTTGACAGCCAAGCAGCAGGATCTCCAGAGATTATTTTCTGAGAAAGCATAACAGACAAAGCGGAGTTATTCAAGGTTCCCAAAAGCAATAAATTTGTAACTCTACTCACATGGAAAGTGAAAATGGACCTTGAAGTGTATCTTTAATTCTGATTACAGGATATATAAATGAATGAAGTAAAGTGGGATCTGCTTTTTTTCCTTTTCTCTATCATTTTATCTTTTCACACTTGTAATTTGTTTTCTTTTCATTTTTTTTCCTAAGGGGATGATAGTTTGGAGAAGAAAGTTTTAGATAAAGGAAAAAAGGAGAAAGAAAACATAATGAATCTGCCATTTGTTCCAGAATAGATTTTTTTTTTTTATGATTTGGGAGTTCACTAGGGATTGAACAGAAGCAGCTAACCTAATTACAAGAAGTCAAGCAATCCCCTCTCCTATGGGTGGCATTCCATATTGACCTGCTAAGAAAATAAATGCCAAATGCATTTGCAGTCTCGGGTGTTAGCAGATGTCTTGCATGAGAACAATCCAGAGCTTTATAGCTTATGCTACCTGTGTAGAAGCAGCAGCACACATGAGAAAGAGCCATTCTCACTCTGCCAACATACATGCTAAGACTTCTGGACCAGTGTGTTGGTTGCAATCCTTATAAATGGTGTCTCTATTTTTACTGGGAAGACAGGAAACAATTTTCAGCAAAGAAAGGCAAATCATAATATGCCCTCTGCAACAGTGTAATCATCAAGTGAATTGACCATGATCCACAGGTCTTAGAGAAACTTTAACAGAGGGGGGTCGTTTTCATGAGATGAAATATTCACTGAAAATTCACATATCAACAAAACAGTAAGTCCTCAACATCATTCACCAGAGCCTTCAGAGAAGAAGTCACCATCAACTCCTGGAAGTATACTGGAGTGAGCAGAGGGCAAAGGATAAATTCCACATCCCATGTCAGCATGATTTCTAACTCTTTCCTGTTCTATGTGGCCCAAATAAAACCAAACCATTCTAGGAAGAGCTGTCATCAGGCATGTATATTTCTGCCACAAGTCTTAGTCTTTAGCGGGGTTCCAGAGGAAACCAAAGGGAGATTCAATGTCTTAAGAAACAGAATTGCTAGGTTCTGACAAGAGAGCATGAATCCCTATAAGTAGGAATGTCCTTATCCTTTTGGCACCTGTATAAACCTAAGTGTTGCTTTATTTTTTTTTCCTTTTCCTTTCCCTCCGTTTTATTCTCTGAGCTCTCTGAGTTTTGTTTTGAACTCATAATTTCACTAAACCCATATGATCCTATACTTTCCCACCATCATTACATTGAAAAGTCAAGCTGTCAGTACACTGACCATTGCAATCTTCTGTTGCACTATGATGATATTTCTTTAGCACACAGGGGGCTAAACATGATCAGGTACATGAAATTTTGGCCAATATTGAAACATTGGTCTATTTCAACTGCCCATGATAGACTAAGAAACACACTCACAAGTGCCCCAGAACACACTCACAAGTTCCACTATCAGAGCAACCAGAGAACTGTAGCATCTGCATTCTCCTAGAAATATTGAATTTCAGCTCTTTGTCTTATAATAAAAATAATGCAAAGGTAGGTAACACCTTGCTAGTTTTACCTACATTTTTCTAGAAATTAACATGTTAATGCTTTTCATCAAAATGACATATTTATTAAAGAACAATGAATGAAATTATCTGAGGGATACAACTATTGTTGTAAGTGTAATCTCATATATAAGGCAAACAGTTTACAGCTATCCATGTGCATAAAGATATACATATATCTTTCTATATAATCTATGTATTTTCCATTTATACAGATATATCTTTAGATTCACCATCAAGTTCCGGTAACAATGACCATTCTTCCCCTTGTTTTTATATTATAAGTAAGTGATCATCTTTATTTAAGGTTAATAGCAGATTATAGCTATGGACCAGTGCGTAGGAGCCTTCATATTCATTCCAGATTCTGCCTTCAACAGTATTTCTACTTAGGGTATGAACAAAATGAAGGAATTAGGAAATTTTTAAGACAAAGAAATAAACTATATCTTAAGATATTGAAACATGTAAATAAAAGTAAATATAGTCTATTGATTTTAACAGAGCAAAGAAATGGAGAATATTCTTAGATACAACATCTTCTATGATTCATGAGGGAATCTATTAAAATCTATGTCATACCCATATGTAACTCTTTTGCAGAAATATTTTTTGTTAAAGTTACATAACTGACTAAAAAAATGTAAAAAAAAATTTAAAAAGCTAGTGCCAGGCTGGGAAGGTGGCTAAGTAGTAGAATGCTTGCGTCACATGCATGAGGCCCTGGGTTTAATTCCTCAGCACCACATAAACAGAAAAATATCAAAGTGGTGCTGTAGCTCAAGTGGTAGACGCAAAGCCTTGAGCTGAAGAGCTGAGGGACAGTGCCCAGGCCCAGAGTCCAGGTCCCATAACCGAACAAGAAAAAAAAAAAGCTAATGCCTTAATATGAAGTTATTTGTAATTCTCTCTTATAAGTATCCCACTCTGTAATCTGTTTGCATTTCTTCACAGGTGAGTCTTCTTATTCAGGTATGTCTCCAGGGTCACTTCAGCAACTCATGGCAGATATTACAGTAATTAAAAGTGCACACTAACTCCAATATATCCTGCTTTCCTTCAGTTGTACCTGACACTGGATTGTGTTAGTATTTATAGGATAGTTTATTGAATTTTAAACTATGTCAAACTCATCAGCCCCGTGGATACATTCATCAAACAAGTAGTTATTCATATCCTTCCATTGTGTGAATGAAATCAGGATAGCTGATCGGTTAACTGATTTTTTCTGAGGCTTTATGACTAATCAGTGGTGTGACTGGGGATTCTAACTCAACCTCTACCCATTTACCTTGTGTCCTCACCAGCACAAAGGAGCAAAACACTCTAGATAAAATTTGAGCTGTGTAAACAGTCTGGAAAACTCCAAAACAATGACATCAAACCTTCACAGAATTTCTCCACTATTATGTCTTGGGGAAAGCCAGGTAATACACCAACTCTTGCCCTCAGTGAATTTACTGAGTCTCTAGACACAAACACAGATAGAAATCTTGAGGACCTATCTTTAGAGTTCCCAGCTGTCAAATTTACTATTTTAACCTCCATTTGGGAACATAACTTTACAAATTTATTCAGAGTCAACTAAACAGTATATCCAAATTATTGTTTTCCAAAGACAGCAGACTGAAACTTTGAACCCTCTGCACACTGCAATACCATTTGAAATAATGACCTATTCCTTATGACGTTTTAACACAGAAAAGAAGTTTTCAACCTTTGAAGCTCTTCTTTCTGCTAATGAAACAGTTTTATCTCACCTCTGAGGGGAATGCATTAGCACCAAATAAGTATTCTTGAAATGTATCATTTCCTTTAGTTATTTGTAATTAAGTGTACAAAGAATTTTTTCTTGAGGAAGCTTTTTGTTATCCAAATTTAAGTCAAAGTAGAATTCTAATGGATAAAAGAAATGTTTCATTCTAGGAGGTGATATGTATGTTCTTAATATTTCCTTCCCAGCATGTCAAGTGCTCTTTTCTATGTGCTGCTTCTGGGGTTTGAATGCAGTACTTGGGCTCTGTCTCTGTCATTTTTGCTCATGGCTAGATCTCTAGCCCTAGAGCCACAGCCCCACATTTGGCATTTTTGATTATCATGGGTTTCCTGCCCAAGGTGACTTTGAACCAAGCTCCTCAAATATCAACCTACTGAATAGCTAAGATTACAGGCATGAGCTCCTGGTACCTAATTCTTTCCTTGCTTTCGTTATTTCTGTGCTGTTTGTTTTAGACAACTGTGATTTGGGATTTTAATTTCTCCTATTATCTTATTCTTTCCAATAAATTTATTCAAATCATTTCTAAGAGGCTGTCTACTATATTAGCATATGATAGTAGATCTACATTGCAAAAGAAATAAATTAATATATAAGATACACTCTAAATTCAGATCTTCCTGGCATCTGACATGTTTTGTTATTTTATTTGCTTAGGCTGTTATAACAAAATACTCTAACTAGGTAGTCATGAGCAACAGAATCTTTTTTAACCATTCTGGAAGCCAACATTAAGACATTTATATCTGGTGAGTGTTTGCTTCCTGACTTATAATGAGACATTCTCACTGTGTCCTAACATGGCACAAGGGACAAGATGGTTCTCTGGCACCCTTTTGTAAAAGCACTAATACCATTTGTGCATTTTCCATTTTCACATCTCAAACATGTCCCAAAGGCTCTACTCCTCAAAATAAATAATTTAGTGATTAGATTTCAAAATACAAATTTTGGGAAGCATAAACATTCAGAACATTGAATGTTCTCTTCTATCTCAACATCGTATACATTGTTCTGAAGTATTTTCTACCAATGTCTTTAATAAAAAATAAGATGACTCTGTAAATGAGAAAATTCTGTAAATGACACATTATTTAGCCCCACCTCTTCTTATTAGGTTTTGTTCTATTGCTCCATTACTCAAGTATACAGGTGCTAAGCTTCACTCTATTCTCCCTCCAAGGTCTCCCTTTGTGATTGTGTTGATTATTATGTGCCATTAAATATGAAGCCTTCCAATCAATACTTTCCCTCTGTACCTCATATAACAATGCTTGCTTCCAGTTTCCCCCATAATACCTTGATGAATAAATCCACATTCAAGAATCACAACTACATTATTCTTCCCATATAAAATATTCCTATTTCTAGAAGAAAACCTATATTATAGACAACAATCTATTTTATCCACATTTATGATGCTAAGATAAATGCCAGCTAATGAAAGATGACTCTGCTGATCAATCCTCAAGTTTCCAAAGGGATGGTAAATATCACTAGCAAATTATTTTTTAGATTTTTTTATTGTGAAGATGATGTACAAAGGTATTATCATTACATAACTCAGATAATTAGTATATTTCTTTTTTAACAACATCACCTCTTTCCTCATTTTCTCCCAGTTTTCCCTCCTCGCCCACTAGCTGTATTTATTAAGAAATTTTATATGCATATTTATATTTGTGTTTGACAGAATTTGTGGAGGTATCTTTGGAAACTGTCAGGATAATTTTTGCAAATTTTTTATAGAGAGGTTAAGTGACTTATCAACATAGCCCAACTACAATTAGGGCTAGAATCAATACAATAAGTCATAGAAGCTTAAGGGATAGACTTAACTAGATTATAAGGGGTCAACTCTAATCTCATGGGCAGGGAGAAAATATAAACCAAAGGGAAGTCTTATACATTTATACATTTAAAACCTGTAGACAAAATAAAATATTGCTCCTTGAAATGTTGACTTTGAAACGTTTGCAGTTTGAGACCATCCCTGTTAGAACACTTCCAAGGGTCCGTTCTCATCAGACAGCTAGACACAGTAATGCACACCTGACAGAAACCCAGACAGAAGCCTAACCCAGAGGATCATGAACAGACACACACCAGGGCAGGAAGCAATACCATATCTCAAAAATACCCAGCAAAATCAGGCCTGAAGGCAAGAATTAGCAGTAAGAGTACCTGGCTAACAGGTATGAAGCCCTTAGTACAAAGCCCTGCACCTGTAGAAAGAGCTATTTTTATAAAATAGAGTCTTATATCATCACTCAAGTATTATACACATCCACCACCATGTAGGTTCACCAAGAAAACTTTTAAATTGACATCTGTGTCATATTCTCCTTGACCCTTTTTCAGATATGAGTAATTTGCTTGGTTCTGCAAAGTGGTCCTAGAATATCTTCAGCATATTTCTTATTTGACTTCTTTATGATGCATTCTCCAGGATTTCATGGCATTTCAGCTTTCTGAAAGTCCCTCACTGTTTTTTTTTTTCCAATTCAAGCATTCCACCCATAAATGAATTCAAGTACCTTAGAATTTTACTTTCAAGTGAAGCAATCAATCCTCATTTCCCCATTATGTTAGTCAATGTTACTTCCATCACTATGCAAAATACACCTGACATAAACCATTGACATGGAAGAGGATTTGAGGGCTTATGGTTTCAGTGGCTTCAGCCCATAACCTGTGGTACAGAAGAATATTCTGAAAATGCTCATTTCATAGCAACCAGGAGTCAAGGAAAAACCGGAAGGAGCTGCAGTCACATGATCTCTTTTAAAGGCACTCCTCCAATTATCTAACTTCCTTCTATTAGGCTCCCAAAGATTCTTCTATCTCCAATTCACCAGAATGCAGCAGGAAGATAACTACACTTTAACTCATGGGCCTTTATATAGCCCTTATTCAAACTAAAATGCTAAACATAGAACTACCCTATGACCTCAAAAAAAAACTAGGAATTAATCTAACCAAAGAAGTGAAGGAACTCCATAATGAAAATTTTAAAAACCTGAAAAAGGTCATTAAAGCATATCTAAGAAAGTAGTAAAACCTCCAATGCTCCTGGATTAGGATGATTAACATCATGAAAATAGCAATACTGTCAAAGGCTATCTGCAAATCCAATGCAATGCCCATCAATATCCCAACCTCATTCATTAATTAAATAGAAGAAGCAACCCCAAAATTTATATGGAATCATAAAAGATCCCAAATTACCAAAATAATTCTTAACAGGAAGAACAGCGCTGGAGGAATATCAATACCAAACTTCAAACTCTATTACAAAGCTATATGAATAAAAACAGCTTGGTAGTGGCACAAGAATAGGCCTGAGGACCCATGGAATAGAACTGAAGATCCAGAAAAGAACTTGCAGACTTAGGGTACACTTAAATTTTGGTTAGTATCCAAAAGAACAGGATGAGAGAAAGACAGCCTTTTCAACAAATGGTGTTGGCAGAATTGTCTATACACATGTAGAAAACTGAAGTTATATCCTTTTTTATTACCTTGCACCAGTATCAATGCCACCCTGAAAATATTATTACAGGAAAGAATGGGGGAAACACTAAGGCTTCTTGGCACAGATCAAAACTTTCTTTCAGCCTTTTTTTCTTCTTTATTTTCTTATTCCTTTCCTCCCTCTTTCCTCCTCCCTTCTTATTCCTTTCCTCCCTCTTTCCTCCTCCCTTCCTCCCTCCCTCTCTCTCTCTCTCTCTGTCTCTCTCTCTCTCTGTCTCTCTCTGTGTCTCTCTCTTCCTTCCTTCCTTCCTTCCTTCCTTCCTTTCGTTGGTCATGGGGCCTGAACTCAGCCAGGGCGTGTCCCTCAGCTCTTCAGCTCAAGGCTAGCACTCTACCACTAGAGCCACAGTGCCACTTCCAGGTTTTCCTGCTTATATGGTGCTGAGGAATTGAACCCAGGGCCTCATGCATGTGAGGCAAGCACTCTACCATTGAGCCATCTTCTCAGCCCCTCAAAACTTTCTTAATAAAGACCCAGAAACACAACAAATCAAAGAAGTTTGGATAAATGGGATTACATTAAACTGAAGAGCTTCTTCATGGCAAAGGACATAGCTACCAAGATCAATAGAAAGCCCACAGATTGGGAAATTTTCACTAGCCATATAACAGACAAGGGCCTCATATCTAAAATACACTTAGAGCTCAAAAAATTAAGTTCCCCAAAACAAATCTTCAAAGAAGCAATTACCCCATTAACAAGTAGGCTAGAGACTTAAAGAGAGACTTCTCTGAAGAGGAAATAAGAATGGCCAAAGGACACATGAAAAAATGCTCAACATCTCTGATGAAGAAAGAAATGCAAACCAAAACCATATTGAGATTCCACCTTGACCTGGTTATAATGGCCATTATCAAGAAATCTAATAATAACAACAGATGCTGGTGGGAATGTGGCCAAAATGGAACACTACTACACTGATGATGGGAGTGTAAACTTGTTCAACCACTCTGGAAAGCAGTGTGGAAGTTCCTCAAAAGACTAAATATAGAGCTCCCCTATGACCCAGCAATCTCACTTCTGGGCATTTACAAAATGACCACAAACAAGGCCACACTAAAGGTACAGGCACAACCATGTTCATTACAGCATTATTTACTATAATTAAGATATGGAACCAACCCAGATGCTCCTCAGGATATGAATGGATCAAGAAGATGTGCTGTATATACATAATGGAATTCTATGCTTCCATCAGAAAGAATGACATTGCCCCATTTGCAAGGAAATAGAAAAACCTGGGGAAAGTATATTAAACAAAGCAAACCAGGCCCAAAGAAATATGGGTTTTATGGTTTTCCTCATTTGTAATACCTATAATATTCTTAGCAGGGGATCACAATAGCCCAATCACTAAGTGCATAGGACCATATATAATGAAACGTATCCAAATGAACTCCAAGAGTTGGAAACAAGAGGTTCTTATTATGTCCTGTTAGCAGTTATTTCTATTTTTCTTCTGTTTAAGTTTTCTGTACCCTTTGTCTTGTATATAAGCTTATTTGATCCACAGAAGTAAAAAGGAAACAGCAGGACAAAGGACGAACTAATGCCATACTCACTGGACAGTATGTTGGAAATGAACTTTAAAACTTGGTGGGGGTAATGAGGAGTGGTAAGCAGGAGAAATAAGGGAGGGTGTAACAGTGTTTAAAAAGGGTGAACCAATGTAACAGTGATACTCACAGGACAATATGTTGTTGAACTTTAGAACTTTGCAGGGAAGGAAAGTGGGAGAAAAACGAGGGAGAGGATAACAATGTTTAACAAGAAATGTATTCATTACCTTACGCATGTAACTTAACCCCTCTGTACATCAACTCAGCAATAAAACTAAATTTTAAAAATGTACTCATTACCTTACTTGTGTAACACTCCTGTTCATCACCTTATAATAAAAAAATCCTAATCTATGATTCAGTGATACCACTGATCTACACAGAATATTACAAAATTATATTAAGTAAAGTAAGCCAGGCCCAAAGAAACATAGGTCCCATGGTTTCCCTTGTTTGCAGTGACTAGTACATATGTCTAGGACAAGCAGAGAAGTCAAAGGCTATGTACATATGACCATATGAGATAATCTTAAGCAAAATGTACCCCAAGACAGGGACACAAGAGGATTTTCTTTTTCTTGATAGTGTTTTTAATGTACTTACATGCACTATGTGATTCTTTTGTTTCTATTGTATGTTCTTCCCCCATGGTACAACCCCTGTTTTCACTGGATTTGATGCCAGTGTTCTGCATCTTTTATATATATTTTTGTAATTTGGGGGAGGGGAAGGGATATTGCAGAACACTTAAATGGGGAAACAGGTTGACCCATTGTGACAATGAGATGTACAGGACACTATGTTGAAAACGAACCTTATAGTGTTGGGGTGGGGAATATGGGACAGGTTGGGGAGGTGGGGAGGGAAGTGATGGTAGGGGGAAAATAAAGGAGTAGGTAACAATGAAAAAGAAAAGAAAGTCTTTAGCGTTTAGCTTTTCACTGTGCAATTTATTCTTATTTACAGTATATGCGTGTCATAAAGTTTCCATT
The DNA here is from genome assembly GCF_019054845.1 of Dipodomys spectabilis. Lineage (NCBI taxonomy): Eukaryota > Metazoa > Chordata > Mammalia > Rodentia > Heteromyidae > Dipodomys > Dipodomys spectabilis. The sequence goes on along the minus strand of NW_024870886.1, from coordinate 386,269 downwards.
AACAATGATATAAGAAATACACATTCCAGGTTCTTAGGGTAACTACAGGGTTGGTTTTCCAGAAGCTTTTGGTAACAATATTTTTTAAATCAGCCAAATACATAGCAGTGTTGTATGTGTCTTTCACTCAAAGATATTTCCAATACATTGTAGATGCTTTAACATTAAACTCACATCCAGCAGAAGTTTGGTTCCTGCTTGAATGAAACTTACAATGTATGTACTTTACCCATGACATTTAACAGAGATTTTTTTTTTTTGTACAAGATATCACTTCAGCTAGGTACTGGTGGTTCACATCTGTAATCCTAGCTTCTCAGGAGGCTGAGATCTGAGGATTGTGGTTCAAAGCCAACCTGAGTGCGTGAGACTTTTATCTCCAATAAACCACCAGAAAACCGGAAGTGGTGTTGTGGCTCAAGTGGTAGAAGAGATGCCTTGAGTTGAAGAGCTGAGGGACCACACCCAGGCCCAGAGTTCAAGCCTCATGACCGACCAAAAAAAAAAAAAAAAGATAGCACTTCAACACAAGGTTTGGATTCTACTTTATTCATTTAATTAATTAACTTGTATAATTACTTATTGTGACAGTAGGAATTGAAATGAGGGTCTCTGGTTTGCTAAATAAGAGTTTTATGACTTGAGCTACATCCTCAGCCTTTCTGCTCTTAATTTGTGAAACAGAATCCCATGCTTACTTTGCCAAGGCTAGCCCTGGACTCCTACCTTTTCCTCTTAGTAGTTGGGGGTTATTCTTCACCACTCTCCAGCCGTAGCAGTAATGTTAAATATCAAAGTCACCTCTCAAGAGCACAATGATGCCAAAAACATGATGGCTGGGAGACTGTTAAACTAAAACTCTTCTCTTTCTATCCCTGAAACATAAGTTAGGGCTTCATGAAGTGAAGAGTTGTCTCTCATATTTCTTTCCACCTTATACATATAACATAAATATTTGACAAACAGATTCAACTGAATTGAGATTTGAACTATTAAAAGGTGAATATTTCACTACTTCCCTTTATAAAATGTAATTTCTTCAATATGTTACTTCTAGTGTGTTACTTATTGAGGTATATACATAATTTTGTAGGAATAAAGTGTCTACCATTCTCTGATCTGAATTAGTGTATTGTCTATTTAATTAACACACTTTGACATTAACATGTTACTATTTCTTAAGAGAAAAGAGAAAATTTGAAACCAAGGAAAGCTATCCTTATATATACTTTAGTCTGTCTATTGTTTTTTATCATCTATGTATCTTATCTCTTACCCATCATCAATCAATCCTATATATCATATCTCTCTATATATCATCTATTTTTATGCATGCACGTATGTATATATGTGTATGTCTATCATCTATTATCATCATGTTTATCTATGTACATACCTATTATCTGTTTAACCATGTATGTATCTACTTATCATCTATTCCCCTATTTAATCTTATCTATTTCTCTAAAATTTTACTTGTTTCCTTTCCTGTAAGGATCTCTAAATAATGACTATTTTAAAGTATTTGTTTTTGGAACTGAGCTTGTGAACTCAGAAAGATGCCATAATAATCTACCAATGTGAGTTTATCTTCTGGGCCATCCAGGTTTCAGTTGTTCCCTTTCATTGTAAAGGATGGTTGAGTCTGGCACATTTACATGGAATAGCACATTTAACTAGGATAATTTCAAACAGAAACATCGTTCCCTTCCACACACAAACAAACAAAGCCCAAATGATAGCAGAAATTCTCTCAGCCACCTAAACAAAATAGTTTTCCTATCAGTGTGATACTTATCTCAGTGGGTGATTCAGCTTTGGAAGTGAATTTTCCCAGAAAGGAAGGCAAGGGAATGGAGAAAGTGTACATCAGAGGGTAGCTTATCTATACTTCCCAGAGCCTCATGCCAAGAAGTATGTCTGTCGTAATTATAATTTCTGTTCAGAGCTTTCTTAATTGACATTACTCAAATGTAGATAATTGACTGAGCGTGTGACCTTGCACACAGTGGAGAACTTGTTCTCCAGAGAAGAAAACTGATAACAGGCTTCTTTGTCATCAAAGGGTGAAGAAATGTGACAATCTGGGAACTGGTTTTAGGGCCCCATCTGCTAAAACCAGAGAGAAATCAAGATTTTACAGTTCTATAAATATTTTAGTGTATCCCATCATTTATGAACTGTGGCAGCTATCATAAAACGTCCCTGACTTTTGTTACAACTGCATATAAGACCAGAAAATTGCATCTCGTGGTAAACCATAAAAACCTAAGTAAAAGCACCATTTCTTTCAGTATATTCTAAAAATATACAACCTCCCTGTCAGTACATGGCAGAGTAGTTACCATCCCAGGATGCCTGTTTCTTTCTCATTTTTTTATCTGATCTTACCCTGGTCTTTTCAAGCCCTTTTGTATTTCAGTATCTTTTTATGTTTCATAAATAACAGTCATTGCCACATAACAGCTGAAATAGATTTTACTTTGTCACAACATACTGTAAACAAGGGACACGGGGATGATGGTAATGCGGCCCTATAATCAGACTTCAGATTTGACCCAGTATCTAATTGCTCACATTGTATGTGATTCCTCCTTTTGCTTCCACTGAGCTGATTTAGTATCATGATTAAAAGAGGTTAATTAAGAGGTGGTCGGCAGATTTCTGAAAAGAAGCGACTCTTAAGGAACTATATAGAAAAATACAGAGAAAGCTGACAATGTTGAGATCAAGTGGTAATTTGTGGATTGCTCCATATTGTTCCACATACCCTTAGCCTCTGATTTTTAAAATACAATGTTGTGATATGTTTGAAATGCTTTGGAAATATCCTTTGGCTTTGCAAACAGGTCACAGCTGTATCATATATTGAGGAGAAAAAAAAGAAAACACTCATATCAGCATCATTGACCAGGCAGCAGATAGCTTCTCTTCCTACTAGTCTAGAATTTGATAGGTGACAAAGTTAATAACAAAATAATAGATCCTAGAGCTCTGTTATTTGTAGAAACCTGACAGCATGCACACTTTTGTTGTGTTCTGACATACAGAAAATGCAATTGTGGAGTATATTTGCAATATTTTTTTATTTACTCTTCTGTTTTTCTTTTCCTTTTTTTCCCCCATTTCCTTTTCATTCCTTTCATTTGTTTTTCTTTTCCTATTTTTTGTTCCTCCTTTACTTTCAGTTCCAATGATTGAATCTAGGGCCTTGCCTGAACTACTCATATTGTTTACCACTGAACAACTCCAGCTAACTCTGTTTGTTAGATACAGGTGAATGTGTAATTCTCAATATCCAAGTTCTACTTGAGTATATATCATCCAAATCATAGATGTCTTGTTTGATGTTTTAATGTGATTTCCAAACTCTTTAAATCAACTCCAATTTTCCTCCCTGTAATCAAGTCATTCTATATTGCAGTGAGCAATGTCAGTCTCATATGTGGGATTGGATTATGACTGTGAGATGATGTCAAACACATTCACTGCTCATGAATATAGTTTAGGCAGACCCAGGTGTGTGATGGACCATGCTGGGTGCCTTGTTCTCTGACACAAGTAGCAGGAGTAAATCATAGTCTGTGGGTTGTGAAATCACAGCAGAGGGCCTGATGCAGACTAGGTGTGAGTATGCCTGGCACATAGTAGGTACTTAACTGATTTTGCCTGAATTGCATTAAATGAAACACAAAAGTTTTTAAATATCCATGTATATCAGGATGTCCCTATATTTCCGACATGTGAGATGGTTCTACGCATTAGAAGTTCTTGGTGGGGAAACTCAAACTATAGTAGTATAGAAATAAAATGAATGAGGAACAAACAATGCCAGACTTGGTGCTAAGTGCTGTCTGGTATTTATCCTGCAGAGTTCTTGTATGTATGGTGTGAGCTAAGCTTTTTTTTCTCGTTTCTACTGGTAAAGAATTCATAGATCAGAGAGCTGAATTAACTTACTTGTGGTAACATAACGAAAGGGAGTAATCAGGGTTTGGACTGGGGTGTCTGGTTCCAATATCAAATGACTAAAGAGGAAACACAATAGCCAACTGGAGAAAACAGAAGCTCCCATATTCATAGCCTATTCATGACAATCGGAAAAAAAAATTACAAATGAATAGTTAAGGTGAGACATATCAATATTTATTTCAACATTCCAAAAATATCTTAAAGGGTTGTGATATTTGAAAGGTATAATTTCCATTGCCAGAGGTCAAGGGTTAATGAGCTGTGGGAAATGTAAGCTTTTTCTTTCTAAGTCCTTGTAGGAATGAGACCTAGAATTGTGATTGCTGCAGCATTCTGGGATGTCTCCCAGAAAACTCTAACCTGGCCCTATAAGATAAACAGAAAGGTATTCAGGAACATAACACCAAAGTTATTAGCTTAGGGGAATGAAACATGCACATTTCCAAATACATCAAGTGAATATTTTGAATATTGCAAGCTGATATCACTAGAAATAAACTTCAGGAAGAGTTACCTGGCCTGTGTCCCTGCATGCAGCAAGTCATGTCTTGGGAGAAGCAGTTCCTTCCCATACTAATGTTAGAAAATAGACTTGATCACTACACTGGTAATTGAGGATGCAATGAAATTGAATGAGAAGCACCTTGAAATAACCCTAATCCTCCATTACCTTCTACATCCCCACATATACCTTTGTATAGGATCTACTATCCTAATCTAGAGATCCATTTGTTCTGTCATGCCTTCATAAGCTTACTGTTCTTCCGCTTCAAACATAAAAACATCTTGCTTTGTTAATTCTTTAGCCATCACTTCCTTGGTAAGATTGATGTTTATGTGAAAATTTCGTAAAACCCTTTCTTTTGTTAATCAGCTGGTAGCTAAGTGAGATGTTTTTTAGATCCAGCCAAAGAGCCCATGTGAACGCTCAGGGAACTGAAAGATCTCCTTGCCTGTTCTCATTTGGCAATGAATTTTACCTGAGACTTTATTTACTTGTGTTTGGTTTTACTTGCTCTTCTATTAGTAGACAGAGTCAAGGAGCAGTGAAATTATAAGAAAGTAGACTTACATTCCATGAATGAAAGAACTTTCCCAATTTTATAGTCATAGTTAAGCCTCCATGCTCCAGAATTTATTATATCAGTTAATTAGCCTTTAGGCTGCCTTTGACAATTCTTGAATTAGCTTTGATCATTCACAATCTCATTTTTTTGTGTTTTTTTTTTTTGTGTGTTTTTGTAGCCTAAGTTGGCTTCAAACTCTTGGACCTTCTGCCACAGTCTCATAATTTTTTTGATTAAGTAGATGTACAAAGGGGTTTGAGTTCCAGAAGTCGTTAGGAACCCAAGGCATCTTGATCAATGATATCCCTTCCAGTCCCTGTAACTTAGTTTCACTGAGCATCTTTGTTCTGACCAAGGTAAATGTGGTTCCATCCTTGTGAATCTCACAAAACGACTTTGTCTAGTTGTAAACAATGAATCTGGTGGAGTCAGACATCCTATAAAAAAATAAATGGAGCCCATGTTTCTTTGGGTCTGGCTTACTTCACTTAATATGATAGTTTCCCTAGTTTGTAATAATTAGTATATGTCGAGGATAGTCCCAGCAGGAGGACCACAATAGTTCAAGAGCTATGTATATATGACCACATAAGATAATGCTAAGCAAAATGAACTCCAAGATATGGAAACAAGAGGGGTTTTTTTGTTTTTTATTATTATTTTTAATGTATTGTGTGAAGTTATTTTGTTTTTTCTTTAAGTTTTTCCCCCTTTGGTTTATTCCCTGTTGTTACTGTTTTATACTTTGTTACTCTGTCTTGTATATATATTTATCTGATTTGGGGAAGGGAAGAAGAATAACAAAATGGTGAGGGTAAAACAATGCAACAGCAATACTCACAAGACACTATATTGGAAATTTACAACTTGGGGTGGGGAGGAGTGGGAGGAAGGAAGTGGGAGAAAAACGAGGGAGGGTGTAATAATGTTAGAAATGTACTCATTACCTTACTTATGTAACTGTAACCCCTCTGTATATCACCTTACAAAAAGCTAAAATTTAAAAGGAAAAAAAATGGAAATTGAAACAGCTCAAGACTCAAGGGGAGATGACATTTTAATCAAAATGGGCCTTACCCTATTTCTGTCTCCTGTCACTGTCTGTGGTCAGTCAGCTCTGTTTGTCAATCCTAAGTGCTGACGAGACCGCAGTGCTCAGATAAAGCCTTCCTGGTTCCATTTCTGAACTTCATACATGGATCCCAAGGCACAACCACCTCACCTCTGTCTCTCCAGTTATGAGTGTGTGTAGGATCTGAGAGAATGACCATGGACGGTGGGGATTCATTTCCGAGGCAGGAAGTGAAGCTAGGAGGAAGTTCAAGGCTGCTGCATGTTGTGGTAACTAAATCCATGTCTGTGTTTAATCAGAGGCACTGGTGAGTCACGAAAGGAGAGCGGGCTCCCCACGTCACTAATCAGCAGCAGAAGGCCACATCAAATGCCACTCAGCACGTTACTTCCTGCTGTCTGTTGTCCCCCACCCCCCATGCATTCTTAGAGTGAAAAATGCAACCAAGACTGTCTCTTGTGTTTAGTCCTCATCTTTAAGATACTTAGCTGTTATCATGAGGCATGTATCTCAAAGTTGCAAAACTAGAACAACGTAGTATTTACTGAAAGATCAGAGACCTTGCTGGGTTTGGACCTATGACACTGAGGGCTGTCTGGTAGCTCTTGATCCAACAGCTTCATCTACTGAGACGTTCTTGTCCACATTTGTCAATGTGCCTGGTTTATTTGGGGTACACTTCCTTAATGTGAGTTACTGTTCTGTCCAAGATCTTAAGGACTCCAAGACCACTTTGCCCACAATCTTAGATCTTAAAAGTCTATCCCCAAGAAGAGAGACACAAGGCTCTGTAGGAAGTGTTCTTTATGACTAGAAATCATTCATATCATTGTAGATTGCTGCTTCTCACAGCAAATACAAAGTCACTGCAAGGAAATCATAGTCATGGAGTTACAATGGCGCATTCCCAAACCGGAAGCAGTAGGTGATATCTAATTATCTTTGCAGGGAAGTTTAAATAAAATAGATGAGCTAAGGGTATAGCTTAGTGGTGGAACACTTGCTCTGAGTTCAATACCTGAGTTAAATACTCTGAGTTCAATCTTCAGTACTGTAAAACAAATGGAAACTACACAACACGTGACATTAATTTTTAGGCCAAATTTCTATCCCACTTATGAAATGTATAATTAACATCAGTTTATACAGAAGAAGTTTTGATTAATATTATTTGGAATAATATATTAGGTGTTACTATTTAATAATTTATATTATTCCTTCAACTAGCCTGTTTTCAATACTGTAGCTACATAGCATTTATGAATTTAATCCTAAATTTAAGTGTTAAGATGACTTTCTAAAATTTAAAAACGACTGTTTCCATTACTTCATTTGAAATTCAAAGTTTAAATAGGTAGAAAAATGGTTAAAAACAAAACTATCTTAAATGCAAATACCATCTTATAAACATAACTTTTGAAAAAAAAACCCATCAATACTGACTTAAAATTGGTAACTTTATCCACTGTTTCTAATGGGACTAGACCATCTATACATTTATTCAGTATTAGGCCAGTTGAGCTAGTCATGATGGGATACAACACGCTGAGGTACACATTTCTCTTTCAGTGTCAGTATACTGCATCTGCTCATCATTAGGGTAAAGTTTTCACAGCACATCTAAGAGTCATCTTCCCCTCAAAATCAAACGAATCGAGTAAAATCCCTTTAGTAAGTGATTAAGTGACAAGTCACCCAGAAACTCAATGAGCTTGTGTATTATCTCAGCAGCTATCCTGTACTGCTGAGGGAAGAAGGAAGATGTCAGCACAGGTGATAGGAAGGGATATTTAAACCTTCTTGTTTTCCTTGTTATTCTTTGTAACAAAAGGCAAAGTTGTTCTGAACAAATATCTACGTGGCACTTGGAAGGTAAAAGGCAGCTTTCATCATCGGTGAACGTTTTATAAGATTTTTTTACATCTTTGCACAGCTGTTTGCTTCTCTTAGTTGTGTTTTGTAGAGATCCACATATTGGCTTAAGGAAAGCAACCTCAAGCACCCACATTAATTTCACCTGGAACAAATAATTTTGAAGACCCAATAGGCCGGCATGGATCTACAGCACAGAATTTACAATGCAGAGAGCACTAACAATCACCTTAGGTCAACGAAAAATAGAGAATATTTTTATTTGTGTATATTTTCCAAAACAAAAGATTTATTACATCTTTAGAAATTAGAGATGGAGAATGTGAAAAGATTTCATTGTTTATGCCAATTTGTCCTATACTTGTGATTCCCTTATCTTTATGACATCAAATAGTAACTCCATGGGAAATGAACTCATTGTCCCAGGAAATTGTCAGTGGTCTGCACATCTCAGAATAAAATGAAAAGAATGCCAAAATCAAGGTTCTTCATGTTAAGAATTGCTGTGTTAGAAAACATGGTCTTCTGTTCACAGAACGTCTGTTCTTGTCCATAAAATTTGTGGAGGCTCTTCTCTTCTTGCTCTACGTAATATCCAAATGAAGAATCACTGGATGAAAGTGAGGGCCTTAACCTAATGACATTCAAGTTCTTTGCCTTAGGTCACAATTGACATCATTACTTCCTTGAGACATAATTTAGTTAACCATGACTTAATGTCTTTTGAGAGTTGATCTGAGGGCATTCTTAATAATTTTCATGTCTGTGTTTCATATTGTTGCTGAAATATACCAAGAAATAACCAACAGAGACCTACTTGCACTATACATATTGTACTTACTTTCTTAATATAACTTTTTTGGAGGATGTATTGAGAATGTATTCTAGATCTGTTTCTACTAATGGGTACTTTTTACACTTATTTTTTGGATCTATAGGTAGAATATAAAATAAATAGACATTAACCATTTCAGTATCTCTTTGTATGTGTGTGTTGGGGCTATTGGAATAACAATCAAACATCACATTTGTTAACATTTCCACACTGAAATCTCTCAGAGGAGAGTTCGTGAAATGCCACTAAGTGCTTTCATTTTCTGCCGTACTGTTTAAGCATTTTTATCAGTGCTTTGGCTGAGACTAAATGATTCCCAATCACATGTCCTGAGACGATGCCCAGAACATTTGAGAATGGTTTCCCCACTCTGACAACCTTGTGATTTTATTTAAACAAATTCTCCTCCCCTGATTCCCCACAGAGCCACTATTGTGCCCTTTTGTTGATTGTAGTGGACATACAGCAGATCTCCAGTTACCTCTTCATGGACCACCCACCACAAGAAGGATTTGTTTGCCCACACAGCAGCACAGGCAACTCTCTTGCCTCCTCTAGCCCAGAGAGGAGTCTTTGTCCCATCTGGGACTCCAGTGTCTCTCCTCTGAGTTTTCCCTGACATAGGACAACCTAATCAATTACACCAAACCACTTTGGAGTTAAATACATTGTCTCACAGGATAATAATTGGGTTGTAAAAAGAAAAACATCCTAATGTTCCTTTTGGATAGGCAGGCTATTGACAGCTTCCAGACAAATGTGCAGATTTGTGATGTGAAATTGTAGCAATGAAACAAGACACATTAATTGAAAAGAATAAAGAATATCCAGACCAACAGGCTCCAAGTCTTCTCTTGACTCTTTGAGCATTTACAGTCAAAACTTTGAACTTAACACTTCTTTTTGGGTCTTCTGAAACTGTTCCTTAGTATGGTAAAATCTCCTGTTGAAGGATGTCATATTTGAATGAAGCATTTTAGTATGAGTTTTATTGTAACATAAATATCTATTGTTAGAGTCTTCACTTAACATAAATTTATAATTCTAATTTTTTGAAAAATAAACACTTCTTAATAATTATATGATTTAATAAGTCAGTAGAATAAGGATCGAAAGATTTGAGTTTACTCTGTTAATTCTTTCTTCACTAACCCATGACTAATGTATTCTATGACTCAGTTTTATATCCAAAAGAAACACATAATCTTGGACTTATTTTTCAACAGAGAAATAAGAAAAGTTGAAGTCTAAAAATGCTTCTATTCTTCTTTGATATAGATAAAGATGTATTCAATCTAGGAAAGTCTGTCTTACTTAAATTTTAATTTGTGGAATTTTTCTTTCTTTTGGATGTTCTATTTAAATACAAAAAAGTCCTTTAAAAATTCCTTGGGGCTGGGCACTGGTGGATCATACTTACCATCCTAGATACTCAGAAGGCTGACATCTGAAGATCCAGGTTCTTGCCAGCCTAAGCAAGAAAGTCTGTGAGACTCTTATCTCCAATGTACCATCAAAAAGTTTGAAGTGGAGCTGTGGCTCAAATGGTATAGGACCAGTCTTAAGTGGAAAAATGAAAGGACAGTGCCTAGGTCTTGAGATCAAGCCCAGTATTGGCAAAAAATAATTGCGTTTTCCCCACAGAATTATTGTAAGATATATGTTAGACATACAAATACAGGTACATGCATTTTTAGAATTATTTAAAACATATTTGGTTATTCTTATTTGTATATATTAATTGTATAAACTGGCTGTACTGTGGTATTTCATAAATGTTTGTACTGTACTTTGATCAGATTAACCCTCTCTGTTTTTCCCCCAGTCCCACTTGGATTTTTCAACAGCTTTCTGGTTGGCTGTTTGTGCTATCTTCATTGTAGTCTATATTATTCACACCCATCATTCTCTTTTCTTCTTCTATGGCCCCTCATTCCACAAAAAGAAGCCCACAATTACAATCACATATATTTGTGCACGTGTTTATATATATGCATATATACGCAATATATATGGAAAGACATATGTATATGTACAGATGTGTATATACATATATGTACATATATGCATGTATAGACATGTATACAAATATCTTCAGTCTAGATTCTGCAGATGAAAGAAAACTCATAAGCTTGGTCCTAACCTTATTTTTGTTCCATCCATTTTCCTGCAAATAATATTATTTCTTTCTTATGGCCAAATAAATCTGTATTGTGTGTAGAGTTAGTTTTTTAAGGTATTGCCATAAAATTAGAAAACCCACTTCAGGAAACAGATATTTGCATGTTACACACTGATGAAAATTTATTTCAGAGCTGTATAGGATTTATATTGTGCGCTTTTATTCTTACTTCATAATTTAGAAGAACAGTGCAGAGATGCCATTGATTCTCATGATCCACTGCTCACATCCTTTTATTATCTTGATTGGTTGAGTGTGTCCAGGAAGTCTGACTAGTATCTTCAAGGGAATATGGCCAAGGTTGTGAGATGCCACATCCACAACTATACTTCATTCCATAAGGGTCTATCTTGCTAATTTATATACTCGAGGACTTTCTCCCTTCCTGGCTTTTGTAGTTGTTGTCATTGTCATTTCTTGTTAATTAGTGTCTAATAATTATGCACACTATGCATTTGTCTTGTATCATTTCTACACATGCATATAATGTCCTTGATTATATTTGCCCTCCGATTATCCTCAGCTTTACCCTGTTTCCCTTAACAATTTCTCTTTCTTTAATTTCTATTTTTTTCTAGAGTCCTCATGTTAGAGAAGACATGTTATACTTGTCTGTGTCAGTCTATCCTCACAAGACTTGAAGAAGTCAATGACCATTTTGTGAAGCCCACATTTCAAGAACAAGACTGGCCTCTAGGAGCTGAGGTTGACTTCCAGCCAAAAGCCTACAATAACAGCTTCACCCCGAAGTTCACAGTAGTCACATAGGAGTGACTGCTGAGGTACTAAGATAAATACAGAGAAATTATGATATGTGGATTTGTTATAAAAACTAAAAAGGCACAAAATATGAAAATATCTTCTAATTCCAAGTATTCGACCCTTTGATAATAAATTAATAATCTCTTCATATCCATGAGCAAGAATTTTTTCATTTTCTCTACCACACTTAAGTTTGTATAAAGAAGCAAATTCTGCTCATGCCCTGTACTGAGGATAAAGCCAATTAATTTATGAATTCTTTCTAAAGCATTACTTTTGTTGTTACTAAACATAGTATATTTTCTAAACAAAAGTACTATATATTTGCCTTAGAAGGGAGCCTAGGTTAGAAAGTTTTCTGTCATTATGACAAAATTCTATGATAAACAATTTAGAAAGGTTCACCTTGGTTAACAGTTTCAGAAATTTTAATTGGTTGTCAGTTGGCCATTTTTGGTTTTGACCTGTGGAAAAGCAGAATATGGTAGGAAGGATATGGCTGAACAAACTATTCACTTCATGACAGACAAGAATGAGAGGGAAAGAGATAGCAAGACTGAGACAGAGAGAGACAGACAGAGACAGAAAGGCATATACGGACTGGGGCAGAGAAAGAGACAGAGACAGAGACTGAGAGATATAGAGGCAACTTCCCATGACCTCTTTTGAGGACATAGCCCCAGTTACCTCAATCTTTTCACTTGACACTTTTTTATGTGTCTCCACCTTCTTCTGACAATGCCAACATAAGAGTCAGACCTTTAAATTTGGGGCCTTTAGGATCATTCTAGCTCCAAACTGCATCATAATCCAAATCTGAGCTAAAAGTCCATTAGGTCCTAAGGACCTGGACATTGGCATCTTTCAGATCTGGCATGGATGAGTCATAGCCTCTCACTTGCAATTAGATGACATCTATCTATCTTAGGTTGAGTTTTAGAGAGGAGGCCTGATACACGGAAGTCTAGTGGCAGGCACACCATCAGAAGTTAACAGTTGAGTGAATGTCATCCATTGTCATATGGTGACATACTATTCCCCATTCAAAGCTCCCCCTCCCCACACCCCATATTAATCTTTTACCATGTATGCTGGGAATTGAATGAAAATCTCATGCATGCTAAGCAAGCCTCTCCCACTGAGTTTCCTATTTCAACTATTTTCTGGTCCAACTCTCTGATTTCAACTGTTTTACTTATTTCCACTCTCCATCCTGGTCTAGATTTGTTTCCTCCCACCTGTAGCCATGTTGACATGTTTTGATGTGTGTTAAAACACACTCTCACTCTTACCCACAAACTTCACCATGAAGAGCTGTACACAGATGCCTTTATGAATCTACCTGAGAATCTGGCATATTTTCCCTAGTCTCTGCATGTTTAATGTCACTGCTACTGAATGCTATGCAGAGAGATCATGAGGCTATCTGCAGGCTATCTATATGTAAGGATATTTTTACCTCTGTATCCATTCCATCACTGGCATTAACCTTCATAGTAGTGTTCAGGGTAATAGGCATAGCATGAGCTCACTGTTTGAATATTCAGGAATCTAATGACAAATGACTTTTTATGTGCGCTTTTTGGTATGAACGTTACTTATCTTCTTTTCGTATATTTTTAGCCCATTATTTTTCTTTTGGTGTGCCGGTCCTGGGAATTGAAATCAGGGCCTGGGTATTGTTCTTGACTTTTGTGCTCAAGGCTTAAACTCTACCACATGAGTCACAGCTGCACTTTGGGCTTTTTTGGTAGTTGAGTGGAGATCAGAGTTTCACAGACTTTCCAGCCTGGGCTGGCTTTGAATAGTGATACTCAGATCTCAGTCACTTGAGTAGCTAGGATTAAAGCTGTGAGCCACCTGCATCTGGTTTATTTTTGCCCATTTTTATTAAACTTTCCTCTCTTTTCCTTGTTGTTTTTCAGGAATATTTAATTTAGTCTTACTTTAATGCCATCAAATTCATTACATTATATTACTAAACATAAAGATGATGAGATCTGTGCATTAATAAATAATACATTGCTAAAAGATATATTAGGAAATTAGGGGGAAATAGGAAGTCTTTGGTCAGTAAAAATATAAATAATGTTGACATTATTATCCAAAGGATAAAATAAATATAAGCAAATAAAATAAAATAAGCAAATAGTGTTTGTAACATGATTGAGCCAACGATTAGTGGGAAAATAAGGGCCAACTCACCATTCAGAAGGGACAAATCACTATTAAGAAATTTCAGTGAAGAAAAGAAGGATGGCAGAATGTAATCATAGTATTCACTGCACGTATGTGTAAATGGAACTAGGAAAACTTTGAGAGGATAGATGTGATTGGACAGACAAAGAACAATGATTAAAAGCGTGACATTGCCAGGCACTGGTGGCTTATACCTGTAATCCTACCTACTCAGCAGTCTGAAACTTGAGGATCATGGTTCAAAGCATCCCAGTCAGGAAAGTCCATGAGACTCTTACCTCCAATTAACCACCAGAAACCCAGAAGTGGTGCTGAGGCTCAAAGTGGTAGAGTGCTAGCCTTGAGCAAAAAAAATCAGGGATCATGCCCAGGCCCCAAGTTCAAGTCCCACAACTGAACAAAAAAACAAAAACAAAAACAAGTGTGACACTGACCAAGATGTATTGTACTCATAAACTAATGTGGTGTATTGAAACCCTTTTATACACTGCATAAAGATAATAAAACTATAACAATAAAAGTCATCATTATTGTTTAATAAAATATTATGCATAATGTATGTATAATATACAAATACTATTATTGTATTATATTATATATTATATGTAATATGGTATATATTATAATATTATATTATATGTTATACTATTAATAATACTAGTATAAGAATATTTGTATATTAGTATAATATGAATATGCTAATATTATTTATAATATTATACTTGCCAAAGTGCTTCAATATATAACCAAAATTTTAACAGCAATAAGTTTCTTATATGGTCTCAACCTAATGCCAACAAATATTTATAAATTATTATGGTGTTTTTAACTTAGAGCCACATCTCAGTGTTATTCCCGTCTCTGAGGTGGATGTTAATTCTCTTTCCTGTCACTGTATTGAATATCTTGATTCATTTATTGAATTCAGAAAAAATACCCAGCTTGTCTGTGAAGAAACATGTAGATGCCTCTTAACCAAGTGACCAAGGTTGGTCACTGTCCATAGCCTGAATGTGGTTTGTCTCACAGCAGTTCAGGGGCTGGATGCTTGTTCTCCATTGTGACAGAGCTGAGTCTACTTCTTCTACTACTCTCCCTCAAGGTTCTCAACATGTTAAAACTGTTGATTGTGATACCCCGGTATTGTATAGATGTTTATTTGAATGATGGAAGAGAAGGGAAACAACAGAATGGTGAGACAAAGGACAAGGGAGGAAACCAATGCAACAGTGACAAACACAAGACAATATGTTGGAAATGATCTGTGTGGTGGGATTGGAGCGGGGAGGGAAAGTAGGAGAAAAATGAGGGAAGGGGTAACAAGTTTGGCAAGAAATGTACTTATTACCTTACTTATGGAACTAGAGCCCCTCTATACATCACCTTGACAATAAAAAAATATTCATTCTTAAGAGACCAAATAAATGAACTTCAACTTTAGCCAAAGTTGTTTTATTTAAAAGCCTAATCTAGGGCTGGGAAGGTGGCTCAGTGGTAGAGTGCTTGCCTTGCATGCATGAGGCCCTAGGTTCGATTCCTCAGCACCACATAAGCAGAAAAAGCCGGAAGTGGTGCTGTGGCACAAGTGGAAGAGCGCTAGCCTTGAGCTGAAGAGTTCAGGGACAGCCCCCCCCCACCCCCCCAGAGTTCAGGCCCCATGACTGACAATAAAAATTTTGTAATTCAGAGAGTATAAAAGCAATGCTAGCAGATATTCATGAGGAGTAATGCTTTGTCAGATACTGGGTAAATGCTTCCATTTAAGGCATTCCAACTACCCACACTACTACCCATAAGGCTGAAAGTCTTATCCCTATAGGCTATTGTAAAGGAATTCAGAGAGTGGTGTTAGCTTAATGGTGTTTACATAGGTAATAAGAAAAGAAACTACAGTTCATACCTAGATCAAAGCCATGATCCAATCACTGCACTTCAGAATTCTGCCCTTTATTGCTACTAATGAATCAATTTTTAGACTCATTATTAAGTTAAACTCCAGTTAAGTTAAAAACAAAGCAAAACAAATGAATCAACAAACAATAATTTAAAGAATATATAAAAGAGCTAACTGGGGTCAAGGACTGAGGTGAATCTTTGTGATCCTCTGCACTATCAGAAATATTTGCTCCCAAACTACTGAAGAACTTCTCTTATTCACTATCCTTATAAGAAAACAACTCTGCAAGCATTTATTTTATGGGTAGAAGCCATTGTATTTGATTTGGGATGTTTAGTATCTGATATTTGGCAACCAAACCAGTCAAGACATTTTGTAGAAAGATGTTACCTGCAAATCTATATTTTCAGAAAGATATGAAAAAATTAAGAAGCATTTCCTCTTAACCATATTCTTTCTAAGTTACTAAATACATTCAAAAAGAAGGACTTTGATGGAAAAGATTATAATTCTCTAAATAATAAATTAAGAGCTTGGCATTATTAAAAATATATGAAATATTATTATTAAAACATATGAAATATTAGGGAGCCTTTGCTATAACCCCACGAGAAGACTTGAGAGAAACTCTGAGTTCTTTTAAGAGCTAGGCTCCATTGTATCATCTTTGATCCATGATGTCTCTAACTTTAAATAAAGAAAACATAACAACTTAGACTTTTGAATACATATGCTATATACTAGAATGAATGGATATTGAATTAAATTTAGTAAGGGGAAATAAGGAAAATAGTAGAAAGTATAAATCTCTTTGAGGCCTATAGACCTATGTTCAAATCCTAATTTAGTTACTTATCAGCCATACAACCTTAGTCAAGGGACAATATCTCTGAGTATCAGTTTCCTCCTGTGTAACATAATGTAGATCAATTTGCTATAATTATTTATAACTGAATTTTTTGGTTAAAGTAGCAGTCATTTTTACCAGCAACATAGCATGGAAATTTTTAGAGATTAATAACAGACTGACCTATATGGTAACTTTATAGATCAACAGTTTGTTGTTAATAATTTCTTAAAATTGTTTTAAGTGTCAATGTTTTTAGTGTTTTTACATTTTTAAGAAAAAATAGACTTTCTATTTTAGAAAAGACTTAAAAAGTGCATATACTGTCACAGGTTCCTTATTTCCCAGTTCTTCTAATTTTGTAATTACCTTTTAGCTAGATAATCAGAATTCTAAAAGCTGAGTTTAAATTAGACATCCATAACACATTTTGCAATTTGAATAATGATGTGACACATTCTGCAGTGGATATTTAGTAATAGCAAAACATCCAAAGATGTCTCTGGCTTCAGTGTTCAAAATTGTCAGAATGATTTTATGCATGGCCATTTAATAAACAAACCAAATTCTTTTCTCCATATTTAAAGTAATTTAATTTTCCAGCACTTAACACTCCACAGCTATAATGACTTCAATGATAATACTGAATGTATTTTTCCTTCAGTACCTACACGGCAGGGAAAATTAGGCATAGAGACTTATTTGTAAGATACGAGTTGTCATATTTTAATAATGTTTCCTAGGTCTTCCTGACAGGGCCCTTGATGAGAAAGAATTAAATAGTAGGACGCAGTCTTGACTCAGCCCTAATACTATGACACCCTAAGCAAGTTACTCAACCACTTTTGGCATCAGTATCTTCTTTCACAGAATTTTCAGGTTGAATGTGTATGTTAGAAGGGTTCATCAGCATAAAACAACTCAGTAGTCACAGTAGCACCCTACTAGCCTGAAAGTGTTAATGCTTCCTTTTAACCCCTCACTTCAATATTTCAATGGTAAATGTCAGTTCCTTAACCAGTGTGTGGTTAGTACACAGGTGTCTGCCTCATAATTATCCTCTAAAATCTACAAAGCTATACTTGTTTAGTATGCACTTTCCCTGTGTGTGTGTGTGTGTTTAGAATATTAAGAAAGCAAGTAATGATTGAATTTGTTAATTCACTTAATAGATTATTTTTTGCTATCCTCTGGGATAGTCTTGTAATGTTTTAAAAATTAGTTTCCTGAAGTGTGCCTTCTAAACTTAAATCCAAGGACACCATTGCTTTGCTATAAGACTGACTGAAATCAAATCAAAGTTCTGCAATGATTTTCATAGTTTTGAGAATCATTATTGTTACATACATTGTTCACAGGACAGAGTCTGTAAATCTTATACATTTGGCACTTTCACATTTGAACATGTACGTTCATTAAAACACATTTGATTTTTATATATTTTTTTCAAGCTGTCAACACAAGGAGTTTAATAGAGGGAAAGAAAAAAAGGAGAGTAAACTGTGCCGGGAAATAGTGTGCTTGAAAAAAAAATGCATTTTGTTTTAAATCTTACACAGTCCTTCGAGATTCTGTTCTGTATGATGTCAGTCAGTGTGATACCCCAAACCATCGTCTAGCTACTTTAAGGTAGAAGCAGTTTTGATTATGCCTTATGCTTGTACTTGGTCTTATTTGCTCCATTTGACTATGTCTATGAATCACTTTGAGTCCATATAATATTAAACCAAATCCTTCTCTGGTCTAGTGCTCCTGGATATTGGCCACCTGGTCAGCTTTAGCTTTGGTTATGGAGTCTTTCATCCTACTCAATGAGACTTATGGAGACCGCTGGGAAAAGTTGAAGCTAGACATCTTTAAGTTTTACAGATAACAAATATGACCAAGCTTATTTGAGAAAAATCACAGATAGGATGAATTGAATTCCTTTTTGCCTCTACTGGCAAAGTATTTCCCCAGGAATTAGAAGAGCTGTTTTTAATCTGTGTTTTCTAATTTCCCTTTCCATTTCCATCTCCCTTGTAACTTTTTTTTTTCTGGCATTAAACATTAGACTCATTGATTATAAGAGTAGCACAAAGTGACCTAAAGATGGGTCAGTCTTAATGAGAAAAGCGGCTGCCTGTGATGTGGCCAGGCTCAGGGCACCCCCCACTGAGCCCCTGCATGTCACATTTAGTCTCCTTTAAGAGACTGGAGCGTGGAAAATCAACAGAAACCACCCGGTGCCTCCTCACAGATTGGACCATGTGCATGGCTATTTAGCCCTGCAAAAGAGAGTGCATTTACACAAATGGGAGTGAACATAAGGAGTCCTTCAGAAAAGAATGGGGCCTTGGCAAATTTATAGACTCCCCTGAAAGAACGTGATTACAGATCATTATCCAATTGAGGCAGATTGATGGGCTGGGGTCAAAGTAATATTGCAGATCTCACCAAGGGGACAATGGCTGCTTGTCACAGTGAAAGAAAGAAAGGGAAGGGAAACTGCCACACAGAAAGGCATGGCTGAAGCTTTACCAACTGTCATGAAAGGGCCTGGATGTGTATGTCGTTACTTTTCTTGAGTACCATGTTTTATTTTATGTTACAAAGGATATGCCATTGAGATCAAATTGGGCATTCAAATGTATCCCAGTAAAGATCATACACATGATCTAAACATAGACTGCAACTCTGCCTCTCCTCTTCCTCCTCCTCCTCCTCCTTCTACTCACAAAGTAATACAAATGAAGGAGGAAATATACTGCATCTGTCATCTATCTATCTATCTATCTATCTATCTATCTATCTATCTATCTATCTATCTATCTATCTATCTATCTATCTTCAATTTTAGCTTCCAGAATGCTTAGCCACAATGGAAGGAAGTAGTAGCTACAAATTCTTCTCTTATACACTTTTTCTTTCCCTCCAAATTTTTAATGCTGAAAAATATAGCATCTATTAGCAAGGAAATGAACAGATTTGACTTTGAAACTCCATAACATCTGGTCAAGTAAAACTGCAGCCACCCTGAAATTGAATAAAACAGGAATAAATGTGTTCCCAGTGCTCCCTTTGTATTGATTTCAGAGTGTTTAAAAGTACTTTGCATTCATGTGATTTACAAAATGCAGTACAAAGGGCCAAAGAATAGGCAGCAGCTCACCAGTGCGCATACGCCTTTAGGCTTACAATAAGATTTTGGTACCTACAGATTTAGGGGTACTTATTCAGAGGAGATCTGATTTTTATCTATTTGGTTTGGGTCAAGAGAGTATTAGTAAGTATAAAAGAGCTAATTTATATGCTGCATATATTTTACCCAGAAGAGAAGTAGTCAATTTTTCACATTTAGATTATTCCTAAGAATAGAATTGGATTCTCAGTTTAGAATCATATAAAATTTAAGGATATATCTATTTCATACATAGGTATTATATATATTAGCAGTAATTTTAATATACATACATTGTATGTATACATACATATTATATATGCATATACATATATATGTGTAGAGATAGATGTCCGTATATGTCTAATTATCATGTGTCTGTCCTTCTAAAATAGAAGTATGTGGAGTATTTGTATCATTTTATGTAGATAAAATCATGGAATTTTAAATTATCTTCTATTTAGACAGATTCTAATAAAAATAATGGTTTCATTGTTGTCTGCTTGTATTTTAAAAGGATATACAGCTTCCTTGCCTTCCATATCAGTGTCACAGGGTATTTCATAATTATATGAGATATTGAGAAAATAAAGACCAAGTGTTTCTTAGACATACTAAAGTATATGGGGATTCAGTCACAAGAAACAGAGAAGCCTCATTTTTAATAGCAATTTTTTATTGTGATTGATTACCTAAATTTCACAAATTTCACAGTATTGTGGGATATAATTCTTAGTTAAAGTCACAAGCAAATTTTAACCTTCATGGGCAAATTGTGTTTATCGTGGTCTATAAAGTTTATGAGTTCTATGAGCTTTGACAATACAGTTATTTCTTCCACATTCGGTGATATGTACATTTCTTTCCTTTTGCTTAATGTCAGCTATTCCCTCTTTCCCACTCATTCCCTCCCTCCCATCACTGCCATTGAGTTGGAGAAGCCACATTTTTATAGGTGGAATTGGGAGATTTTATTAGAAAGCCAGACTACAGGTGGACACCTATCCCCAGAAAACTTGCAGCCTTGAATACACTTAACACTGTTAGAAAACTGAGCCATGGAAGTGGTAAAGAACCAGCAGAAAAACAATACCAACAAATCACCTCAGCTCCAATGGAGAGCTGCATTGGGATGCCATGGTGACTGGGGGAGAGCCGGGACACAAGAGGTATGGTGTAGTGGTGCTTGAGCTGGTGTGGGTCTAAATAGGGTCCTGGCCAGAGGACAGGGTTACAGGGAGCTTGAGAGTTCATGACCCAAGTCTGGTAACCTATTGTCCAAGTCTCTACCCTGCATGCAGGAATTCAGGCACACCCATCACCTGGG
Source organism: Dipodomys spectabilis (assembly GCF_019054845.1). NCBI lineage: Eukaryota > Metazoa > Chordata > Mammalia > Rodentia > Heteromyidae > Dipodomys > Dipodomys spectabilis. The sequence continues at coordinate 365,077 of NW_024870886.1, read as the reverse complement.
ACTTCACTTTCCTCTACCATGAAGACAACATAGTGCCACTTAAACCCAATTTCCTATCCTCCAATGCATGCCTAAGATGGCGCTTGTTAGACCCAGTATCCGTATTTCACTCAGATTTTATTTTTGTTTCTTCTGATTCTAGAGTCTCCTCTGTTTCTAATGAGCTCTTAATGAGCTGTCAATTGCTTATGCAAATACAAAAAGAAACAGACACTGAGGAGTTGATAGATATTCAGTTAAAATGTGACCCTAACCTCTCGAAGTTATTAAAAATGTAAATTGTACCCACTTAATAACAGCCTTTTCCTGCATGTCCCTACTTCCTTTCGGTATGTAACTTGGAGAGTCATGAGACATTATCATCTCACAGTACTAGTTAGATGTTTGAAACTACTAAGTATAAAGTTAAGGGTTGGTGTTTAATGCCTTGGATTGATTCCAGATTAAGAAAATAAACCATTCTATACTTTATTTGTGACACATACCCCCAAAAGACTGGACATACAATGTTCTATTATCTGTGAGCCCTGTACCCACAGATGCAACCAAATAGCCACTAAATGGAAAAAGTCGAAACAAAAATGTTTAGTATTAACCACAAAGGGACTTTATGATTTTGTCTTAATTCATTGATATAATGAAACAGCAATTAGTATAGCATTTGCATTGTATTCACTGTTCTTAGTACCTGGAGAGGATGTGAATATTTGGGCTTATGTACACATAAAGGTAAATATTTTACCTTCTTGAATATGAGGACTTGACTGTCATCAGTTTTTGGTATGCGTGGGGCCCGGAAAATAATCACCTATGGAAGCCAAAGTATAGCTGTGTGCCAAATCAGTAAGGGTGGTTATCTTTGGGGAGAGAAATAAAAGTGATCAATATTTTATACACACACATATATATGCTTGCATGTATATATAATATAAATATCTGTAAATCTTGCGTAAATTAGGCAGATATTAGAGGTAAAATTAAAAATAATGCCTTATCATCCAAATCAATTTTCCAGAAACACTTGAAATTCATGAACATTTCCAAAGAAATGAAAGTTTTACTTTGTAAAGAATGTTATACTGCTTCCTTTGTTCCAACTCACTAATGTGTTAATGAGTGTTTTTCTCCTCAATGGGCTTCATCTATATACACAATGAGGGTGAAGGGATTCTAAAGAACACAGAGAATGAAGAAGCTCTGTGGAGATGGAAATGGTAAGATGTAATGATACAGACATGATCCCTAGTTAGTGGTGTTTGAGGCTTTCATGTGTCAGCTGGGGAAGCCAACTGAGGTTAGTGGTCAAGGATCATTCAGTTAGGAGACTATGTGAGGCCATGGGACTAGGGTCTGCTTTTGCGTGTCATCATAGGAATTACCTTTACACCTTAATATGGAGATCACAGCCTTTACAGATGTACTACATCCCTTTCTACAAAAGATGGATTCATTGGCAGATATGTATGTTGACCTAAGAACTTTCTAGAATGTTCACACAAAGTTGTCTGGGGGACCAATTTCCTCAAGTACCTACAGGAAAAAAAGGATGGAGATGGAGGCCAAAGCTCTAATAGAGATGGCCAGTGTGAGATTATAAATGGTATCAAATAGGTGGGCGGTTGGTGGCTCACACCTGTAATCTGAGCTACTCAGGAGGCTGAGATTTGGAGGATCAGGATTCAAAGACAGGCTGAACAGGAAAATCTATAGGACTCTTTTCTCCAGTTAATCAGCAGAAACCTGGAAGTGGTGTTGTGGATCAAAGTGGTAGAATGTTTGTCTTGAGAAAGAAAAAAAAAAAAAAGCAAAGCCCAGGGACAGCATCCAGACCCTAAATTCAAGCCCCATGACAAAAAAAAATCACTTTGGTTTTTATTAGGGATGTTTCTGACTTGGAGCCAAAACTGAGTAAGATATTTGATACACCTTCAGAGACAAAAGTCGTACCTGGTGACTTAGCTGTGATCATAAGACACATCTCCTTGATGAAGTGTTTCACTTGGCTATGAAGTAGCAAGTGAGAAGATGATGCAGCCTGAAAGCAGTCAGGGTTCTGCACCAGATTCAGTAGGAGGTGAGCTCCCCTCAGGTACCTTGGCACAAATAAGCTGGCACACTTCTTTATAGCCTTGTATGATCTTGGCAACATAGCCTTCTTCTGCGAGGGGTCCTTTTATCTACTGTGAGAATCTGTGAGCATGTATCCGGAAGTAATGAGCCTCTTTGTGAAAGACAGGCTAGATGCAGACAGGTGTGCACAATGTCTCAAGGTTTTCATGCAAATATAGTGTCAGAAAATGTTCTCTATAATCTCCATACTCTGTCCATGGATCAAAACTAGAGAGCTCAAAACCAGCCACACGGATGCTTTGCAAACCTTCTCCGTATGTCAGATAGTGAGCAGAGAGGGGTTTCACTGAGTGCTTTTAATTTTCCCAAATCCATATTGGTTAAGATAATTAAAAGTCCACCTCTCAAATGACAACACATCGTAGATTTTAAAAAATAGTCACTTGGACTGAGATAAATTTTTGAAATTCTAAGAGGTAGTTTTAGATGTATCAGTGTGTGTTAAGTCAGTTAAGGTAGGATATTAATACTGATTTGGTTGACAGAGCAATTGTTTTCACAAGGCAAAATTCTCTCTTTATATATTAATATCATATGTAAAGAGGTCAGAAAAAATCTTTTTCTACAGTACTTAGGGTACAATAAAAAAAGTTATAATTTGTATTAAGCTGTTGTATTTCATTCCATAAAGGAAATTGGGGACTGTCTGACTTGTTTTATGATTCTAAATTTATCCATATTTGCATACAGCATTATCTTTAAGGGCTGGGAAGGTGGTTTACTGGTAGAGCACCTGTCTTGCATGCATGAGGCCCTGGGTTCAATTCCTCAGCACCACATAAGCAGAAAAAAAATGCCAGAAATGGTGCTATGGCTCAAGTGGTAGAGCACTAGCCTTGAGCTGAAGAGCTGAGGAACAGTGCCCAGGCCCAGAGTTCAGGCCCCATGACTGGACCCAAAAAAAAATATATCTTTAAAACATTTGGGGGAAGTAGAGAAAAGGAATAATTCCCTAAACATTTATAGTCATTAAGCTGAGTTAAATGAAATAATAGATTTCTCATACTATTATTTATTTATAGTATATTTTATCAAAATAGGTTTAAAACTTTATTTAATTCTTTACTATTGGAAATTGAGAACATTTTTAGAAACAAACATTTTCAAGTATCCATTAGGAATAAAACTCTTCTCATATAACACATCACTACCCTATTGTCATTTATTTGTGTGTCTAGAGATTTGTTTACTGTCAAAGCTATAATGTGAATGTGTCACAAATGTTGTTGCTTATTTGTCTTTTAGCACAGATCAAATGCAAAATGCTATAATTGTATCAAAAATACATGACTATTTGATCCTAAAAGAAGATGATGTAAAAAAAGGTTAAGCAGCTTCTCAAGGAAACACAAGCTAAAAACTGAGTGCTGATCCATGATCTTTATCAAGGTCTGGTACGGTGTGGTGGGGGAATGGGGAATGATGATGTTTGTGGGAGAACTGGGCCTTTCATCTATTGATTTCTTGATTTCTAAGTCTCAGAATGGACAGAGAATTTCAGAGTTGTGCTCAACACACCAATCATGTTGTAGACACTAGAATAGCCAATGTTTTCTAAGTTAGAATGAAGGATAAAAGTTCTACCTCTAGAATCCTGTTTGCATCATAAAAGATGAGACTCCACAGAGAATGAGATTGTGGTGAGATTCAATTCATTTTTATATATACAATTAGATCCACTCCTGCCTTATAAATAAATTGGGAGTTCAAGTAAATTTAACCTTGTTGAAGCTGGTAGGTTAATTAATCTCTATTTTTTAAGTATTTATGGACTATTAATTCTGTATATAGTACTATTCAGACAAATTCTAAGGAAACACAATTTCATGCAATATTTTATCAGGAAGAATTCACTTAGCTTCTCAGAAGTGAACTATTTTTCTCAAACCAATAGCCTAGCCACATTAAAAGTAACGTGGCTTACTAGTTAGTAAAAGAACAGAGTGACTATCGTAGACTTTCTTCATATAATATAAGGAAATTTTATTTGTGTACATCTGTATGTATAGATGAATATATTTCATTATACTCCTAATTTTCTCATCAGGAAACACAAACAGCACATTTTTATTCACCACTTACCCATTCATGCTTACATCTCCATCAGTATAACACCTTTGCATAGATATAGCAAAAATATCTCTTTTTTCCTTCTGAACTGAATCTACATGAAAGAACATCTATTTACTTATATAGGAAATGAGACTTTTAAATCATTAAACCTGACTCACTTCTTCACTAAGCTGTACATTAAGCTTCAATAGAATCACTGAACTTTTGAAATTTCATGAAGTTACCAAAACTAGATTTCCCACTAGTTTCTCCAGAAAATAAAATCTGTCCTAGAAAGAAACTAGGGAATCAAAAATTTAAAACAATACTAACATATTTCAGTGTTATGTAGAAGTCATCGTAACATAAGCATCAAATATTTATGACTAAATAGCAAAGAAGTTAATTGTGCTACACATTATCATACGTATTGGCATCGAAATGAACAAAATTTTGTTTCTAATAAACTGGCTGCAATCTGACTAGTGTAAATGCATTGACCATCCTTTTCCTGGGAGGCTTTTTCTGCATCAAATGATATTTCCACTTTTAGATGCTGATTAAACTCAATATTACTTTTGCTTTATTGATGGTTTGAACTAAATCTGAATATAATGGTTCCATGCTCAATTTAAGAAATGGTTTAAATAAGATATTAGGAATATCTTGCAAAAGTAACCATGTAAACCTTGCTATGTCATTCTCATAAGTGATCCAAGTAGAGTGAAGATAAGATGAATACACTTAGAAATAAAATGTTTGCTATTCAAGAGTAAGTACCCATTCTACCATAGTACCATCCTCACAATGCGTATTGAGTTATATTTATTTGTTTTGCCACTCCTCATTTCTTCAATGTACTTTCACATGTATGTGTTCCTATTTGGTTTTCCTTCTGATAATCAGTAAGCAAAGATTTTAAGCAGTTTATCTGAGCCTCTGACTAGAATTTAGCTCTATTCATTTCCTACAAGTTATCCTCTTACTACCAAGACTGCAGGTGCATAATATTCTGAATAATGACTCCATTTCAGCAGGACAAACTCTCCCTTTATGTCTAGTAGAGTTCAGATTCTGGCTTGTCAGAATCTGAGACTTACATATACCATGTTTTTTAACTGCCAAAATTAAGCTTGTCAGATCTATTTGACTGCTGTGTATTCAGTGTGATTTTTGATTATGATAACTGATTGGAATAATACTAAAATCCATGAATCAGATAGTTATTATACTCTTGACCCAGTAGTTTTGGAAATATAAAGGATGCTTATCTCCTGGTTATTGCTACGGACAGCAGGACAGGTGAGAAAATGGGAAAAAATGAAAATGGTTTCTAAAGAGTGAAACCATCAGATAAAGTTTTATATTCAACCCTGCCATTAATCTAAGCTAAAAATCAGCAATTTCAAATAAGTGAAAATATATTTTTTAAAAAATAAAAATAAAAAATCCTATCTTTTCATATAATTCTATGAAAAACATTGGAAGACCAGCAATCTGTATTATCAAAACTGCACCTAGTAACCCAATAGCAATTTGTACGGAGGCTATTCCCACATCAGTGGAGATGAACCTTTTTTGCCTGTCAGTAAAATTAAACGCTATCATAGGTGAAGGCCCTATTGACTCAGTCCTATTGACCTCCACAGAATATATGTGAGGTTAAAAAGTACTAGAACAGCCGGGCGCTTGTGGCTCACGCCTGCAATCCTAGCTATTCAGGAGGTGAGATCTGAGGATCGCGGTTCAAAGCCAGCCAGAGCAGGAAAGTCCCGGAGACTCTTACCTCCAATAAACCACTAGAAAACCGGAAGTGGCGCTGTGGCTCAAGCAGTAGAGCGTTTGTCTTGAGCTGCTGAGCTCAGGGACAGCACCCAAGCCCAGAGTTCAAACCCCACAACCGACAAAAAAAAAAAAAAAAAAATACTAGAACTTACCATGACCCTTAAACTATGGCAAAATAGTAGAAGAAACTGATTAATTCATAATAGAAATAGACAATTAACTATTACTTGTCTCAACTCCTTGTTTCAGATAAGAAAAATCCACATGCCTCATGTAAGAGTCTTCAATTTCCCACCAACCCTGGAACCAGATAGGCCCAGACTTCCTGCCTCTCATGCGACAACTGCTAGTTTAGAATTGGCAGACAGACACTATCCTACCAAATGTGTGTCTGCTTTGAGTGGTCAAGGTCAGCGGAGAAAATTAGAATTAAAGTTATTCCTGTTCTTGTCTCTTGGGGAGAATACTTCATTCTCAAACCTTCACTGTATTTAAGATGTGTTACTAATCTAAGAGAAAGAGAGATAAAGAGGTTAATCATTGTTATTCTATGTTCTCGCTAACTTAGAAGAGTTCAGATCATTATTGATCTTGCTATTTGAAATATTTTCCTCCAAATTAATATATAATAAAATATACTAATACCTGGAAAATTGTATTGCATGGGGAACATGTGCAGTTTAAGGTCATCTCCATAGAAAGAGAGGTCATCAAATCTCAAATTTGGCTTAACTGTAATGTTAACCCAAACCTAATTTCAGCAGAGACAACTGGACTATGGAACTTGACTCTGGAGTTCTGTGTAAGTCTTAAGCAGAGCTACTTTGAAACTTCATTTGATTAACAATTAGAAAACAAGCAAACTGAATGAAGGTATCTTTGAGACGGTCACCTAAGGTTGCCTAGATGGTCCTAGTTTGAGATTCTCCGATCTCTACTTTCTGAGTCCTAGGATGATGGGTGGACACTATAACACCAGGTATTTTGCACTTTTGCATAGACAATTAATAGGTAATATCTCTATCTTCTTTTGTTTCACAGTATACCATTCTTTATTCTCCCAGTTAAATTTCTCCAGTTGGTATGCTCTCTTTCGAATGTACATTTTTAGTGAATTCATTGTTGTCATTAGCCTAATAATAAAAGAAGTGTGTCATGAAATAATATCAATAAACTAAGGGCATCTTTATAAAAATATTAAGTAGAAAATGGCAGCTGCTAATTTGGCACCATGAGAAATAAAGAAAATCATTTTGCTAATAGTTATATTTGTACATAAGAAATAAGTTCGGATTTCTTTTCATGAAAACAGAAAATGATTTAAAATATATATATGGTAATCTTACCCAAACTTGAGGCTATTCTTCTTCTGTGAGATTTATGAGAGGAAAAAGCTGAAAGGATAATGATACATCATTAATATCCTAAAGGAAATGTAGACTAAGTCACTCACCCAAATTATACTGACCATAAAGACTTCACTGGGCCATTTCATTAGTTTATTAGGCAAAATTGAATAAAAAGGAGGTCTTAAATGAATTATAACCAGCTTGGGAAATAACAAATATATTGTGTATGAGAAAATTAGCTCCATGTGACATCTACTACCACCATATGTAAAACCTCTATTATTTGTCCTTTCTCTTTGAAAATCCTTTTATTGGAATGTATCAGCTAAACTAAAACACATGACCATCCTTCTTAGGACATGAAAGAAACCACTGAAGACAACTTTTTTCCCAGCCCCCACCCCCAGCCTGTGAATACTCTGGGAAAAGCAGCCACAAGGATCTTTTTTTTTTCTTAATCTATCAGTGTCTATGTTAAAGCAAGTGCATCACATGCTTGCTGAGGCCATTAGCTGCCTCTGTCCAAAAGAATTCAGTCAACACTTAGGAATTCACTTAATGAAAGGGCAGCCTGTGAAAGCTCTGTTGGCCAGAAGAGGGGATTAGGTGGTTCTTTCCAACTTCCTAGAACCCTGTAAGAGATGTTCAGTAGTGTCTTCACAACAAGCTGTGCTGTGTCTTTGGACTGCACACTTCTTTGATATTGATACTAGGCTTTGTTTCCATGATGCACTTTTGCATATCTGTGCCATCTGGTTAAATGTTTTGTGTATTGTACAATGTGAAGGTGTTCCTGGAAAATCCTCACAGGGGTGTCCCACCTAATGGAGCACACCTATGAGATAGCAGGTATGCCCCATTAGTGCACAAGTTATTCCTGATAGCCTACCAAATGGAGACATGAATGCTCATCAGAAGTCACATGCTATACATTTTTATTAACAACATTTCTTGCAGGCTCCTTCTTGAGAAGTTGCTTTTGAGAATTGATCGGATGAAAAGCTGATCCCAATGGAGAAGAAACCCTGACAAAGAAGCTACATCAAATTCTATGTGTGAAGGAAGTCTCCCAGATGTGTCACTCTTACTGGTACTCATTGGCAACTAATTTGGGTATTATTAGAACATCTATCTAGCTATTATTGGACGTGATATTTGGTAAGAGTTATATTTATGTTTATGTTTTTGTTTTGGTTTGGTTTGGTTTGGTTTCAGTACTGAGGCTTGAACTCAGGGCCTCACATTCCTACTCAGTCATGGCTAACTATCACTTGAGCTATGCCTTCACTTCCAGCTTTTTTCTGGTTGTTTGGAAATAAAAACCTCTCAGCTTGGTCTGAGAGTTGGCTTTGAATCTTGGTCCTCAGATCTCAGCTTTCTGAATAGCTAGGTTTATAAGAATGAGCCACTATTGCCCAGATAAGGACTATACTCTTACAAACAATTCTGGTAGTTACAATCATAATCATAACCTAAGTGTATGCTACTTATAATTTGGATATGAATTTTGCATGAAGAACTTCATTTAATAAAAGGTTAAAGAGATATATTATATATACATATATTTTGTTGCTTTTATTCTATAAGCTTTTTCCTCAAGATTTTGCTGCCAATAAACCTTTACAGTCCTATACAACTTTGAGTAATTTGGAAACGATCTTCAACAAAATTAGTTACTGTATGCAGACACTACAAGACTGAAATAGCCAACTGGGGTAGTAGATCTATAAAGTTAAATTACATTTTTATCTCATTTCAAGAAGAAGCTTAGAAGCATTTCCTTGTAGTCATAGAGATCCAACTAATTCCTAAATGTTTGTTCTTAAAACTCTGATACCTGCCTGTGAGATTTTTATAGAGACCTTTCCTCCTTTTTGATTAGCATCAGTTAACGTTACATAGGGTATATTTTGTTTTAACATATGCATATATCCAAACAACATGCTTTGTTCAGCGCCATTCCTCCATCATCCTCTCTCATATTCTTTCTTTACTTCCCAAACCAATTTCAACAAGCTTCATTGTTCCATTTTCACACATGTACATAAAGGATTATATTGACCCTCTTGTATTCTCTCTGGTAGCCCACCCTAGATAAGACCTGTTGTTCATTTTTTAAGACATTCCTATCATTCATTTTTAAGTGTATATTGGTGGTTCAAAGGATTTGCATCACGGGAGTTTGCAGATTCAGATGCTGTACTTCAATCAGTTTGACTTAGTCTTACATTAAATCACATGACTCAGTAAAACTATTATTGATTACTCTGCTGGAGATGGTAATAGTTGTAAAATTTAATTTTATCCTAATTTACAAAGTTTTAAAGGCAAAAGTTATCTCATGGTGACTTTATACACAAGGATAATAATAAAATCTCATTAAACGACACCACTTATATCATTGCTGATGGCCCATGGGGCATGGCTTGGAAGGAAGGCTGTTACAATATTTGTGTCTGGAGGAAGACTTTAGGCAGCTACAATTTTTTTCTTAGTGTTTTAGTTGCCTTCCCATTCCTGTAACAAAATACTTGACTTTGAGAGAAGGTATTTTAACTAACAGTATTGAAGCATCCAGTCCATGAATGGTTGACCTTATTCCTTTGGAGCTTCTGGTGAGACAGCACATGATTTCAGGGAATAACCACGTGACAGAGAGTGACAGAGAAAGCTGCTCACCCTAAGCGGGTATGAATAGAAAGAGAGATGAAGAGATCTAGGCTTCACAATGCTCTTCAAAGGTATCCTGTCAGTGATCTAAGACCTCCTACTAGACTTCACTGTCTATTTTTATTTTTTTTATATTTTGTCAGTTGTGAAAATTGAACTCAAGGCCTGGGGGCTCTCTGCAAGCTGTTCTGCTCAAGGCTAGCATTCTACCACGTTGAGCCACAGTTCCACTTCCAGTTTTCTGGTGGTTAATTGAAGGTCAGAGTCTCATGGATTTTCCTGACTGGGCTGGCTTTAAACTTTGATCCTCAGATCTTAGCCTCCTGAGTAGCTAGGATTACAGGCATGAGAACCAGTGACCAGCTTAGACTTCATTTCTTAAAGGTTCTAACAATTCACAAACAGAGCCACAAGCTGCTGGCCAGACCTTTCACACCTGTCCTTTAGGAAACACTTATCCAAACCACAGCAAAGAGCAATATCTCCAAGAGCCAACAGAGCTATGCACTTAATATGTAAACCATCAGGATTGGTTGTAAAATCAAGATTTCACACACTTATGAGAAATCAGAGACTTCTACATGACTATGAAAGAGCAATTATAGCTGGGCACCGGTGGCCCACACTTGTAATCCTAGCTACTCAGAAGGCTGAGATCTGGGCAGGAAAACCCGTGAGACTCTTATCTCTAATAAACCACTAGAAAGCCAGAAGTGGTGCAGTCGCTCTGTGGCTCAAGCGGTAGAGTGCTCTCCTTGAGCTGAAAGGCACAGGGAAAGCGCCCTTGCCCATAGTTCAAGGCCCACAACCGACCAAAAAAAAGGAAAATAAAAAAGAATTAATTCTTTTCAAGTTCAATTTGTTTAAGCTGCTTGGTTTAAATTTTCAGAAAATGTGGACTCACAATCAGGTAACAATAGCTTACACATGTAATCCTAGCTGCCAAGAAGTCTGAGATCTGAAGGATCAAAAAGTGAAATCAGCCTAGGCAGAAAAGTCCATGAAATTCCATCACTAACATATGAGCAAAGAGCAGGGCTGAAGCTAAATGAGTAGCTCAAGTGGTAAGAATGTCAGTCTATCAAGTATGAGATCTTGAGTTCAAACCCTAGTACCATTAAAGAATAATGGAAGGACAAAAAAAAAGTGTGGCGTCTGTTTACAGCTTCATTTAACAATTGTGATTACCAACTTTGTAGAATAGCTCAGGTTCCCATACTCACTACTGTCCTGAGGACTTCTAAAGGTAAAGCAATCTATAGATTCAGAACACATCTTCACGAATAAGAATAACACATGTTTTCACTTGCTCATTTTTGGAAAGTTTGAACAAGCACTTTTAGTCACAAATATGTCTGAGAGAGTTGATGGCTAGTTTATAAAATTGAATCTTTTGGGGGATATTATCACTCCCATTAAAAATTCCATCAAGCATCACTTTGAGAGGCTGATTGTCCACTGCAACTTGGTCTCCAAATAATTAACCTGAATGACTTTAATCTGTTGCTACAAGTTGAATTTATGTTAAAAACTCTGTACATTTTGTAAAGTTCCTGTCATATTTGTTCCTTTATATTAGAAAATTCAACTACTTCATCTCCAGGGATAGAAAAATAATATTAGTTCTTGTCACCTACAGTTCTCAGCATCTTTCATCTGAGTGTCACAAAGTTTTTTTTATAAATACCAAAAGAATAAAACTTACTGCAATCTTTCTTTGCTGAGAAGTTGAACTTCACCCCACTTCATAATAGTTGAATAGTGGAAAACTATGGTTCCTTAGTGGCTTGGGAACACTCAAGCCAGAATTAATAAATTTTGATTCTCACTTTTTTGCCAATTATGACTACAACTTCAGAGATAATTAGCTTCATTTTGTGCATAATTTTAGAAGACTTAACAAAACAGAGGGGATTAAAAACTTCTATTTATTTCCCTTATTGTTCTTATTTATAACTAAGTATAAGTAGAATAACCACAACTGGATCTCTTTGGCTTAGAAATTCTACTTATGCATTAAAACTAGAGTATCTGGGAGTCATTCATGACCTTCACCCAGAAACCTACATCTACACTAAAAGATACCTGCATGATACTTATCCTCAAGTACACACATAGATGCACACCTGCAACAAAGAGGTACCACTAGAAATTGTAAGAGGAACAGAAAAGAGATAAACAAGCTTTGCATAACTGTATAAAACTGTTCTGCATATAAGTGAGAGTCAGTAATACCCCACCAATCTGTACCAATTAGCTGAATCTAAAAAGCCTGCTTAAACATAAGCAATTGATTCTAACACCAAAACACAATTTAGAAAAGACATGTCAAATCTCTTTTTACTGAAGTAAATTCCACCTGCTGGAATAAGAGAAGCACAAGTTTTAATACGTTTCAAAATAAACGTATAACCTACATGATTGGTGGCTAACAACCATTGTATAATATCTCTATACAAATAGATATAATGCATTAATATTAACATATACTATACTATTAATACTATACATGGATATATATATAACAAGAATGATAATATCATATATATGTGCATTTGTTTAAGCAGATGCATTAATTAAACAGTAGTGATCAGGCATTATTATAACATGAAAATATGGCAAATATTAGTAAAATCTTAATTATTTCGTTCCATGGGGCTTGCAAATCTGTTTTCAGGTTTTAGTAGTTTAATTTCTTATAATGTCTCTTTAAAAATAACATCAATAAGATGATAGATTAGATATAATAACATGATGGAAATGACATGCAGTAGAATTTATCTTCATCGTATGTCTGATAATATCCTTTTATTGTGTAATGGACCCTGCTATTTGTATCCATTGTACTTTTCCTCATTTATCTTCTTAGTGACTAAAGACAGAAATCTCACACAGTCTTTCATATGCAAATTTGTTCTCCTCTATGTGTCCCTATTATTTGTGGCCATCTAATAAACTGATTGTTCATATCCCAGTTCAAGTGGCCCTTCTTGGAATGCCTATGATGTTCCAAAATATTTTAATTATAGATAATCCCAGCTGTGGGAGAAATTATTGTAATTAATCACTTTGGTATGTCTGCAGAATAGTTCTACAAACACCTTTCTACCAAACCCATGAGATAAGGCTGAAACTATGGTAACAATGTGGATTGGGGTAGACATTTAGTCATTGACCTGATACTCAGAAGATTTCTAAGTAAGGAACCCATTTCAAAGGCTTCTCTTGTACTTTCCCTTTTCTTTTATATTTACATTTTCAAAGTACTGTCAGGCACCACTTAGTGATATGAATACATTCTGAGATATGAGTCATTAAGCAATTTTGCCATTATGCCAACAACACAGAGCACACACAAAGACACACACACACACGCATACACATGCACACTCACGTGAACATACACACACACACGCACAACCCTGGAAGATCTAGGTCAATTACTGGACATGGAATTTTGGTAAAATCAAGAGATAAAATAGGTATTAGATGTTGAAGAAAACAATTGCAAAGGGAAATCCTACAGAGACTGTGATAAGAGAAGACATTTTGTACCTAGAGTAATTTTTAAAATATATGTAGCTAAAAAGTTAACAAAAGAACTAAAATGGAATACCAATATCATTAGATTAAAGAAAGAAAAAGAAAAAACAAACAGTAAAAATGATGACATTATGTGAGCTTAAATAGAAAAATGGTGATCTTAGTCATGTCTATAATTAAAATGTAAATATATTTGAATTAAAAACAGAGCATGAGTGTAGCAGATAGCACAAGTCAATAATCCAAGATCTTGAATGTAAGGCCATCCTGGGAAAATTGAACCATCTCAAAAATAAAATAATAACAAAAAGGCTGTGAGTATGGAAAGTGGTACAGTAACTGCCTACCATATAAATCCATAGAAATTGATCATTCCCTTGAGTAATGTAGGAGAGAGCAACACTTCATATTTTTTACATAGAACACAATAAATATTTCACTAAAATCAAAGTATGTGTGTAGGGTTTTGCTTCATTCTAGTAAAGGTATTGGTCAATTTCACTCACTTTTCATTATACATCATCACTGAAATTACTAGTATTGCCTTTAAGAACTATAAAAACTACCTTACTGGAACATACCATGTCATCATAATCGTTTCTGATCTCTAATTACAGAAACTATGAGTTGATTTGGCATGATATACTAATATTTCTCTATAATACTACAAAATGAGCATGCTGTTTATAGAAATACAAACTTCCAGTATTGTTTGTGAGAAGTTGGAGGACCTCATAAAAAGCAAAATGAATAATTACAATTATAAATGAATATTGTAGTCACCCCTGGAAAGTTTCAGGATTCATGATTGCACTATTATAGATGAGACAGTGATTTCGGCAGAATCCAGTGAAACAACTTTGAAAATCATGATCCAGTGATAACCCAATGCCAATTAGAATTCTCCAGACATTTGTACAAGCGCTGACATATTCCCTTGTCTCTGATAAAACTACTTTACTTTTTCTCTGGTTGCTATGTATATGATACTTTTTTCAAGTTTCCTGGGCGTAAGACCAGATTCATGTATATCCATCAACAAGGTTATTATTGGAATTTGTTCCTGCCCTCATTTTCAGGTCTGACTAGTTCCTTTGCCCAATCTCAGCTTGGACTTTTCCCTAAGATGTATTAGTTGTCCTGCAATTGTTCTTTAATAATAGGCAAATTACTGACGGTAATGAGTGATGCTGTATCTCTCAACTCATGTTGCAAAATGATTTAACAGTTATATCAGAAAAAAAGATATTAATTCCCACAAATAGCATTCTTCATATGGATATCTTGCAGCCTAATCAAAGTCAAACAACCCATGATCATGATGAGAGTAAGAAGACTGAATGAAGGGTATAGTAGAATATGACTAAAAACTGTGTCATTATTAAAATACTCTTCTAAAGTGTGATTCCTAAACATAAAGCTTCAAGTTATCATCTACATATATCTATAGTTTAAATGTTTATAGTTTAAATGTATTTTCACATTCATATCATTGTTTGTTTGTCTGTTTGTTGATCCTGGGGCTTGAACTCAGGTTCTGAGAGATTTCCCAGAGCATTTTCTCTTAAGGCTAGCACTCTACCATTTTGAGCCATACCATCATGTCCAATTTTCTGGTGGTTTATTGTAGATAAGAGTCTCATAGACTTTCCTGCCTGGGCTGGCTGGCTTCAAACCATGATCTTCATATCTCAGTCTCCTGAATAGGATTACAGGTGTGAGCTACCAGCACCTGGCTGACATCACAATGTGTATTATAGTTTTCTTCTTTTTCTTTCCTTCTTTCTTTCCTTTTTAAAAATTGTATGTTTGAAATAGAACCTCAAAATGAGCCCAAGCTGACTGAACTATAATCATCCTGACTCAGTTTCCCAAATCCTAGAACCCACACTTGGCCTTTAATATTGAGTCTTAAACAGGAGGTTATATTGGATCAATTTTCTGTTCCACTCAATTATGATATGACTAGAGAAGTCTGCTATGTTGATGGTCTAAAATTATAGAAAATTTTGAATGTTAAATCTAAAAATGAGATAGTTTTGCTCCTCAATGTTTTATTTCCTCTAGAAAAACAATACAGCTGACAGCCCTCAAAATAAGTAAGATTATTCAGGAAATAATAATTTCTTACATTAAAATTAGTAAGATCTAAAAAAATGAGCAAACATTTGTAGTTGCCTTTTATTAAGAAAAGTCAGTGGGTGAAGAACTTCCGCTATCAAAAATGAAAGCAGGATTTAAAACTCCAGTCAGTTTATTTTTTCACCTTGGGCAACCACACTCACAAGGAGCTCACACATCAGGGTTATGTTTTGTGTGGCATCATCTGACTATCCATAGAGAAATTTATGGCACCACCATCTTCTGTGGCCCCAGGAAATCTTAACTAAGGAAAAATTCAACAACAGGAAGAATAGCACTAGCATGTTTGATACTCACATATCCAGATATTCCTAGAAAAGACAGAAAATACCCACCCCCCAAATATCTTGAAAGTTATCCATTTGGGCCATAGACCCTGACTTTCCTCATTACACATCAAAGGAGTAGAAGACCAGTTAATGGATCATAAATGTTCATAAATTTACTGAGGAGAAAAACTACAGATGTAGAATACTTATTTGTTTATATTTATTTATTTATTTATTTTAGCAAAGCCTGAAGAAATCCAATTTCAATGGCATGAAAGAAGCTTTAGAATTGTGCCCTTAGAACTCATTGTGATTTGCATTCATGTAAACACCTTCATTTTTTTTCGTTAACTGAACTGATTTAACTGCTAATTAAAACTAGTCAGTAAGCACAATGCAAAATTAATTAAACCATTTAGCAGAGAGATGCAAATTAAGCTAAGCAATGCATTGGACACTATCAAAGTAAGTGCAATTGCTACTTGTCATCAGGCAAAATAGTTCTTAGGGTAAGTGCCTTCCCCAGGGAGAAATGTTAAGGAATAAAAATCATCCTGTTGATTGTATGATGTTTTATTAAGTAAATGTGCTAAAAAAAATAAAGCTTATCTCTTAAATTAAAAGAGGAGAAAAAGCTTGGGAGTCTCATAGTTGTTTAACAATCACTAAAAATTGTGAACAGTATTTATAGTAAAAGATATCATTCTTTAGATTTTATGAAGGTGCAATTTGAAACCTTGTGCTGTAGAAATATCTAAATAAGGAGGGCAAGTGGCTGTTCCTTATGCTCAATATTTTAATTTTAGATGGTCTTTTAACTAGTAAAAGAGGCGATCACTTCCTTTGCCAGTAAATATATCATTCTGATGCACTCAGCTCTGAAAGAACTGGTCTTGAATTATTTTCTTCTGAGTTATCCCACAAAGCATTCAGCAGTCAAAGCTGCAATGAACTTTTAATGTTCAATGAAAGTGGTAGAAGTTTTGCTTTGTTTGCTCTCTACCAATGCAGATACTGGTATCTAGACACATTTTTTGCATGGTAGAATCTGTCACCTTCTATCATTGTAGACAGGTAATTACATTTCAGTGGTTTCCTAGTATCTGCTCTTGTGAGTACTAGTTAAGTTTAAAGCTGTGATAATGACATACCAGAAAACTACTCAACTGAAATATATTATCTTACATGCCTCAAAGACCTGTATGCATACCCAAACCATTTTTTCACCTTCTATTACCATGATTATCATACTTTACATGATAAAAAATAAGATTATGTTTTCAAAACTATATCCAACAGTCTTTACCATAATCAAAAGGACCTTTAAAGATAAATGAGTGTGGATTTAGATTCAATAGCCTATGCTTTGCATATTGCTGATAAATCATGTAGGTGTTTCCTCTAGCCAGAGAAGAACTTAAGTAGTGACTGATCATTCAGCCCTTGGCATATTTTTTCACTGTGGTTGTGTTGGCCATGGCTTCTTGCCCTCCACAAGTCTTATGTTGCCTTTAGTTCATGTGATGGACACTGAGCATTTCACCTACGCAAAATAAACCAGAAGCCACAAAGTTTGTCCTTCTTTCCTGCAGTACAGCTGGTCACCACCCTGGCTCTTCTTTAAGTTATTTCATGAAAATAAGTACAGAAATATGGATCTAAAGTGAACTAAAGAAACCTACCATAATTCTCATTGCATATTGACAGTATTACCTAATTCTGAATTTCAACTGGAGTGGGGTGTGGGAAAGATGGAGCCAATATACCAGATTTGAATTTGAGTGACCCTGGCTGATTTTTATGTTGTTTGTTTTATTGTTTTGCTTGGAATTGTTTTTGTGCTGGTCCTGGGACTTGAGGTCAGAGAGATGTCCCTAATTTTTTTTTAATTGCTCAAGTCTAGCAGACTGGTGATCTGATGAGCCATAACTCCACTTCCAGCTTTTTGGTGGTTATAGATGAGAATCTCAGACTTTCCCACTGGTCCTGGTTTTGAACCGTAATCATCAGATTTAAGCCTTGTGAGTAGCTAGGATTACAGGCATGAGCCAACAGCACCAGGCTCAGACTTTTTTTGTTTCCTTTTGTTATTATTATTATTGTTGTTGTTATTATTATAATGTAAGGTATAGGTTTCATTAGGTAGCTGATAAAGAGACCAACACATGCTATTCAGGCAGGAATAGAAGTTTATTTATCAAACTGCTGCCCCTGCCATGCCTCATGGAGAGGTATGGCCCGAAAAAGGGAGACCCACTTCTGGGCCAGGACTTGTTTAGGCCAGGGACAGGAAGAGGTGTGACCAGGGACAGGAAGAGGTGTGGCCATGGGGAGGAAACCTGTGGCCACACTGGATCTGGATGAAACCTCAAGGCCTGGGACCCTCCTAAGGTCAGGTGAAAGGCATGTGACCAGTGGTGGCCCAGGATGTGACCTAGCAGGAGTGGGAGGTGACTGCTTCCAAGTGTGCTAGTTACCTAGGTAACAAAGATACTAGGTGGAAACTTAGCCAAGAGGTAGGGAGGCATCAGCACAAGCCTGCATGGCCCAAGGTGGACCTTACAATTACCATCCAATACTATCATAAGGATATAGAGCTAAAAGACTGTCATCATAAATCTGCTCTAAAATATATTGACAAGATATTTCCATTCTTCCATATTTTTTTTGTCATAAGCAAGGGTTTACTGTTAATTATAGCTAAGTTATCTATATTATTTCTACAATAACAATCCTCAAGGAACTCAGGCAATGGATGCAGTTGAAAGTTCACCAATCATTTATTTCCTAATTTATTTATCATTATTTATCATTTATTTCCAATTTATTTCCTACTTTGTCTGTAGTTCATCCTCATTCCAGTGGCCTCACACTAAATATAAGCTGTCATCCTTCTTTGACCCATGAAAGTATTTACCAATCTGAGAACCAAATTCTTCCACAACAGAAGATGCTGTGCCCTCTAGATTTCAGTTCTCTTCTCTTATATATAGTGCATTTGGTTTGGCTAGGAAAGATTTTTTAAAGAAAAATTATATGTTGTATGGACACCTTTGCTTCCTTGATTTGTTTATCTGTGTCTTCTCTCGTATCCTTAAGCTGAGTGACTACTTTTTCATTGGACTCCCTTTCCTTCTCTTGAAATTGATTTATCTTTCTGTTTGTGGATTCCATGAATTGCTCTAACAATCTTTGGTTAGTCTCTTCTCACTCACACATAGCCTTGTGTAGGCTTTCTATCTTGTCATTAAACATATTTATCAGCAGTGTTTTGAAAGCATTTTGAGAACTTCATTCTAGATCCTTCACTATCTGGTTATTGTGTGGAAACTCCAAGAAGTGGAAACAAGAAGTTTTTATTGTAATGTTTTCAGTTCTTTTTTTTCTTTTTTATTCCTTTGGTTTTATTTTTCCCCCTTTTGGCACTGTTTTTGATTTATCAATCCTTTGTCTTATATAAAAGTTTGTCTGACCCTGAAAACATTACAGGAAGGAATAAGAGAAACTCCAGAGCTCCTTGGCACAGGCTGAAATTTTCTTAATAGAGACACAGAAACACAACAGATCCAAGAAAGGTTGGACAAATGGGATTGCATGAAGTTGCAGAGCTTCTGCATGGCAAAGGACATAGCTAGCAAGATCAATAGAAAGCCCACAGACTGGAAGAAGATCTTCACTAGCTATACAATAGACAAGAGTCTCATATCTAAAATATACTTGGAACTAAAAAAATTAAATCCACCCAAAACAAATCCTCAAAGAAACAACCACCCTATTAACAAGTGGGCTAAAGACTTACAAACAGACTTCTCTGGAGAAGAAATAAAAACGGCCAATAGAAACATGAAGAAATGCTCAACTTCTCTAGCCATAAAAGAAATGCAAATCAAAACAACATTGAGATTCCACCTCACCCCAGTTAGAATGGCTATAATCAAGAAATCTAATAACAACAGATGCTGGAGGGGATGTGGCCAGAAGAGAACCCTACTGTACTGTTGGTGGTAGTATAAATTTATTCAACCACTTTGGAAAGAAGTATGGAGGTTCCTCAAAAGACTACTCTTCACCTATGACCCAGCAATCGCACTTATGGGCATTGACCTAAATGAAAACAAACAAGGCTACCAGCACAACTATGTTTATCACAGCATTATTCACCATAGCTAAGATATGGAACGAACCTAGACGCCCCTCAGTAGATGAGTGGATCAAGAAAATATTATATATATATATATATATATATATATATATATATATACATATATGGGAATTCTATTCTATACTTCCATCAGAAAGAATGAAGAGCTGCCCCACTGCCCCATTTGTTAGGAAATGGAAAGTCTTGGGAAAAAGTCATATTAAATGAAGTAAGCCAGTCCCAAAGAAATTTAGGTCACATGGTTTCCCTCATTTTCAATAATCAGTATATGTATAGGATAATTTTAACAGATGAGCTGAAAAGCTCAAAATCTATGTACATATGACCATATAAGATGATGCTAAGTGAAATGAACCCCAAGATATACACACAAGAGGTCTTTCCTTGTTGTTGTTGATTTAAATGAACTATGCAAATGTTCTTCCCCCTATGGTATATCCCCTGTTATCACTGTACTTGATATTGGTACCCTGTATCTTGTATATACATTTGTCCAATCTGGGGCAGGAATAACAAAATTGTGAAACTAGGACACAGGATGACTCATTGCAACAATGATACCCACAAGACAGTATATTGGAAATGAACTTTACAACTTCAGATGGGGGGTTTGGGTGAGGAAGAGTGAGGGAGTAGGAGAGGGAAAGGAGAGTGGGCGAACAACAAGGGAAAGGGTAACAATGCTTGACAAGTAATGTCCTCATTGCCTTATTCATGTAACTGTGACCCCTCTGTACAGCATCTTTGCAATAAAATATTTGGATCTGGTGGGGGGAGGTGTGGGGAGTATGGGAAGGGATGGGAAGGGGAAACAGGAGGCAACAATGCTTGATAAGAAATGTACTTGTTATCTTGCCCATGTAATTGTAACTCCTCTGTACGGTAGTCTCACAATAAAAAAAAGTTTGTCTGATTTGGGAAAGAGAAGCAACTATGGGACAAAGGGTGAACCAATTCAGCAGTGACACTCCTTGGACACTATGTTGGAAATGAGCTATAGATTTTTTTTGGGGGGGGCGTATTAGGAGAAAATAAGGGAGGAGATGACACCTTCAAAAAGAATTGTACTCATTACATAACTGTAATTCTTCTCTACATCACCTTTACAATAACAAAAAATATAATGTGCCCTTACAGTTCTAGGAACATCTATGGTTTGTTTCTATACTACCAACTTCTAACAAGCCAGAAAAGTTACAGAACTACTAAATACCATACACATACATAAACACAGTTCAGTAACATTAGCCATGATGTATTCTGGACCAAAACAGGGTGTTTGTAGAATCTTTTTGAAAAAATAGATTGCTGAAGGTGATTTTTAAAGAATTTTATTATTGTGTTTATGTTGATACATTTTTATCAGGGAAGTATGAGTTAAGTATAATACAAGCTATACAGTGTTGAGACAGATATTAATAATGAGCACCAATTATATAGATTGATTTTTAACAGAATTCATTGAAAAAAAATGAAATCCCAACGTAGGCAAAACTAAGGTTTAAAGCTGCTTTTCATTATGGAATTCTGACATGACTACATGATGGTTTGAAAATCCAAACAAAATGTGTATCTATTGTTTGCATGTACAAAGATGAAGTAGTTTTTAGTTGGCTGATTTGTTTAGTTTGGTTCGAAATTTTGAAATGAAGATGACTGATAAGTAGGGCTATTTTTGTATAAGCCAATTTTCCATTCCTTTCAACTGTGAACTTTCTATACTAAGAAGCCAACAATGCAGTACCTCCATTTTTGTTATTCTCTGGAAGAGCAGAAGAAGCTTTAAGAAATAGGAGATTTTTCTATTCCTGGGATTTATTAAGCTCTTTAGATGGCCAGAATGCAAGACAGAAGTGACTATTAGCCAGCCTGACTTTTTGCCACAAACTGCGTGCTGGACACACCTTCCAGAGCGTACTGAATTGTCCCCATTCCCATGATATGCATAATACATTTGGCACATAAAGGACTTAAGCCATTTCTAGAAGCCCTTGCATTCATTGAAGTATATAGCTTTAGCCATCTACAGCTTTAGCCATTATTTTAAATTCTTCATTATCAAAGAGACAAAGTGATGAGCTTGGAATTGTGGAATGGATGTTACAGCCTGGAATCCTCCATTCCAGGTACCAGGAGATGCAAAGGAGAGAGGTTGGGTTAGCAACATGTGACCTCTGGGTTTTGAACCACTTTGAAAAGTGATATAACTGAAAGCCTAAATTTAGGGTTCACATAAGGAATGAAAGATCTGTGAGTTCTCCTTTTACAAGTATATTTATTAAGTTTTAAAATACTGACCCATCCTTTGGTCATTTTGAAAATTCTTTTCAATGGAAGAATACTTTATGTTTATATTGTGTGAGTGAAAACTACTTATATAAACTCTGGGTAATACCTTTATCAAGGAGGTTTTTACCAAGGAGGTTCACAGAGACAGATTTGAAGATCTGAAATCCAAAGGCCTTGAGAAATCCAATGTTCTCTCATTCGATGAAAAAGAATGTAACATCAACCAACGTGACATCATTTCTGACCTTTCTTTGTCCCACTGAACTAGAATGCTCATATTCTAATTCAAAGACATTTTGTATGTCTTATGATGAGCTATGACCCCAGACTCCAAATCTTAGTAAAAATGCACATTGTAAAATGTGTGGTTATCTTGTACAAGGCCTCCAGAGTTTTCTACACTTGGAGTCTAAGGGCATAGTTACCTGTGAAAGTTTTCTGTATTCACTCCCATCTTCCTGCTGTCTAACTCATGATCACATTTATTCATTTAAAAGCAAATGATCCTCCTCATCCCCTTGCTTTCAACACTCCACCAGCAATGTATCTACAGAGCCAATGTGTGGACAGAACCATCAGTCCTCTGTGAAATCTAAGTGCCATCTAATTCATTGTAATGAATTAAAAGGTGAGACTGTTCAGAAGGGACTAGGTAAATGGGTTGATTTCGTTGCTGGAGGTATGGGCTTCTAATGAAAGGACGAGGTCAGCTAAGTTTTACTATGCCTCCTGCATGTCTGCTTGCTCTTCTCCTATGATAAGACATAGCAGCAGGCCTTCATGAGAGGTCAGCACCATGCGCATGGACTTCCTGGCCTCTAGAACCATTAGATAGATCCACTCCTATTCTGTCTCAATCTCCCAGTGCAGGTTACTCAGTTACAGCAAAGACATTCAGTTTCTTCTCAACTTCTTTCCACAGCTCCATGGCTTGAGAGTCCCCAGCATCAATGACCCTCTTGTTGCTGTTAAAATCAGCCCAGGTGAATTCTCCTCTGAGGGCATTGAGCCTGCTAGTGTTTGCAAGGGAATTTCTTCTTTCCTAGACATTAACACAGTTCTCTTATCCATCTCATGGACTCACCATTGCAAGTTAATCTCCTCAGACTGGCCTTCCTTAACCCCCCATTTGAAGTAGTCTTACCTACCTCTCACTGCATTCCCTGTGCTCCACTTTAGTTCTCTTTAACACTTGTTGCTGCCTATCACAATTGTATGTATGAGTGCATATATGTTTGTACATATGTAAGTAATATGTTTTCCGTAGTGTTCCATTCCCTTAACTTGGACATGAATCATATGATGTTAGAAAATGGTCATGTTTAACTTTACATCTGCAAGTCTACTAAGGCAACAATACTTGATAAGAAATGTACTCATTATCTTGCCCATGTAATTGTAACCCCTCTGTATGGTATTTTCACAATTAAAAAAAAAAGAA
This sequence comes from Dipodomys spectabilis, assembly GCF_019054845.1. Classification (NCBI taxonomy): domain Eukaryota; kingdom Metazoa; phylum Chordata; class Mammalia; order Rodentia; family Heteromyidae; genus Dipodomys; species Dipodomys spectabilis. The sequence goes on along the minus strand of NW_024870886.1, from coordinate 341,245 downwards.
CAGAAACAAAAAAGAAAGACTATTTACTACAGTAAATAGCAAGTTTTGAATAAATGAATGAATGAATCTAATTGGTAATCCTTACTTTCATATTTCTTTTCAGAGATTTATGCATAGTGTAGTTATCAATACTAGTTATTAGCACATTTGCATAGTAGAGTGTTTCTATGTTAAAATTAATTTCTCGCTGGGTATAATGATTAATACCTGCAATCCTAGCTACTTGTGAGGCAAAAGTATAAAAATTGCGGCCCAAGGCTGGGCTATGCAAGAGCATAAGACTTTATGTAAAAAATACACATACAAATGAACAAAACTAAAACAAAAAGAACTAGGGGTAAAACTCAAGTGATTGAACACAAGCACAAGACCATAAACTCAAACAGCACCAAAAAAATTACACTCAATAACACTAGTTAGTCACATTATATAATAATAACCAAAGACAGTGAAATCAAAATTAAACAATATTATACTGCATGATATCATTCTGGAATAAAGTCAACCTAGTAGATAACAAAGAAAAAATACATCTATGGGGAGGGCAGGTCTGAGAAAAGCAATATCGAACAGTCTGTTCCCAGATTTTCCCAACCTATCCCACAGAAGTTTCTATATCCTATACCCTGGTCACATCCTACAAATATCAACAATAGCAGCATCATTGTAGGTGATACACCCAAGAAAATGTATAAAGACAGGGAACTAGGTAAAACCTCTAAAGGAACCATTTAAAAGGTGCTTTTCATTGCAGTGTAAGCCAGGTGGTGGAAAATAAATAACCCACGTGTGACTGTTGCAGATGCAAGTGACTCACCCTTTCCATGAAGGAGTGAAAGTGCGTGGTAAGGAGATGTCTAGCATGTGTGTGCATGTGTGAATGAAAGCACACAGTGTAACTATCTGGTTTTCTTTGTTTTTCAGTAGCTCAGGGCTATTTACCAAGAAGAGGATAGGAATTTCTTCATACTTCCCCTAAAAATATATAAAACTAAAGTAAACGTGGATGATCTGAACTGACAGAAACTCTACACAGACAAAGGAAGAAACACAAACTCTTACCTTGCTACTGAAATGAATCCTTGCCAAAAGTCCACTAGGATGCTTCAAAAAGTCTTATTCTTTATCTTTGTTCTCTGTTTATTAAAACCTGTGTGGATTCTCACACTGAAATCCAAATTGAATCCCAAAGCCATGAAGTTCACAATGAAAAGGAAGAGAGCTATAGAGAAAGGCTTGAGATATCAGCCTTGGGTCTAGGAAACCAAAGCCAACACAGCTGACAAATATATACATTATAGGGCTTCTTCTAATCATTCACATTCTGGACCCATTTCTTTGCCTCAGTAATATAGTCAGTCTTTTAGGCGTGGTGTGCCTAGTAAGATGGTGAGCTTAGTAAGATCAGAGAAATGTACAAAAGGAAGAAACGAGAAAAGCTTAAGTGCCAAGACCACAGCTTATTTACCTGCCTGAGAACTTCTTTGATTTTCTTGTGTTCAAGCCCACATCTGGGCTATTGCATCTTCATTTAGCTCATAGGGGACAAGAGAGAAGATTGTCAAAGCAGGCAAGTTATAAAAGTTTCCTCCTTGACTCAGACTACATTAGTAATTTATTTAAAAGAAAAAAAAGAATTAGGGATAGATCAGTAATCCCATCTACTGAATGTGTAGACATCAAGGGGTTTGAAGTGCAAAGCTAGCACAAACAAAGAATTAGCAAGACCCCATCTCAATCAGTAAGATAGGCACCTTGTGGCATGCATCTGAGGGCCCAATAGCTATGTAGGAAGCAATTTATAGGAAGATCAGAGCTTGAGGCCAGCCCTGGGCAAAAACTTAAGACCCTACCTGAAAATAGCTCTAACCAAAAAGGGTTTGGGGAGGAGGATGGCTCAAGTGGTAGCGCACTTGTTAAATTATCATCACTAAGTAGGTTGTGTATAAATTCCAGTAGTACAATGGAACTCTAGAGCAGAAACAGACATATTAGCCATCACTTACCTAGTAACAGACACAATCAAGTAATAAGACTCAATTATTTGAAAACATGTAGTAAAATTAGGAACATAAAACAGGATCAATTTTGAAAAGGTATCAAAGGCCAGGTACTTTTGCTCATACCTATAGCTTCTCAGGAAGCTGAGATCTGAAGGTCCAGATTTGAAGCAAGCCTGGGAAGACAAATCTAAGAGACGCATTTCTGGAATTAACTAGTGGACATCTGTAACTGGAGGCATGGCTCAACTGGTATAACACCAAACATGAATGAAAAAGCACAAGCAAGAGCAAGAACTCCAACACTGGCACATGCGCGTGCACGCACACACACACACACATGCACACATACACACACACACGTTAACAATGTTACATTTACATTTAATTCTGTTGATTTTGTAATAAAATGTAAATGACCTAGACATCTCTTTTAAAAACCAAAGATTGTCTTTGGCAGAGATAAAAATATATAACTCTAACAGAGCTGCTTAAACTAAATGCAAAACATTTCCAAAAAATACATAGACTGTCTTAAAATAAAAGTATAGGGAAAAGAGATATACATATACAGCATCAATATGTACTTATATATGTGTGTACCTACTATACAACCAAAAGTCAATAGAAATTACAATAGCTATATTCTTTTACATCAAGCATTTTTATTCTGGTTCACAAAAGATCTTTCAGTAGTTGGGAAAATATTTCATATGCTTTTTAGGTAGCTTTACCTTCATGTTTCTTCTCCTGGGTACAGATTCTTCTACAGGTATACATTTATTATAGATTTATTCTTTCAATAACTGGCTTCACCCCCTAGCTTTAATATATGTATATATAATAATATGTATATATAATATTTGTATTATATATGCACATATAAGTGTTATATATCCAGTATATGAATATATGCAAATATATGTAATATATATTATATATGTATGCATGTACACACATATTAACTATATATATATATACATAAACATTACTATCTGTGCAGGATATATTGCCACTTGAAGGACATTAGGGAAAATCTATATATGTAGATTTAAACAATGTTTCTTATTTTCTTCTCTTTCTCCCTCTCTTTTTCTTTCACTTTTCCTTCTTCCTCTTCTGTCATCTTCCCATAGTACCCTTTACAGTGCTAGGGATCAAAACCAGGGCCTCCCCAATGCATATAAGCTTGAACTCTCTCCTTAGCCAGCCAAATAATTAATGAAGCTGTGTTTAAGTAACCATGAAGGTGTGTGAATAATTGCCCCTCAAGAATGTTGAAAGGGGTGACATTGATCAAGATGTATTTTAGTAATAAACTGACAAGTTGAATTGAAGCCCCCTCAGGGGATGGAAAAATTACTAGATGGAAAACTAACTGGAGAAGAGAGAAAAAGAAAAGAAAGAAGACAAAAAGAAAAAAGAAGGGAAGAAAGAAAGGAAGGAAGAAGGAAAAAAGAAGGAAAGAAGGAAAGCAAGAAGGAAGGAAGGAAGGAAGGAAGGAAGGAAGGAAGGAAGGAAGGAAGGAAGGAAGGAAGGAAAAGAGGAAGAGAGGGAAAAAAAGAACTCTTTCTACCTATCTTCCATATACGGTTTATGTTTAAATTTATTTTGTATTTTAAACAACAAAACAAAATACAAAAGCAAAAGGAAATGAAAAGATCCATGTGCAGAGAATGAGATGCAGAAGTGAAGCTGTTCTCTGGGTTACTGGGTGATTGTAGCCAAGGACGGGAGCACCAGCACAGGTTCTTGCCTTGTACACACACACACACACACACACACACACACACACACACACACACACACACACACACACACACATGCCATCACTGTTAAGTAAAGTAATTACAAATTTGGCACCAGCAAAAGGTGTTGCAGCTGCCAAAATGTGGTGGTTTGAGTAGCAAATGATTAGCAACACTTTGCAAAGGTTTGATCATCATCAGTTATTAATTCCCTTGGCATGCTAAAGTATACCACGGCTATTTGTGGACCAATGAGCCAGGGAGCCTCCAGTTAAATGAAATTCATTTCTACAATCTGGTCATTCCTCAATATTGCAAATTAATTCTGAGATGTGATGGCTTCTATGATCTTTTATTTACTTAATTTGATGACTGTCGCAGTCAAGTATGTTTGTATCATCAGTGTGCTTCAGTCTTCAGCAATTGAAAAGAGTTGGAATGTGTTTCAGAAGTCACCATACCCAAACAAATACAAAATACAAAGCAAACAACTACTCGTGATATGATTGCTTCTTCAGTAGTATCTGCCTGTTAGGTTCATGTTCATAAAAGTACTCATGTCACCCAACATGCTTTCATTCATTCTGAAAACAGTAGGCTTGTTAAATTCTTGAAAATAACATTACTGAGGATTCATCTTCTCTGATGCTTTTTTAGTACATCTTTGAGGAAAATCAAGCAGATACAGCATTCATCATCATACTAATTTTATTTCACATACTTTAGACTAACTTGATATTTGAGTTGTTGTCTTCCCACACCAGCATAGAATCTCCCCACAGATAGGTTATTTTTATCTGTCCATTGATCATTGTGTCATCAGCTTCAAGAACAGTAGCTGCATCCTAGTACTTATCTATAAACAGCAAAATGAATGAGGATTTCAATTAGAAAATACATAATGAAGCCAGGCATCAATGGTTCATGTAATATCAGCTATTCAGGAGGATAAAATTTAGACTATCTTTTTTGTATATATTTTATTGTAAAAGTGCTGTCCTGAGGGGTTACAATTATATTAACAAGTTAATGAGTACATTTCCTGTAGAGCATTGTTACCTCTTCCTTTATTTTTTCCCCTACCATCCCTTCCTTCCTTCCCCACATCCCTAACTCCTCCCCCCCCCCCCCCCCCCCCCCCCCCCCCCCCCCCCCCCCCCCCGCCAAGTTGTAAAGTTTGTACATCTCATTGTTACAATGGGTCAACCTGTATCCTTATTTCAGCATTTTGTTATTTCCCTTCCCCTCCCCAAATTAGAAAAATGTGTATTGCGAGATTCAGGGCACCAGAATCAAATACAGTGAAAACAGGGGTTACATCATGGGGGAAGAACATACAAAAGAAACAAAAAAATCGCATGGTACATTATAAGTACATTAAAAACAACAGCAAGAAAGATAAAACCACTCACATCTCTATCTTGGGGTTCATTTTGCTTAGCATCATCTTATATAGTCACATATACATATTATTTAGTTTTCATTTCATTCCTTTCTCTTTTTTCCCCCTGCTGTCCTCATTTCTTCTTTTTTAATTTATTTTATTTTTTCTTTTATTGTGAGAATATCGTACAGAGGAGTCACAATTACATGGGCAAGCTAACCAGTACATTTCTTATCAAACATTGTTGCCTCCTCGTTTCCCCTTCTCATCCCTTCCTATACTCTGCCCCTGCCCCTACCCAATCCCCCCCCAAAGTTATAAAGTTCGTTTTTCAACATAGCTACTTGTACATCTCATTGTTGCAATAGGTCCAACCTGTATCCCTAGTTAAATGATTTGTTTTTGCCCTTCCCCTCCACAGGGGTTATACTGTGTGGGAGGAACATACAAGCAACAAAGAAATCATCTTATAAATATGTTAGAAACAATTGCATGAAAGAAAAAAACAAAAAATAAAAAAACATTTGAATACTTACCCTGGGGTTCATTCCCCTAACATCACCTTATCTGACCTTTTCTGCTGCACTCAGACATATACTAGTTATTGCAAACAAGGGAAACCATGGGACCTATGTTTCTTTGGGCCTGGCTTACTTCACTTAATATAATTTTTTCCAAGCCTTTCCATTTCCTAACAAATGGGAAATGTCATTCTTTCTGATGGAGGCATAGAATTCCATTGTGTATATATATCACATTTTCTTGATCCATTCATCTACTGAGGGGCATTTGAGTTGGTTCCATATCTTAGCTATGGTAAATAATGCTGCAATAAACATAGTTGTGCTGGTAGCTTAGTATGGTCTTGTTTGGGATCATTTGGGTAAATGCCCAAAAGTGGGATTGTTGAGAACCTCCATTCTACTTTCCAAAGTGGTTGAACAAGTTTACACTCCCACCAACAATGTAGCAAGGTTCCCTTCTGGCCATATCCCCTCCAGCATCTGTTGTTATTAGAGTTCTTGCTTCTAGCCATTCTAACTGTGGTGGAGTGGTATCTCAATGTTGTTTTGATTTGCATTTCTTTTATGGCTAGAGAGGTTGAGCATTTCTTCATGTGGTCTATTGGCCATCCTTTTTTCCTCTTCAGAGAAGTTTCTCTTTAAGTCATTAGCCCAATTATTTATTGGGAAATTGTTTCTTTGAAGATTTGTTTTGGGGGGATTTAATTTTTTAAGTTCCAGGTATATTTTAGATACCTTTAGAGACCCTTGTCTGTTGTATGGCTAGTGAAGATCTTCTCCCAATCTGTGGGCTTTCTATTTTATGCTAGCTATGTCCTTTGCCATACAGAAGCTCCGCAATTTCATGCAATCCCATTTGTCCAATCTTTCTTTGATTTGTTGTGTTTCTGTGTCTCTATTAAGAAAATTTCGGCCTGTGCCAAGGAGACCTATCTAAACCATCTTAACAAGCCCATATCAAGCATTGAAATAGAAACAGCAATAAGAGACCTCCCATCTAAGAAAAGCCCAGGACCAGATGGTTTTACAGAGGAATTCTACAGGGCCTTCAAAGCAGAACTCACACCAATACTCGTTTAACTCTTCATTGAAATTGAAAGAGAAAATTCACTACAAACCCATTCTATGAAGCTATCATAACTCTCATCCCAAAACCAGGCAGGGACTCATCAAAGAAAGAGAACTATAGACCCATATCTTTGATGCACATTGATGCAAAACTTCTCAACAAAATTTTGTCCAATCAACTTCAACAATTCATCCAAAAAATCATACACCACGGTCAAACAGGATTCATTTCAGGGATGCAAAGCTGGTTCAATATATGTTAATCAATAAACATAATTCATCACATCAACAAGAGCAAGGATAAGAACCACATGGTTATCTTAATATATGCAGAAAAAATATTGGACAAGATCCAGCACCCCTTTATGATGAAGGTTCTGGAAAAATTAGGAATCCACGGACCCTTCCTCATTTCTTCTTAAAGGAGGAACTCAATTTAGACAAGGTCATGTCACAATTGTGTCATGTGAAAAGAAACATCAGAAGAAGGATTACGTAAACATATTTTTCCCTTCTCTAAGTACTGGGATTTGAACTTGGGGCCTCTATCTTGTTAAGCTGAAGTGATTCTACTCACCTATACTTCTACCTCTTAATTGCTCATTTTTAACGATTATTCAACCGAAAAGCAATCATAACACAGAGTTTTGTCTTTAAATGTGATATGTTAGAATAGTTATGACTTGAGGGACTTAAAAGGACAAATGTGGGTCTTAATATATAAAAGGTGACAGTATAACTACATATATATTAAATAATTTAAAATGTTATCAATGTTTGTTAAAAAGATAAAACACACGTTAAGGATTAGAACTAATTTCCTTTACAAACAAATACATTAAAATGTATATAAATATGAATATTTAACTAAATGAATATTTAACTAATAAAATATGTCTATTTTGTTATGGCTCTTGTTTTCAAATCAACAAATAATACTATTGTTGTAAGGTCAAGATAATGCCACTTCAAAATGAATTTCTTTCTGCATCCTACAGGATTAAAGGTGAGTAATGTTAGAATGCCATTGTGGTTCTGATCCATTCATTACAATAAACCCATTCAGCACATGCTAAATACTGGAGAATAGGGAGACCATTGAAATGTGGCTTCAGATGAGAAGAAGACAAGTAAGGAATCACAGAAGGTGAGTAAGGGAAGGGATGAGGGGTAAGTGTGGTAGATGTGCCTGGGTGCCCTTCAGGGGAAAATATGTTTCCCCAGTTGTGAGTCTTTCAGACTCGTACTCAAGAGAACAAACTCACTTACCTACCAAGCTGAATTGCTCCTATGTCTACTGCCTCTCTCCTCGTATGTATCTTGCCTGCAGCTTATCTAGTGTTCCTTTGGAAACAAAAGATACCTCTTTTGTCTACCCTTCCAATACTGCTTCTTATCATCCCCAAAACAAGCTCTAGTACAATTACTTAGGACACAAGTTCTCACTTATTCTGCAATAGGTGAAGCCAGCTCTGATATGTGTCTATCTTTTGGGTGGACATTTCATTTCAGATGTTTTTATGTTCCAGTTTCACTAGCCAATGTGTCTTCTCTTTAGAAAGATGTTTTTCTTACTCCTACTTCCCTGGCAAAGATATAAATCACTAACTTGTTTGAATAATGAACAAATAAAATGATATATAATTTTTCATTCCCGTCCCGAGAAACTTGAATCTTATTACTGTGAATGCGAAGCAGTAATCTAATATTATCAGAACATACTGAACAACCCCAGCCTTCTCAATCTGTTTGCATTTGTAATGTAATATTTCTTCAAACTTATTCTTTTAAAACAGTCAGACTTATCTGTAACACCATGAAGTGAGGTTGCCTCTCTCTCTCTCTCTGTCTTTTTTAAGATAATGAAATGTTAGATGGGTCTCTGCTAGCATTCCTGAGCTTGGTAATATATTTAATTCCTTTACTTCTCTAAGAGACTATGGCATGTAACAAACTAGCTTCTGAATTACTACATTTCTATGGGTGATAGAAATTAAAGATGGACATAAAGGAAACAAGGGATGGACACCAATCTTGAACATTTTAAAATAAATACTTTCCTACAAAGCAAGAAGAAAGGAGGAATTAGTAGCTAGCATAACCATGCTGAACAATACATTTTCGGTTATGAGTATGAAGATGACAAAATTAGAATTCATTGTTTCTATTTCTTCATTCTGTCAGGGAAGTTATGATTGATGTTCGCCTTTGATGAAAACCTGTTGCTTCTTAAAGGCAACTCTTGTGAATTTACATATGAGAAAAGATTGAGGCAAGGTTAGAGGATACTAGACGGAAAGGTCAATGTGGAAAATGGAGTGTTTGCAAAGAAAGTGCCGTGTATGCTACTGAAGTGGAACATGGAAAGTATAAAGATCATGAGAGTTCATTTGGATTTACCCAATATAGATGGACTCTTCTAAAAGATGGAGATGGAAATGGTGTCAGGAAAAGACTCCTGAGGTTTTCCTGAAGACCACAAGCTCCGTGGCATCTGAGAAAATGATCTTTAGTCCTCAGGCCAGAGCTATATATATATATAGTAAAATGCTGTATAGAGGGGTTACAGTTACATGAGTAAGATAATGAGTACATTTCTTTTTTTTTTAATTTAATTTAATTTTATTTGTGAACATACTGTACAGAGGAGTTACAATTACATGGGCAGGATAATGCATACATTTCTTACCAAGCATTGCAGCCTCCTCCTTTGTTTACCCTTCACATCCCTTCCCAGCCTCCCCCCTCCCCCCCAATCCCAATCCTTCTCCTTCCCCCCCCACCCCCCCTATGAGTACATTTCTTGTTGAGTACTGTTACCCCCCTCCTTTGTCTTTCTCTTGCTATCCCATCCTCCCCCACCTCCTCCACTCCCCCTCCCCCCACTGAGAAGTTGTAAAGTTCATTTCCAACAGAGTGTCTTGTGAGTACCATTGTTGCAATGGGTCATCCTGTGTCCTTTTTCCACCATTTTGTTATTCCCCTTCCTCTTCCCCTCCCCAAATTAGTTAAATGCACATACAAAATGCAGGGTATCAAAATCAAATACAGTGACAAGAGGGGATATATCATAAAGGGAAGAACATACAAAGGAAACAAAAGAAAATCATATAGTACACTAAAAACTAACAACAATAAAGGGAAATCTCTTGTGTCCATATCTTGGGGCTCATTTCACTTAGCATCATCTTATATGGTCATATGTAAATAACTTTTGACCTTTTCTGCTCATCTGATAAGATCATCCTAGACATATACTAATTATTGCAAATAAGGGAAACCATAGGACTTATATTTCTTTGGGTCTGGCTTCCTTCAGTTAATATGATTTTTTTGAAATCTTTCCATTTCCTAACAAATGGGGCAGTGTCATTCTTTCTGACAAAGGCATAGAATTCCATTGTATATTTTCTTGATCAGAAAATTTTCGTGATCTATTCATCTACTGAGTGGTATCTGGGTTGGTTCCATATCTTAGGTATGGTGAATAATGCTATGATAAACATAGTTGTGCTGGTAGCTTTAGTATGGTCTTATTTCTGATTATTTAATTATGGGTTTCTGATTATTTAATTATGGATCATTTAATTCTGGGTTAATACCCAGAAGTGGGATTGCTGGGTCACAGGGAAGCTCTGTGAACACATAGAGGAACCTCCATACTGCTTTCCAAAGTGGTTGAACAAGTCTACACTCCCATCAACAGTGCAGTAGGGTTCCTTTTTGGCCACATCCTCTCCAGCATCTGTTGTTATTAGATCTCTTGATCATAGCCATTCTAACTGGGGTGAGGTGCAAAATCAACGTTTAACACCTGTAGAAAACTGAAGCTAGATCCTTGAATATCACCCTGCACCAGAATCCTCTCCAAATGAATCAAAGACCTAGAAGTAAAAGCAGACATCCGGAAAACATTTCAGGAAGGAATAGAAGAAACTCTAGGGCTCCTTGACACAGGCCGAAATTTCCTTAATAAAGACCCAGAAACATAACAAATCAAAGAATGTTGGACAAATGGGATTGCATCAAACTGCAGAGCTTCTTTACAACAAAAAACATAGCTAGCAAGATCAATAGAAAGCCCAAGGATTAGAAGATCTTCACTAGCCATACAATAGACAAGGACCTCAAAATATATTTAGAACTCAAAAAATTAAATCCTCCAAAAACAAATCCTCAAAGAAACAACCGCCCCATTAATAAGTGGGCAAAAGACTTAAAGAGAGCCTTCTCTGAGAGGAAATAAGAATGACCAATAGCCACATGAAGAAATGCTCAACCTACCTGGCCAGGGGAAAAATATCAAATTAAAATAACATTGAGATTCCACCTCTTATATGTTCTTTAGCAGCATTATTTCATTTCATTTCATTTGAAAAGTTCTTGTTCTTTTAATTAAGTTCTACTAAGTAATTTCATATACACATACATGTACACATACATATATACATGGTCTAATATACATAAATTACACATATTAAACAGGAAAAAATGGCAAAGAAGGATGTCTATGGATATTATTTTTTGTTAGAGTAATTGTAAGATTTTCATTTCTGCACCTCCTTTATGAATGTCTCTAATAGCCCTGTTCACATTAATATCAAACACAGAATCATAAACCCCAAGAGTTTTTCTGGTTTTCTAACTCCTCATTCTTTCAAGGTAATATCTAGGGTGCCTTCCTATAACAGTGTGGATACTTTAAACAAGTTCAGCTTCTCCTGTCTCTAATGCCTCCATCTCTTCAGAAAGAGATTGACCCTAAGGCTTAACCCATGCTAAGTTCATGCTCTGTCTCTGGGCATTCCCACCTGTCAAACTTGGCTATGATAGCAGCACTATATTCTTGTGAACTCTGGTCAAAAAAGTTTCCATTTTGAGATACAGAACATAAATGACCAGTCACTTTTGCAATAGTAAAGGGATGACAACTTGGGTTTAACCCAATGACTTTGGTTAAAAATGGGAGTGTTTGGAACCTTTGCTCTTTCTCCATCAGTGTGCTCTGAGCGTGGATGACAGGGTCTCAGACGTGGGCTGCTGCAGGCAGCCTCATACATCAGATACGTTATGGTCCACCTACTTCCTAATGGAAGGAGGAGTTCCAAACCCATTTTCATCAACATTTGCAGATGCTTTTCTCCTCCAAATGCCTTTTTAAGTATCTAGACACAGCAGTCTGACTTTTCCTCTGGATAGTCATCTCCTCCTCTGGCTACAAGTGTAGTTACGTGCTCCAATAGACAAGATCTTCCAAGAATCTGATATTCTCAAATTTTTAAAAAAAAGATTATCTCATATGTAGGTATGCATGGGCTCCAAACTAAGATGAATGTGAGTGAAAAGCAGAATGGAGCTCTCCCTCTTTCTTGTGCACAGAGACCAAAGATGAGCGAGGGGCACACTTGGATGAGCTTTCTGGGCGAGTTTCAAGAATAGGAGAGCTGGTGACAAGGAGAGGAAATATCTCTATCACTATCATTATGCCAGGAGGAGTGCTTGAAACTCAGCTGCGCACAGTGGGGAACAGGGGCTCTCTAAAGAGCAGATGGAACCACGTGAGGAGGCTGGGAAGCAGAGGATGCAGCCCTACTTGCATCCATCCCTTTCCCTCCTTTGTCACACAGCCCAAGAGATTTTGAGCTTGCTTATCCTTTCCCGGAACTGGAAGCCCAGAGTATCTTGCCAAGAGCAGAGCTGCAAGCCTTGCTCTGAAAGTCCCTGTAACCTCATTTCTCAGGCCCCAGAAGAGCAGATTCAGATAGAACTGTTGGTAAGCCAGTGTCAAACCAGTGAGAGAACAAAGTGTCAAGTCTGGTAAAGTAAAAAACAAAACAAAACAAAACCATAAGTTCTTCTTTCTCCTCTATCTATTATGTACTTTTTCTGGGAAAAAATAATGTACTTGGTTGCCAGGAATAAAAGAGAATTACACTTCCTACCATTTCTAATCTTCTTGAGTGGAACCAATTTATTTTGTGTTGAATGGGGGGCTCATAAGCCAAAATGTAGCCCTGGGACTAGATTGAGATATGAAGGGAAATTGAAACACAATAAAACCCCATGCATGATGGTTTGCAGCAGATCCATAATTACTATATAAGATGTTCTTCTACAGACAGGTGCAGGTAATTATACAACACATTGACAATTTTTCAGTCCCTCTGCCATTTCTAAGGGAACTGAGCTAGTGCTGTGCTCCACAGACATACCTTTTAGACAGGATCAGAAACTGAGAACTTCTACTCCATTGTCCAGTGTCACATGAAACAAACTTAACCTTGTTCTTTCAAACTTGAGGATAAAGTTTACCCATTAGAGCTGATCTGGACAATCTCCTTCTGGGATATTGTGGGCTACCATACATAATGTATTGAGTTAAAATTGGGATTCGGAAAATAAAAAACGCAAATTTCAATGCTTTCTGGAATGTAGATTTGTGTCAAGAAAAGTATATTGATATACTGATAAACTTAGATTGGAAGCAATTTGTTAGAATTACATATAATGGCATGTACAATACAGAATGACATTGCTGTACATAATGATACTCATTTGTTTGTCATGTACCTGTCATTTTAATGGAATTGCCTTCAACTAAGAGGTAGCTATTATCTCTACTTTAGAGATGAGCAATCTTAAGATGATAAAGAAAGCTCCTAATATCCCCAGGTCCAGAAGGTGTGGTATTTGGGCTTGCACATCTTCCAATGCATAGGTTTGGCTCCAAGGATTAAAAGCTAATTGCATAGTCTCTGGGTATCATAGATCTCTAGAAAGAGCTAGAAATTACCAACTACTGGTTTGTGGATTTTTTTTTTCAATTTTTCCTTAACAGTATTAGCCTGGAGTTGGAGTTATAAAACTTGGGATTATTAAAAACTTATTGAAAATTGAGCTCATGAAATCATTTTTTCAGTAAAGAACAAAAAGATTACTCCCTTGAGAACCTGGCTTCTGCAAAGTATAGGAACTGTACAAGGAATTTCTGTTGTTTTTGAACTGTCTCTTTCCCAAGTTCCAACAATGCATCTCAGAATAGGATTATATCTTGAGACAGGGCATTTAAAAAGTTGCAACCTAATCATTATTATAGACTCCAATGCATTCTCACTGGACTCTTTATCAGAAGAAGAGATTTGTGTTTGGTTCTTCCAGGGTTGAGGAACAAATAGCTTTGAGGCCATATAAGGCCCTCAAAACCACCGGTGCATGACAGGAAGACACATTCATCTCATTGACTGTGGAGAGTCAGTCTGTCTATATTGATATAAGTATTTGCTTATTTAATTTAAACAAAAGAAGAGCAAAGGTGGATTTCAAAGAGTGAAGGTTAACAAAGATTGAAGGAAAACATCCTCATATCTCACCGTTGTAGCCATAAAATGGGCTACAAATATGCTAAATTATTCTTTGCCTTGGAATCATTTTTTTAAGGTAATACAAATTATCTGTTTGTTATTTTACCAATCACACCAAGTACTTATATGTAGGAGGGAATCTTGGGTTTTTGGTATAAATTAGTGAGCAAAAATTTAGTTTTTTGAAGAAACGCTATACTGCTTTCCAGGGTGATTGAACAAGTTTATGCTTCCACCAGCAGTGTGTTAGCCTTCTCTATTGGCCACGTCTTCACCAGCATCTGTTATTGCTAGTTTTCTGGAGAATGAACATTCTAACTGGGGTGAGATGGAATTTCAGTGTTGTTTTGATTTACATTTCCTTTCTGGCCAGAGAGCATTTCTTGATATGTTTATTGGCCATTCTTACTTCTTCTAAGTGTTTTTTTTTTCTTGCTATTGATTCTAACGTATTTATAATGTACCATGTGATATTTTTGTTTCTTTGTATGTGCCTCCCCCATGGTAGAACCCCACTTTTCACTGTATTTGATGTCTGTGCCCTGCATCTTGTATATACACTTCTCTAATTTGGGGAGGGGAAGGGAAAAAAACCAAGTGCTTAAATAGGGATACAGGTTGACCCATTGTAACAATGAGATGTACAAGAGACTATGTTGAAAAAACTAACTTTACAATTTAGGCTTGGTGGGGAGGGGTGTAGTTGTGGAGGTGGGAGGGAAGGGATAGTAGGAGAAAAACAAAGGAGGAGGCAACAATGCTTGATAGAAAATGTACTCATTACCTTGCTCATGTAACTGTAACCCCTCTGAACAGTATTTTTACAATAAAAAATTATTAAAATAAAAGACTCTTTTTAGTTCATTAGCACATTTGTTAATTGGGTTGTTGATTATTTGGGTGTTTAGTTTCTTAAGGTTTTTGTATATTCTGTATATTAGGCCAATATTTGATGAACAGTTGGCAAAAATCTTTTTCATTCTATCAGCTGTCTTTTTAGCTTGTCGGCTATGTCCTTTGAGGTAGTCTCATTTATTAAGTCTTTCTTTGATTCTCTATGTTTCTGAATGATCTAGCAATTCCACTCCTGGACATTTATCTGAGAGATCACATACTAGGATATAGTAAAGCCACCAGCACAGCCATGTTTATTACAGCACTGCTCACAATAGCCAAGGTATGAATTCAGCCCAGATACCCCTCAGTGGACAGATGTATGTATACACAATGGAATTTTACTCTCCTTTAGTAAGAATAATATTACATGATTTGTAAAGAAATGGAAGTACCTAGAGAAAAGTACGTTGAATGAAGTCAGACACAGAGAGACATCTTTTCTTTCATAGGTGGAAGCTAGAATTAGCCTATAAACCAATAAGTAAATATATCAGGTGGTATGCAATTGTATGTAAATGTATTAACACATATAGTAGATTCAAGTAAGAACTCAAATAGAAAGACAAAGTCAAAGTTGAACAAATGTATCACAGGAAACAGGGGCTTGAATGGGGTAAGCTGAGGCCATGGGAGAGGGCAGAAGAATGAAGAGGAGAAGGGGTGCTGTAATCAAAGAATCAATGTATGTCCTACAAAATTAAGAAAAGAAAGAAGAGATTGCACAGGATGCAAGAGAATATTGAAAGGTGTAACACTGATCAAGATGCACTGTGTTCATAAACTACTTTGTTGAATGGCAACTCCTTTGTAAAACTACTTAAAGATAATAATGTTTTTAACTCTTAAACAACAGGGTCCTTGTAGCTCATGCCTGCAATCCTAGGCTGAGTTGTGAGGATTGTGGTTCAGAGTCAGGCCACATAGGAAAGTCCGCGGCAGTCTCAGATCCAACTAACTATGAAAAATCAAGAAATGGAGCTGTGGCTCAAGTGCTAGGGTGTTAGCCTTCAGGAAGAAAAAAAACATAAAGCTCAGGGATAACATGTAGACTCTGAGTTCAAGCCCTAGGATGAGCACAAGAATAAACAAACAAATAAATAAATAAACTTTAAATAAAGCCCCCTACAGTATAGAATAGAATAGAAAACAGTAATTAAATAAGCACAAAATTCAAAGCAAAGTGACTTGAAGAAAACATATTTCAGAATGAGAGCATACTACACACTACAGAGAATGCAAGGTAAGAAGGAAAGGAAGTCTTCCCAGAGAAAGTGGCCATCAGCCCATCTGACCGAGGCAGAGAAACTGCAAGTGTCCATAGCTGTTTCTGAGCCCCATTCTTCCTCAACAAGAATTATTTTCTTTCTTTTGGATGTCAAGGTGCTCAAACTTCGTTGCAACTGAGAAACTGAGAAACCGGCATGACCGAAGGAGTAATCAGAATCCAGAGAGTGATTTAGAAGAGGATATTTCCTTCCTGTAGATGCTGCACGTTCTCTTTGCTTGGAATGCAGATGTTCTATGAAGAGGTATAGCAGCCTCTACAGGAGCAAAAAGTGGAAAATCCACTTGCAAGCAAGGCAGATCGGGAAAGCAGAATTTCCCCTGGCTTACCCTTCTGTGGATAAGAAGTCAATACATTTCCCATCTTTTCTGTGCAGCAAGATCAGAAGGAATTAGAACTCCAAGTTTTGATCCTATATTATTAGGTTAACTAGGTTCAGGATAGTAAAAGCAATGAGAAGGACCATTCTAAAGTTGGAGAAACATTTTCAATGTTTAAATTGCCGATCAAGCATATCTTCTTGTTCTTCATTCTTCCAATTAAAACAAAAGCTAGAAATTTTTAGGAACACCACACAAGCGGGATTTGTGTTTGAAAGACTATAGAAAAATAGGAGAAACTCCAATAAACTGATATCCAGAGAAACATCATATTTGTTCATTAATAATTTTAGTATCTTTAAAGATACTAAAATTATTAATGAACAAATATGATGTCTTTGTCTTTGAAGGACAAAGAAATTGTCCTTCAACAAAGCACTTTATAAATAGTGTCTTTCAATCAATGTCACCAGGATCTTATTTTTAAAAATAGCTTTCTCTCACCAAATATTAACTATGAGTTTTGGATTGAATTACCCAAACTAATATACATATGTTAATTTTCTGTGGTTTCTGACCTTAAGTGACTTTTATCTAATCAAATTGTGGTTCAGTTGGACCAAGATAGTGGTAGAGTTCACACTATACTATTGTGTTCATCAGCACTTGAGCTACTATTTTAGGCCCAGCTTAAGACTGGTCATTTTGACCATCAGTTACTAAATCTAATCAGGTCCTTCGTCTCAATGTGCAAATTATGTACAAAAACAGAATATCATTTAAGGAACAAACATGATTTGAGTTACATTTCCATTGTTCAACCTTGGCCCTTATTTGGTTCAAACATTAAGTACTTGAGTAGACATTTTTTCTCTATATTTTTTATTGTAAAAATACTGTGCAGAGGGGTTACAGTTACATGAGTAGGGTAATGAGTACATTTCCTATCGAGCATTGTTACCTCCTCCTTTGTTTTTCCCCTATCATCCCTTCCCTTCCACCTCCCCAATTCCTCCCTCACCACTACCTCACCGAAAATTGTAAAGTTCATTTTCAACATAGTGTCCTGTACATCTCACTGTTACAATGGGTCAACCTGTATCCTTACTTAAGCATTTTGTTATATCTCTTCCCCTCCCCAACTTATAAAAATATATATACAAGATGCAGGACACCAGAATCAGATACAGTGACAATGGGTTATACCATGGGGAAGAACATACAAAAGAAATGAAAGAATCACATAGTACATTATAAGTACATTAAAAAAAATAGCAAGAAAGAAAAGAAAACACTTGTGTCTCTGTCTTGGGGTTCATTTCACTTAACATCATCTTATGTGGTCATATGTACATTTGATATACATAAATTGCAGGTTTCTGCCATGAACTGCTTTTCCTGTGAACCTTAAACCACATAGGTCTGTGTCATCTCATTATTCAAGGTGCTCCCTAAATATAAGCTAGGCAAATTAGTAATGCCTGAATTCGGGAGTTCTGGGAAGATGGCGGAGGAGAAGCTGGAGTCTAAACAAGCTCTTGCATAGAAAGCAGTTTTAGAGTTCCAGTGAACAGTCCTAAGCCAGAGAACCACACCAAGTGTGCCATCACAAGACAGAGAGTTAGGCCAGAGAAGGAAAATCCAGGCAAGGAGACAGCTCTGAGCACTTGCCAGCAGCCGCTACCACGGCAGCAGTGGCGGCGGGCGGCAATACCGCCATACCTGAAACAGAGAGTCCGGGACGAAGGAGCCAGACGCAGCGGGCAAGCAGATTCTACTCAACACCAGCAAGAACCGACAAGGAGCGGACATCTTCATCCTGCAGTTCGCAGACCAGAGACGACCCAGGAACCAAGACTCGGCGTGAGTAGAAGCCCGATGTCCTCACTCCTTCTCAGGGAGCAGAGGAGGGAAGGCCATCCCTCCCCCCCCCTCCACCCCCAGTACTGGAGATCTCCATCTTGGATACCGACAAAGCTCAGCGGAGCTGCTAGCTCCAACTCAGGCCTTGGAAGTAATCCAGAGTCATTTAGCAGGTCACAGGAACCTAACCTGACCTGCCAGACTCAGCTCCACCCAGGGAAAAGTGTCACCCAGCTCCAGCGCCAGCCCCAGGAGTGGCTTTCTTAACTGGGTAGTCAGAGCCACAGGCTGCCCCTCCCTTTAGCAGCCTCAACAATCAACTGAAATTCAGTAAACATAAACCCTGAGAGTGGCTTCAGGCTGGGCTCTGTGAGTTTCTCACAAACCAGCCCCTGGGAAAAGCTACTGTTTGCTGAAAGGCCTCAACTCTACCCAGAACCTAGCCTCATCACAGCATCTCCAAACTCGAGGAACAAGCCATCTCCCACTTCTGTGATACTCAAAGCAGACCTGCCTCCCATTGAACTAACCTGGGAGGAGGATCGCAAAACATTGGGGGAAGCAGAGCATTTTTCTGCTTGTTCAAACAAACTGACTTAAGAAACCAACCAAGCCACAGGAGCACAAGCTGACCAGAGACTCCAACAAGAGGCTGGTTAAGGACACAAGGGAGATACAGGATTTTTCTCACCCCTCCCCCCAAAAAAAATCAAAGAACTTTTTTTTCTCTTTTTTGTACCTTCTAAAATTTTTTTTAATCTTTAATTTTTACCTTTTTTGAAAAAAAAATTGTTTTCTAGTAATTTTCTTTTTCCTCTTAGAATTTTATTTTAGGAGTATAAGTGTGTGTGCGTTATTCTTTCTTTTTTTGTTTTTTCTTTTTTTTGTTTTGTTTTTGTTTTTTGTTTAGCTCTACTGAACTTCTAATCTTTTTTTCTTTCTTTCTTATCCTTTTCACCTTTTCTTCTCTTTCGTTCTTCTTTATGTGACTTAATTGTTTTTCTACACATCCTCAGATAAACCCGTAGTCGATTATTATACCTTATCCCCCATTGTGTACACACTTAATCCACAAATTTATTACTCAATTCAAAACCTCTTAGACTTAAATTCTTTAACAGCACTATTACCTCTTTATACTTATATAATATTTTAAGTATTTTTATTTTTAAGTTTTTCACATCTCCTTTATATCCCTCCCCTTCTCTCACTATACTCACATTCTTCTCTGAATAGTTTGTTTTCGCTTCTGTATAATATTTCTAATTTTTACCTTTCTATTTTTTCTGGTCTCTTTTTGTTCCCTTTTTCTTTCTTTTTTTTTCTCTCTCTCTTCTTTCATCCTATCCAAACTATTTCCTGCTTTGAGATTAGGACTTAGTTAACACTCCCTGTACCTCCCCACATCACTCTATTCTTATTTTTTACCCACAGCTCTTCTTAAACCTAATAATTTCTGGTTTACCAAATTCTTCTTTGAGGTTCGTAGCCTATTAATATATAGTTGTTTGATGTTGAATAGATGTATCTGTTTAACTAGATTGTATCTGCAGACTATTGACTGTGCAAATACAGACTTTGGTTGATGATTGCCTTAAGTAGTGTTCTAGCACAAAACTGGTGTTATTTTCATCCCAAATGGGCAGAGTAAGCCGGAAAAACACAAGAAAACTGGCAAGTCCGGGTATCTCAACTCCCACTCATGATAATCAGGGGACAGAACAGATAATGAATAATCCAGAGGAGAGTTCCCAAATAGCTCTACAAACACTGCTGGCAAACATGATAAATGAAAAGATTGAAAACCTACAAAGGACTCTGTATGAGTGTAATAGGGAGAGAGAGGAGGCAAACAAAAGGTCAATGCAGGAAAAGATTGAAAACCTACAAAGGACTCTGTATGAGTGTGACAGGGAGAGAGAGGAGGCAATCCAAAGGTTTATACAGGAATATCATGAGCGTGAGCTACTCAAAAACTGATGCACGATTTCCATAAGCAGCTTGAGAATATTCAAAGAGAAAGGCAGGA
The DNA here is from genome assembly GCF_019054845.1 of Dipodomys spectabilis. NCBI lineage: Eukaryota > Metazoa > Chordata > Mammalia > Rodentia > Heteromyidae > Dipodomys > Dipodomys spectabilis. Next base: position 320,766 of record NW_024870886.1, on the reverse strand, counting down.
ATGGCATGAGCAGGGTGAGAACACTCAAAGAGAACTACAGGAATCCCATGAACGGGAGGAAGCTAAGCAAAGAGTAATACAGGAATTGAGAGAGCAGGATGAGAATACACAAAGATCACTAAAGGCATTCATGGAATCCATTAACAAAGAGCTGAAGGAAGTCAGGGAGACCACACAGGGAATGCTGAATGGAACCCAACAGAAGGAATGGGAGTCCAAGGAAACCATAAGCAATCAACTAAGTGATTTGAGAATAAACACCAAATTAAGAAAGTAAAGAAGTTCATACAAGATCTAAAACAAAGCTTCAACAAAGAATTTGAAGCCATCAAAGCTGACCAACTAGAAGGAAAAGAAATAAAAAACAAAGTAGAAAGTCTTGACAGCAGGTTAGACCATGCAGAAGATCAAATCTCAGGGATTGAATACAGCCTAGATATTATAGAGAAAGAACATACAACCATCCAAGACAAGTTCAAGAAATATGATAGATCTATCCAACACGTGGAAGACACCATCAGAAGGCCTAATCTAAGGATAATGGGTGTAGAAGTTAATGGTCTAGGAAATTTATTTAACAGGATCCTAGCAGAGAACTTCCAAAACATGCAAAAAGATAGGCCTATTCAGATACAAGAAGCTTTTAGAACTCCAAATAGACCAGACCAGAATAGGACATCCCACCGTCACATTATAATCCACACAGGATCAACTCAGACCATGGAAAAGATCCTTAAAGCTGTCAAGGAGAAAAGATTAATCACCTATAAAGGGAAACGAATTAGAGTCACCTCAGATTTCTCAGCAGAGACAATCAAAGCAAGAAAAGCCTGGACTGATGTATGCCATGCCCTAAAAACAAAAACTATCAACCAAGAATACTGTACCCAGCTAAACTCTCCTTCATAACTGAAGGCCAAATAAAAATCTTCCATAGTAAAGAAAAATTGAAACAATACATCTCCACCAAACCAGCCCTACAAAAGATTCTTAAAGATGTCCTACACATAGAAAACCAACAATACCACAATAAAGGCCAAGAAACTGCACCCAAACTGAGAATCCAAGAACCATAGGAAGAACCCAGTTTTCACAGCTCCCAAGAAGGTGGATAACATGGCAGGAACTCCCAAATACCTCTCAGTCCTATCTCTTAACATTAACAGACTTAACTCTCCAATTAAGCGACATAAACTGTCTAGTTGGATTAAAAAACAAGATCCTTCTATCTGCTGCCTTCAGGAGTCATAACTTGTCCATAAAAACAAACACATTTTCAATGTTAAAGGCTGGAACAAAATTTACCAAGCAAACGGCCCCCATAAACAGGAAGGAGCTGCAATCCTAATATCAGATAAAATAGACTTCAAATTAAAATTAGTGAGAAAAGATAAAGAAGGTCGCTACATACTAATTAAGGGATCTCTCCTTCAGGAGGATATTACAATACTAAATATCTATTCGCCAAACAACGGAGCACCCAAATTTATCCAAGAAACACTACTTTCCCTCAAATCCAACATAGATCCAAAGACATTAATTGTTGGGGATTTTAACACACTACTCTCCCCACTAGATAGATCAACTCAGCAAAAACTCAACAGAGAAACCACAGATCTAAACAGCTGCATAGATCAACTAGATTTAACAGACATCTACCGAATATTTCACCCAACAGCATCAGAATACACGTTTTTCTCAGCAGCACATGGAACATTTTCTAAAATAGACCACATTTTAGGCCACAAAGCAAACTTCTCCAAATTCAGAAACATTGAAGTTATACCTTGCATTCTCTCTGACCAGAGGGAATAAAATTAGAACTCAACACCAAAAGCCACCAAAGAAAGTCCTTTAACACATGGAGGCTGAACAACACACTGCTGAAACATGAGTGGGTCAAGGAAGAGATTAGAAAAGAAATTCAAATGTTCAACAAAAGATTTCAACAAAATGCTATTCAACAAAATGAGCACACAAATTACCAGCTCCTCTGGGACACAGCAAAGGCAGTACTCAGAGGCAAGTTTATAGCTCTGAGTTCCTACATCAACAAATTGGAGAGATCTGAAACCAACAATTTAATGAAACATCTGAACTTCCTTGAAAAAGAGCAGCAAAATAAACCCCAATCCAGTAGACGGAAAGAAATCATTAAAATTAAATCAGAATTAAATGAATTAGAATCCAAAAAAAACTATAGAAAGAATCAATGAAACAAAGAGTTGGTTCTTTGAAAAAATTAACAAAATTGACAGACCCTTAGCAAATCTTATCAGAAAAAGAAGAGAACACACCCAAATAAATAAACTCAGAGATGAGAATGGAAACCTCACCACAGAAACAACCAAGATTCAGAACATTATAAGGGAATACTTCTCAAAACTTTATGCTAATAAGTTTGAGAACTTGGCAGAAATGGACCTTTTCCTAGCAAATATTGACATGCCAAAACTAAAGCAAGATGAGTTAAACCACCTTAACAGGCCCATATCAAGCACTGAAATAGAAACAGCAATAAGAGACCTCCCAGCTAAGAAAAGTCCATTACCAGATGGTTTTACAGCAGAATTCTACAAGACCTTCAAAATAAAGTTCACACCAATACTCCTCCAACTCTTCAATGAAATTGAAAGAGAAAGCTCACTACCGAACACATTCTATGAAGCCATCATCACCCTCATCCCAAAACCAGGCAGGGACTCACCAAAGAAAGAGAACTATAGACACATTTCTTTGATGAAGATTGATGCAAAACTTCTCAACAAAATTTTGGCCAATCGACTTCAACAATTCATCCAAAAGATCATACACAATGATCAAACAGGATTCAATTCAGGGATGCAAAGCTGGTTCAATACACGCAACTTAATTAATATTATTCATCACATCAACAGGAGCAAGGATAAGAACCACATGGTTATCTCAATAGATGCAAAAAAAACATTCGACAAGATCCAACACCCCTTTATGATGAAGATTCTGGAAAAATTAGGAATCCATGGAACATTCCTCAATACAATAAAGGCTGTATATGACAAACCAACAGCCAGCATTATACTTAATGGTGAAAAACTAAAGCCATTTCCTCTTAACTGAGGAACAAGACAAGGATGTCCACTCTCTCCATTTCTCTTCAACCTAGTATTAGAATGCCTTGCTACAGCAATAAGAAAAGATGCAGACATAAAGGGGATCCAAATAGGGAAAGAAGAAATAAAACTCTCCCTCTTTGCAGATGACATGATCTTGTATTTAAAGAATCCCATAGACTCCACTCCCAAATTACTCAAGCTGATTCAAAACTTTGGCAAAGTAGCAGGGTATAAAGTTAACCCCCAAAAATCAATGGCTTTCTGTATGCCAACAATGAGAAAAGCATGGTTGAAATTAGGAAAGCAACTCCATTTGTAATAGCCCCACAAAAAATAAAATACCTAGGAATTAACTTAACCAAAGAAGTGAAGGACCTCTATGATGAAAACTTTAAAATCCTAGAAAAGGAAATCAAAACAGAACTTAGAAAATGGGAAAAACTCCCATGCTCCTGGATTGGAAAGATTAACATCTTGAAAATGGCAACACTTCCCAAGGCTATCTACAAATTCAATGCGATGCCTATCAAAATTCCAACCTCATTCTTCAAGGAAATAGAAGAGGCAATCCAAAAATTCATATGGAACAATAAAAGACCCCGAATAGCAAAAACGCTTCTTAACAGAAAGAACACTGCTGGAGGAATATCAATACCAAATTTCAAACTCTACTATAAAGCCATAGTCATCAAAACAGCTTGGTACTGGCACAAGAACAGACCTCAGGACCAATGGAATAGAATTGAAAACCCAGAAATGAACCTACAGACCTATAGCCATCTAATCTTTGATAAGGGAACTAAAAAAATAGAATGGAAGAGAGACAGCCTCTTCAGTAAATGGTGCTGGCAAAATAGGTTAACTACTTGTAGAAAACTAAAGCTAGATCCTTACATATCACCCTGCACCAGAATCAACTCCAAATGGATCAAAGACCTCGGAGTCAAAGTAGACACTCTGAAAACATTACAGGATGGAATAGGAGAAACCCTAGGTCTCCTTGGCACAGGACAAAATTTTCTTAATAGAGACCCGGAAATACAACAAATCAAAGAAAGGTTGGACAAATGGGATTGCATGAAGTTGCAGAGCTTCTGCATGGCAAAGGACATAGCTACCAAGATCAATAGAAAGCCCACGGATTGGGAGAAGATCTTCACTAGCCATACAACAGCCAAGGGTCTCATATCTAAAATATACTTGGAATTCAAAAAATTAAATCCCCCAATAAGAAATCCTCAAAGAAACAACTGCCCAGTAAATAAGTGGGCAAATGACTTAAAGAGAAACTTCTCTGAAGAAGAAAGAAGGATGGCCAATAGACACATGAAGAATGCTCAACCTCCCTAGCTATAAAAGAAATGCAAATCAAAACAACATTGAGATACCACCTCACCCCAGTTAGAATGGCAAAAATCAAGAACTCTAATAACAACAGATGCTGGAGGGGATGTGGACAGAAGGGAACCTTACTGCATTGTTGATGGGAGTGTAAACTTGTTCAACCACTTTGGAAAGTAGTATGGAGGTTCCTCAAAAGACTCCACATAGAGCTCCCCTATGACCCAGCAATCCCACTTTTGGGCATTTACCCAAATGTTTACAAACAAGACCACACTAAAGCTACCAGCACGACCATGTTTATTGCAGCATTATTTACCATAGCTAAGATATGGAACCAACCCAGATGCCCCTCAGTAGATGAATGCATCAAGAAAATGTTGTATATATACACAATGGAATTCTATGCCTCCATCAGAAAGAATGACATTGCCACATTTGTTAGGAAATGGAAAGACTTGGAAAAAATCATAATAAGTGAAGTAAGCCAGGCCCAAAGAAACATAGGTCTCATGGTTTCCCTTATTTGCAATATCTAGTATATATATGAGTCAACCAGAAAAGGTCAGATAAGGTGATGTTAGGAAAATGAACCCTAAGATATGTATTTAAATGTTTTTTTTTTCTTTCATGCATTTGTTTCTAAAGCATTTATAAGATTATTTCTTTGTTGCTTTGTATGTCCCTCCTCCACAGTATAACCCCTGCTTTCACTGTATTTGATGTCGGTATAATTTGTGGAGGGGAAGGGGAAAAACAAGTCGTTTAAATAAGGATACAGGTGGACCCATTGCAACAATGAGAAGTACAAGTTGTCATGTCGAAAATGAACTTTACAACTTTGGTGGGTGGGGGGAGGATTAGGTGTGGGGATGGGGGGAGCCTGGGAAAGGATTGGAAGGGGAAACAAAGGAGGAGGCTACAATGCTTGATAAGAAATGTACTCACTATCTTGCCCCTGTAATTGTAACCCCTCTCTACAGTATTTTCACCATTACAAAAAAAAAGAAATGCCTGAATTCTTCTGGACCAAATGGATGGATGTAGCTGTATCCTGAATATGCAAGTGAAGCCGGGACACAGAACCAAGGTGCTTCCTGACTCCAAATGACACCCCCACATCCTGAACAAGCTAGTAACCTTACTTTATTTGATGCACATTTTCCACAGGAAAACAAAATAGAAAATTGTAAGAAGGAGGAGGAGGTGGACAAGGACAAGGAGGAGAGAGAAATGAAGAGGAAGATGAAAGAGAAGGAGAAGGGGGAAGATGAAGTAGAAAGAGAAGGATGAAAAGGAGGAAGAGGAATAGGAGGAGGAGAAGGGGAAGGAGATGAAAGAAGGAGAAGGAGGAGAACTGTCTAATTGTAGAGATCCTTCATAGCTAAGTTTTGGCAGTTATGGAAGGCTGGCCTGCATAGTTGCAGAGTAATGGTATTACTGTCTACAAACTCCACAGCAGCTGTCCATAGCTGCTCTCTCCAGGCCTATGGTGAAATTCTGCCTGCTGGAACTTCTTGTGCTAGTGTTTGTCAAGTCAGCTCCAAATGAAGTAATTGCCTTAAAAGTGCCCCAGAACTCTGTATGACCTCAGCAAGCTCTCATTAGATCACATATTCAAGGGACATCTCTGGTTTCTTTGTCTTGGTGACAATGAATTCACTTCTCATGACTTCATAGAGATTCTGGTGGTGATTTGTTTGTTTGGGGATGTTTGGATGTAGTTGTGCTGCTCTATGTAGTCTCCATCCTCAAACAGGCACTCTGATCTAGAGAATCAATATACACAATAACGTTTAAATTTGCAGTGAAATTAGAAGCTTGATATCCTCTACTTAGTTGGAAAAAATCCATGAGACTCATTCTCCAAAATAACCAGCAAAAAGCGGGGCTGAAGGCATGGCTCAAGGGCAACCCAGCAAGCAAGTCAAATGAGAGCACACACTGAGTTCAAGTCCTGGTATTGTTAAACGAAAGAAGGATGACGAGGAGGCAAAGGAGGAGAAAAATAGTAGGAGAGTATATGTAATAATGTAGAAATACAAAACAGGTGGGATGGTAGAGAATAATAATAAGACATGGAAATGGTCCTGGTGCTACAGATGGATAAATGCATTAAGAAAACATTATACAAACACACACACACACACACACACACACACACACAATGGAATGTATATCATTTGCAAATAAATGGATGGACATGGAAAGACATGTTGAGTGAAATCAGGCCCAGAGAGACAAAGAACACCTGCTCTTGCTCCTATGTGGAAGTTAAATCTAACATAAATATATAAGTAGGCAAGTGGTCATAAGTGTATCTTCCAAAGTATAATACTTGCAAGGAAGAATTCAAATGGTATAATTCCTTAGAAACTTGAACTGATAGTCCAACAGAATGAATACCAAGAAACTGATATTTGATGGAAGGTCAATGGGAGGAAAGAAACTTGAAGAGAGGAAGGATGGGAGGGAATGCAGTCATGTTATTCAATGGATAGCATTATGAAACTCGGAAAATCAAGGGGAGAGGCTGGGCTGCGAGACATCCTGAGAATTAAGAGAAAGTAATTGTAAACTGGATTGTTGAAAGCTAACTTCTTTGTACTTCTACTTAAAGACAATAAAAATACAATGTTTAAAAACTAAATTTAAAAAAGCAGACGGGAAATGATTGCCAACATGAAATGTCTGGGCCATTAATGAAACGTAGAGTCTGATAGGATCTCGAATACTGAACCATGAGGCTGCTCCAGGACATGTTGTCCTGGAAAGACACACCTAGTGTTTCAATAGAACTTGAGCTTAGTTGAAGTACGAGAGACCAATATGGAAAGAGTCTAAACCATAAAAAAGAAAGGGGAAAAATCCGCAACTTGAAGTCTCTAATATTTTAGTCAGTCTCCAAGATCACTTCCAAGGATCTCTATTGTTATGATTCATCCCTTCATGTAATTGCTTCTGTTTTACTATGGTGGAATGTGTAATTGCATGGAACATGGCAGAAAGACCTTGTGTGTGTGTGTGTGTGTGTGTGTGTGTGTGTGTGTCTGTGTGTCTGTGTGTGTCTTGTTCTTGAACCTTCTCTAATGTATACTCTCAGACAACTGCCACGCCCATTGGAGTTCAGGATATTGTGAAGAGGCCTTTAGGGCAAGGAATTGAGGTCTTAGCACTATAACCTCCAAGAGACTGACTCTTGCCACTTACATGTCAGGGAACTTGAAGATACATCATCTGTCAGTTAAACGTTGGCAGCAGTGTTGCCACTTCACAAGTGACTCAGAGCCAAGCAGCAAAGTTGCCTCTGGAAACTATAAAGTAATGTGTGTGTATATATATATATATATATATCTACATATATCTATATATAGGTATATATATATATGGAAAATATTGTACAGAGGGGTTACAATTACATGGGCAAGGTAATGAGTACATTTCTTATCAAGCATTGTTGTCTCTTCCCTTGATTCCCCTTCCCATCCCTTCCCCCTCCCCCACTCCCCCTTCTCTCCCCCCCCAGCCAAAGTTGTAAAGCTTGTTTTTCGACATAACACCTTGTACATCTCACTGTTGCAATGGGTCCACTTGTATCCCTATTTAAACAATATTTTTTTTCCTTTCCCTCCAAAAATTATACCACCATCAAATACAGTGAAAGCAGGGGTTATACCATAGGGGAGGGATATACAAAGCAATAAAGAATTCATCTTATAAATATGTTAGAAACAATTGTAAGAAAAAAAACATTTGAATCCTTATCTTGGGGTTCATTTCAGCTAACTTCAACTTGTATCTGACCATTTCTGCTTGTCTCAGACATATACTAGTAATTGCAAATAAGGTACCATGGGATCTATGTTTCTTTGGGCCTGGCTTACTTCACTTATTATCATTTTTTCCAAGTGTTTCCATTTCCTAACAAATGGGGCAATGCCATTCTTTCTGATGGAGGTATAGAATTCTATTGTGTATATATATCACATTTTCTTGATCCATTCATCTACTGGGTTGGTTCCATATCTTAGCTATGGTAAATAATGCTGCAATAAACATAGTTGTGCTGGTAGCTATAGTATGGTCTTGTTTGGGATCATTTGGGTAAATGCCCAAAAGTGGGATTGCTGGGTCATAGGGGAGCTCTATGTGGAGTCTTTTGAGGAACCTCCATACTACTTTCCAAAGTGGATGAACAAGTTTACATTCCCACCAACAATGCAGTAAAGTTCCCTTCTGTCCACATCCTCTCTAGCATCTGTTGTTATTAGAGATCTTGATTCTAGCCATTCTAACTGGGGTGAGGTGGTATCTCAATGTTGTCTTGATTTGCATTTCTTTTATGGCTAGAGAGGTTGAGCATTTCTTCATGTGCCTATTAGCCATTCTTATTTCCTCTTCAGAGAATTTTCTCTTTAAGTCATTAGCCCACTTATTTATTGGGCAGTTGTTTCTTTGAGGATTTGTTGTTGAGGGATTTAATTTTTTGAGGTTCAAGTATATTTTAGATATGAGACACTTGTCCGTTGTATGGCTAGTGAAGATCTTCTCCCCATCTGTGGGCTTACTATTGATCTTGGTAGCTATGTCCTTTGCCATGCAGAAGCTCTGCAGCTTCATGCAATCCCATTTGTCCAGCCTTTCTTTGAATTGTTGTTTCTGGGTCTCTTTTAAGAAAATTTTGTCCTGTGCCAAGGAGACCTAGGGTTTCTCCTATTCCATCCTGTAATGTTTTTAGGCTGTCTGCTTTGACTCCAAGGTCTTTGATCCATTTGGAGTTGATTCTGGTGCAGGGTGACATATAAGGATCTAGCTTTAGTTTTCTCCAGGTGATTAACCAACTTTACAGCAACGTTTACTGAAGAGGCTGTTTTTCATCCATTCTAAGTTTTTAGCTCCCTTTTGGAAGATTAGTTGGCTATAGGTCTGTGGGTTCATTTCTGGGTTTCCAATTCTATTCCACTGGTCCTGAGGTCTGTTCTTGTGCCAGTACCAAGCTGTTCTGATGACTGTGGCTTTGTAGTAAAGTTTGAAATTTGGTATTGATATTCCTCCAGCACTCTTCTTTCTGTTAAGGATCGTTTTTTGCTCTTCAGGGTCTTTTATTGTTCCATATGAATTTTTGGATTGCCTCTTCTATTTCCTTGAAGAATGAGGTTGGAATTTTGATAGGTATTGCATTGAATTTGTAGATAGCCTTCGGAAGTATTGCCATTTTCAAGATGTTGATCCTTCCAATCCAGGAGCATGGGAGGCTTTTCCACTTTCTAAGTTCTGTTTTGATTTCCTTTTTCAAGTTTTTAAAGTTTTCATCATAGAGGTCCTTCACTTCTTTGGTTAAGTTAATTCCTAGGTATTTTATTTTTTGTGGGGTTATTACGAATGAGTAATTTGGGAGTGGAGTCCATGGAATTCTTTAAATACAAGATCATGTCATCTAACAAAGAGGGAGACTTTTACTTCATCTTTCCCTATTTGGATCCCTTTTATGTTTGCGTCTTGTCTTATTGCTGTAGCTAGACATTCTAATACTAAATTGAAGAGAAATGGAGAGAGTGGACATCCTTGTCTCATTCCTGAGAATGAGACAATGGCTTTAGTTTTTCACCATTAAGTATAATGCTGGCTGTTGGTTTGTCATATACAGCCTTTATTGTATTGAGGAATGTTCCATGGATTCCTAATTTTTCCAGCCCGGGCAGGAAAGTCCGTGAGACTCTTATCTCCAATAAACCATTAGAAAACCAGAAGTAGCGCTGTGGCTCAAGTGGTAGAGCTCTGGCCTAGAGCTGAAGAACGTAGGGACAGCGCCCAAGCCCAGAGTTCAAGCCCCACAACTGACCAAAAAAAAAAAAAAATTAAGATTTTAGTTCATATAGGCTGTAAAAGAAATATTCTTCACTGTGATAATTACTTACATATATACAATGTAAATTGATCAAATTTCTTTTAAACTTCAATATTTTATTATAAAAATAAGCAGGGTATTGGTGGTTCATGCCTGTAATCCCAGTTACTTAGTTACTTATTTTCACTCTTATTTCACAGTCTCATTTTCAATTAGTTACCAACAAAGCCAGAATTGATCAAGTACTAGCTTTAAGTATGAGGATCATACTCAGGCCCTGAGTTTAAGCCCAAGGTCAGACACAAAAGTAAATAAATAAATGTTATGTGTTGTCATCTGAGTTTAGTGACACATAGTCCTGGATGCTTAGGATAATGAGGCAGGAGAACAATAATTTGAGCCCAGAAATTGAGACAAACTAGGTCCATATAGTGTGACTTCATCTCAGAAACACACACTTCAGCCTCTCTTGACAGGCAGGTGTTTGGGAGAAAAGGGCAGATTGACTGTTAAGTCCACCCAGGCCTACTGGCTGACAGAGAGGAGGAAGCCCACATCTCATTAAAAGCCATTAAACAGGAGGCTAGCAGTTGCTTAACGTAGGAGAACCTGCCTTCTGAGCTGAGGTCAGAATGGTGCTGGATAAGGAAATGTTGAAGAGATTCAGTCAAGGAATGAGGTAAAAACAAATGGATTTAAGACCTTGAGGTACAAAACAGGGGAAGTCAGAGAGTGCTGTGATTCTGGCAGTAGGACCCTGGTAGTGAATGGGTACAAAGCAACAGAGGCAGTATGGAACTGATGAAGCAGCAGCTGGAGTTGATTGACCTGGGAGAGACCTTTGAAAACAAGGCTTAGGCTATAGACATCTATGTGGACACAGACTAGATGCTGGGAAAGAGCATGACTTCTAGAAAGCAGCAATGGGAAGAAGCAATGGTATCACATGCCCAGAGGGTAGAACCCAAATGTGAGCAGTAATTTCAATAAGCCAGTTCTGGCAAAAGGTCATGGCACTGAAACTTTGTGCTGAGGAGGATGACTGCGAGGTAGTTCACTGACAAAGGGCTAGAAAAATTCTGGACTAGCTCTTGAGGACCCAGAAAAGAAATAGTCCTGGTGGAAACACCATTTTGTATGTGTATGTACCGGATGAAGTTGCTGTTACCTCAGTATGTATCTAGATTTCTTACCTACATAGAAGAACCTTCTGCTGGCTAGAAAGTTCCCATATGGCCAATCAGAGGGCGGGAGGACCCATGCCTCAGGCTCTTTAGTGTACAATTCTCTCTGCACCTGTGTGCAGTAAGTAGTTCCCTGACAAGGATAGCTATCAGATCCAACAATGAGCTGGACGGGGGATTTGTGAACAAGGCAGATGCCAATGGCTCTTTCCATCTTCACTCTGGCTAGCTCCATGTCTCATAACTGGGAGGTGTTCCTCCTGAGAGAATGGGATTTATGACCCTTACTGGGGGCATGGAGCAGACATTCCCTTGGGCTCTTGACCCTGGAGAGATAGCAAATCAAGAATGAGCCAGCACAACTCTGAACCAGTTACTTCCACACAGATGTTATCATTTGATTCTGAGTTTTGACCTGCTGAATGGCATTATTTGTGTTGGTCTACCTAAGTTCAATGGAAATCATGACTATTTTGGCCCTTACACGTTACCTCGTCTGGCTGATGGGCAGTTGCCTCATTGTCTATTGTGAATGACCAAGCCGAGACACAGCTGGGGACAAACAAGGCAGCCCACAGTGTGGACAGAATTTGGATAGAAGAGGTGGTCACACTTAGCCAACTCTCTAAAAGATTGCTATTTCTCCAACCATGTGCTAAACTAATGCAACAGAGAATTCAAACATGACATTATGTTCTCTTTTCTGACAAAATCAATGTCTAACTCATATGTAAAATATTGGCAGGGTTGCATTTCTTCATGATGCAGTTTCCTGCCTCTGAATCAATGAGGAAACACAAGTATTGTTACCTCTAACATCTAATATGTAGCAAAACTTGAATTCTTTCTTACATTTATCACATCTATCACTTCAACCCTGTTTACTTTCTGCTTTTGATCAAATATCCCTTATCTAAGATTATGAAAATTAAATATGGAACATGAAATCTATTCATGAAATCATCTTTTTTATTACATCATTCAAAAAGATTGGGAAAATGACAGTTTTTTTTAAAGGTATGTATTCTCAAATGTCATTTAATTTTGTCATTTCTGCACAAACAAATGAATCTATTCATCTACAGCTCATTTTTTTCCATTACCTGTGCTGTAATAGTTTATAAACTATATAGCTGACCTCATTCAAATGAAACTACTTTTTGTTACCCAGTGACAATTAGGTTATCATGAAGAATATGTAAATTCAACCATATATATGTATATATTCATAAATATATGTAAATAAAACGCCAACAATAAATTGTGCTTTTATTATAAAAATCTTCAGATGGTTGAAAGTGAAGAAAATATTCAAAGAGGCAACAAAATATTTTGCGTTACTTTCTAGCAGCTCTTTAGTCCACTGACCATTAGTCTAGTCATAATTCCTCAGAACACACACAGGTAATGCTTTTGCAGTTGAACATCTCTATAGACTATCCTCAGGTGTCTGGGTGAATCACACTTGTGCCAATCTTGTATGAAAATTACTTTTCTCTATCATACAGAATAAGTGTATCCTTATATTTTATTCTTATTTATTTATTTGTTACCAGTCCTGAGGCTTGAACTTAGGGACTGGGCACTGTCCCTGGGCTTCCTTTGCTTAAAGCTAGCACTCTACCACTTCAGACACAGAGCTACTTCTGGCTTTTTCTGTTTATGTAATACTGAGGATTCAAACCCAGGGCTTCATGAGTGCTAGGTGAGCACTCGACCACTGAACTACATTTCTAGTCCTGTTATTCTTTTTAAAAGGTTGCATATAATACAAGAAAATTGTAGGTCCTCCTAGCTGAATAACTATCTGACAAATGTTAGATTCTGGACTTAAGTTATTCTAAGCTTATGTTTTTAATAACTATGCTGCACTAAGTCATAGTTGATCACAAAATTATGTTATAAATGAACTGTTCCAAGAAAAGCTGCTCTGTTATTCAGATTCTAAAACTTACAGCCTGACGACATTTGGGAACTACTAGGAAGCACATGTGAAGAAACTGATTCTGAAAAGAAAAAAAATACCCCAGTGTTTTCTACAGAATATATAAAATATGAAATACTCCATGGAGATGTATGAGTTTCCAATAGATATACAATAGCTGAGTAGAGGGGTGGTCATTCTCCCTAATGACAAGACAGAGTTGAGAAATTATAGATACTTGTCTTCTTTCTGACTCTGAAACCACATTTTGCTTTCTTAAAAAAAAAAAAAACTTCAACAGAATTGCATATTCTTCAGCAGCAGGCCTCAAGGAGAAGCATCTGCATTGGAAGCCTCTGGGACAATGGAAGTACTGGGGTGATTCACTGGCGTGATTCCCCCTGGTGCAGGAACTGGCAGGACTTCCTGATGTTCATAATAGATTTTATATTCCTTCTATCACCCCATACATCATGTCTACAGACAACGATAGGATTCCTGCAAACACAATGAACGGCTCATACCTTCCCTTCATTGTATTAAGTGTTGTCCTTTATTCTTGCCAGACTATGCCTCCCGGGAAAATCTGTATCTATCAGATTTTCAATGACCACAAAATGAAGGGAGAGAATTAAAGATCAGAATCAGTGGTTCTTTATTCCTTGAGAATGTCAGTAAGATTTCAAAGCAAATGATTCAAATTAGACAGAAGTGCTAATCCCAAGTGCCATGTTCACCAAAGCCTCAAAGAAATATTTCCCCTTAAATTTTGGAAAGAGTGTTTTAACAGACCATTAAACACCACACTCTGAGTTTCTGTATGTGAAGGCTTCTGTGTTTTATTTTAACTCCACTATTGTTCAAAATGAGCATGGGAGGGGGTCCCTAAATGTCTACAAAGTTATTTTGACTTATGAACAGACTCTTGTGGGAACTTTGTATTTTTACCCAAATTAGTTTTCCTGCTTCTCCTAATGATATAATCCCCTATGCTGATTTTTTTTAAAAAAAAAAGAATGGAATTGTTGTGTGGTCCATTAGCAGACTGCGTTGATACATAAAAAGCTTTTATGGGATAATGTTGTAATTAGAAGAGACTAAATTCATTCACATGCAGATTATTGTGTGGGGTAAGGAAAAAAATTTAAAGACATAAAATCTACAGATCAAAATTTCATGTTTGGTTCACACAAAGGCTCCTTTAGTTTCAAATTCATACGCCAGGACAAGTAGAATAAAGATATTTACTAACTGCATGATATAATCAAAAGAACAATGATCTCTGTTTTTAACTATGAGTGGAAAACAGTTCATATTAGTTAATTATTTAAATGTTGAAACTCTTCAATAGAGAAAACATGTGTTAATAATAAATAGGGAACAATCTCTAAAGTGAATTCTGGCATGAAGTTGTGTCAAATCCATCATACTCATCTTTTAAAACCCTTTAAATTGTTATATATGAGTTTCTTCAAATGCATAAAGTTAACCTATGCCAGCAATGAAGACATTATTATTTTCATTTTTTTGCTTTTTTTGTTTGTTTTGTCAATCCTGGATCCTGAACTCAGGGCATTGGCACTGTCTCTCAGATCTTTCACTCAAGGCTAGTGAGCCACAGCTCTTCCCAGTTTCCTGAGTAGCTAGGATTACAGGTGTTAGCCACTAGTGCCAGGCTATTTTATTTTATTTATTTAGTTTTTTGTCAGTTGTGGGGGTTGAACTCAGCTGGGCACTGTCCCTGAGCTCTTCAGCTCAAGGCAAGCACTCTACCACCTAAGCCACAGAACCACTTCCAGTTTTCTGGTAGTTAATTGGAGGTAAGAGTCTCACAAGTCTTTCCATTTCCTAACAAATGGGGTGATAGCATTCTTTCTGATGGAGGCATAGAATGAATATATATAACATTTTCTTGATCCATTCATCTATTGAGGGGCATCTGGGTTGGTTCCATATCTTAGCTATGGTAAATAATGCTGCAATAAACATAGTTGTGCTAGTAGCCTTAGTATGGCCTTGTTATCATTTGGGTAAATGCCCAAAAGTGGGATTGCTGGGTCATAGCGGTGTTGTATGTGGAGTCTTTTGAAGAACCTCCATACTGCTTTCCAAAGTGGTTGAACACGTTTACACTCCCACCAACAATGGAGTAGAGTTCTCTTCTGTCCACATCCCCTCCAGCATCTGTTGTTATTAGAGTTCTTGATTATAGCCATTCTAATGGGTGAGGTACATTCTCAGTGTTGTCTTGATTTGCATTTCTTTTATGGCTAGAGAAATTGAACATTTCTTCATGTGTCTATTGGCCATTCTTGGAAAAAATTATATTAACTGAAGTAAGCCAGGCCCAAAGAAACATAGGTCCCCTGGTTTCCCTTATTTGCAATAACTAGTACATGTGTAGGACAAGCAGAAAAGGTCAAAAGCTATGTACATATGACCATGTATGATGATGTTAAGCAAAATGAACCCCAAGATAAGGACACAAATATTTTTTTCTTTCTTGCTATTGTTTCTAACATATTTATAATGTACCATGTGATGTTTGTTTCTTTGTATGTTCCTCCCCCATGGTACAACCCCTGTTTTCACTGTATTTGATGTCGGGGCCCTGCATCTTGTATATACACTTCTCTAATTTGGGGAGGGGAAGGGAAAAAATAAAATGCTTTATTAGGGATATAGGTTAACCCGTTGTAATGATGACATGTACAAGACACCATGTTGAAAATGAACTTTACAACTTTGGCAGGGGAAGGGGGGAGGGAGGAGTATTTGTAGGGCAAAAGCAAAGGAGGAGGCAACAATGCTTGATAGGAAATGTACTCATTACCTTGCTCATGTAACTATAACCCTTCTGTACAATATTTTTACAATAAAAAATGTGCTTAAAAAAAAAAGAGTCTCATGAACTTTCCTGCCTGGGCTGGCTTTGAACTGCAATCCTCTGATCTCAGCCTCTTGAGTAGCTAGGATTATAGGTGTGAGTCACTGTCACCTAGGGCAATGTTTTAAAATGTGAAATAAATAATTGCTAATTATAGTTCTCCTACTTCACTATAGAACATTAGACCTCCTTCCCCTTCCCCCCCAATAATGATCCTTGCTCCCTTTCCCCGCTGGTCCTCAGACTCTAATGCTATTGGGTATTTGATTTCAATGTGCTCAACCTGAGACCAGGCAGCCTTTGTGTTTCTATGCCTTTTTAATCTCACTTAGTAAGGAGTACATTAATCCACTTGCTTATCTCAGGTGTTTAATAAGATTCTACACATAGGCTGAAAAACACATGAAAGTAAGTTTCTTGATGACTCATGGAAAAGAACAGAGCTGGGAAGGAAGAAAGATGTCCAAACCCTTAAGTTCTTTGTCATATTTATCAAGTCATGCTGTAGAACCATAAGGACAGGATCTGCTTATTGAGGTTCTTAAGCTACTATTCTATGCTATAAATTTTCTAAGAACTACCAATTGTCTCCTTAATAATAAACCATTAGAGACTATAGCTATTGAGAAAAACCATAGATACGTACAAAAATGGGTGATGCAATTTAATATTTTTCATAAAATAAATAGAATATATATATATATACATTTACTAATTTTTTGCATCAAATTCTTCTCTAGTTGGGTCAACTATAACTTAGAGAAATACAGAGAATCAACATCAATAAATCCAACAGAAATAAAAGTAAAAGTTTAGAACTCTACACAGGTTTAATCATTAGACTCGAATAATGAAACGAGAAAGAATGATTCTAATTTTTAAGATAACATTCAATCAGTCCTTTCAGCAAATAAGTCCAATAGCAAAATAATTTCATTTTAAAACGTGTTTGTTGTCATTATGTGTGCAGAAGAAAGAATATGGATAATTAGAGAATAACTTGGAAGATAACTTTTATAAAGTGACGAAATCCAAGTAAAATAAACAAACTTTAAAAAATTCAAGAGCTCAGAATCTCACACCTAACTAAACACCATTGTTTGGGATGTAATATTATGCCAAGTTTTTGTGTCAGTAGATAATGCTATATTAGAACACAACGTATATATTTACTGTTCCTATAGAAACTCAGCGCATTTAAAATGGGAATTCTGAGCAAGGCTTAGGAAATCATTCTAAATCACAATGACAACAATGAAGATATATCAAGAAGTGTTTAGGTTCAGACCCAACACCATGTAATAAAAATAAATAAACTGGCATTTTAAACTAATTAGTCTAATTAATTGGTTGGTCGTTTGGGAGAGACTTTAATCATCTGTTTCTATTTTCTTCTTATCCCATGCCATTCTCTGTTGAAATTGAGAAATTTTCAGAATGCTATGTTTAGCAATAAGCTGAGAATCTTTGGTTCTTGTTTATGAAAATTCTACTTCCATGGAATACAGAGAAAGCTAGAGGAGACCATCCCTCCTACCCTAAGAAGCCTGAAGTGAGTCTGGGTAAGAGCTCAGGTAAAAGGGAGACTAGGATCCATTGAGATAAAGATACAAAGGTGGGCAGATGTGCAGAAAAATTGCCCATCTGGGGCTTCACACACAGGTTCTGAGCTATGACAGAGGACAGTGTAAAAGACTGAGAATCTACCTCTACCCCCATGACATACATTCTTTCCATATCAGATAACAGCAATGTGACATTTCTTCAGGGACAATAGAGCTGCTTTTGTAGCATAGGTGTATATAGACTACTCAAAGGTAAAGTTAGAGTAGAGATTTGAGGGAAATGAAAACAGCTTTGCAAGAAGCTTTTACATTGTGACGATTACTAGAACAATCGGAGAACCCAAACTCAAGCAACAGGTGATCTGATTGAGTCAACCCTGTATACCAATGGTATTACAGAGGAATAATATGTATGTTTCTGTATACAATATCCTTTTTTAATGTCCTTAATCACAGTCTCTTGACCATTCTTTAAAAGTCTATGCTATTCTCTGCCAATGTCTGGCATTTGAAAAAAAATATGAGACACCCCAAAAGCATGAAAATAACAAAACTACCCAATCGTTGGCCAAATCAGAATCAGGGGTTATATTCTGATGTTTTAAAACTTTAAAGGAACTCAATCAATATATTAACTCATCCTGCATAAAATATATGTAGCATTGTGTTAAGGTTGTCCAGAGAAACTGCATCAGTAGAATCCACATGTAGTTCGATAATGCTGACAGATACCCTGGTTAAGTAATGATCTCAGCACTCACTGCACCCAGCAGCTTTCTATCTAAAGTGAATGGATCTTAGGTGCTTTATCTCTTTGCATGTGCCTCTCTCTCCAAATTTCAGTGTAGCAGCTTTTCCCTTAGACTTCAGTTATCTGAACAGTTAAACTAAGGCCTGTAAATTCCATGGTTTTTGCTTGCTATAAGATGGGAATAATGGCATCAGGTTTTTTTTTCAACTCAAAGATGAAAGAATTCTGCTGAAATCTTGACTAATAACTCTTCAAGTACTCTCTGTCTCTCTCTCTGTCTCTGTCTCTGTCTCTGTCTCTGTCTCTCTCTCTCTCTCTCTCTCTCTCTCTCTCTCCTTTCTGAGGCTCAAATTGAAAATCTGGTAATGTTCCATGACTTTTGGATGCTTGATTCTGTTGATTATGCTCTCTTTTTTCTTTCTTCATTTTCTCTTCAACTTCATGAATACATTTTTTATTTTAAGTGGTTCTACAAAGAGGCTTTAATTCCACAAGTCAGATTATGAAAACAGTGCATATTCATCAATGTTAGTTCTTCCATCATTTGCCTCCATCTTTCTCAAACCCATTTATACCCTCAAGTTACACAAACTTTGAAATAATGTACATTATATAATTATTATATTTGCCATTTGTCCTCCCTCTCTCCATTTGTCTGCCCCTCCTGCTCCTCTCAACAAAATATGATTCAGATTCCTGGTATTAATTTTGTTAAATCATTCATTCGTTCTTCAGAGGTGTTACACCATTGGACTCCTCCTTGGTATATGCCATCTTTTGGCCAATTTACAGATAGATAGATAGATAGATAGATAGATAGATAGATAGATAGATAGATAGATAGATAGATAGAGCCATTGATTTAGACATTGTATATGTTTCATGTATATTTATACTTTGGATCTAACTTCCACATATGAGTGAAAACATGTGCCACTTGTCTCTCTGAGCCTGACTTACTTCACTTAAAATATTTTTTTCTAGATCTATCCATTTCCCCATAAATGCATTAATAGGTTTACTTGCTAATTGAAATCTGATTATAACTTCATCAAAATGCTATATATTTCTATTTTTAAAATGTGAGTATTCTATTTTTGTAGTGTAAATACCTCAGCTCAAATCCTCCATCCCTTCATACAGTATTTGTTTAGTCAAACACTTATATAAATATTTCTGTAAAGGCATTTGTAGATATGATTAACTTTTATAATGAGTTGACATTAACTGAATCAGATTATCCTTCACAACGTATTTTGGGCTTTTTTAATCATGTGAATATCTTAAAAGCACAGGAACTTTTCCTGGAAAAAGGTAACATTATTTTGTAAGAATACAACACAGATACCTGGCCTGGGTTTAAAGCTTTCCCTACAGAATTCATACTCAACACTTCAACATCAACTCTGTTGGTTGAATTTCAACTTCTTTTCCCACTCTATAGTTTTCACACTTGATTAGCTCCTACAAGTGGTAAGCCACTCCCTTTAAAAATATATATGCATAGGGATGTGAAGGGCAAACCAAAGGAGGAGACTGCAATGCTTGGTAAGAAATGTACGCATTATCCTGCCCATGTAATTGTAACCCCTCTGTACAGTATGTTCACAAATAAAATTAAATTAAATTTTAAAAAAATAAATAAAAATATATATGCATACATAGAAAGATTATAAGGGATTGCTCACCTATTTATGAGGACCTATCAGTCTGAAATTTTCCTGGCAGCCAAGAGCACTGGTAACTCCATGAAGAAACAAGTCAGTATTGGAGTTCTGGGCCTGAAAGCAATCTGGTAAAAGAACTCCGATTTTTTTCTTTATAGCTTTTCCCTGATTAAATGGTGTCCACCCATACTCTGGACAGTGATCTGCTATATGTAATAAAAGTCCACTAATTTAAACATTAATCTCACCTACACAGTACCTTGTTAGAATTTCTCTTAGTGTTTTCAGAAAGGTGTCTTTCTGAATGGAAGCGTGAGATAGTAGACTGTCACTGCGAGAAAAGACCTGTGATAACTTAAAAGCATAAAAGGTATTATTTGGCTGATGGTTTCAGAGGTTTAAGTCCATGGTTAGTTGGCTAAGTTGTTTTGGGACCTATGGGGAAGAATAACATCATGAGAGGGCCACTTAGTAGCATAAAGATGAGAATATCCTAGTGGCAGCCAGGAAGCAAGGAGTGAGGGGGGACAGCAACCCCATATTCTCTCCATGGGCTCACTCTCAATGATCTAACTTCCTTCTGAGAGGCCCTGCCTCTTCAAGGTTTTTAATCCTGTAGCATCACTGGCTGGAAACCAACCCTGTAGCACATGGGTCTTTGGGAGCAGACATTTGCAATCCAAAGAGAATCAGGAAAGGACCATGTGTCAAGTAATTATAGCACAAATGAAGGCCAACAGTGCTAAAGAAGGAGAGGGAGAAATTGTAAAAAGAAACCGTTGTGATAAAGTACTTGTACTGTACTCAAGATTGCAGTGTTTTCCAAAGATGCGTTTAGATGATTTAGAAATGCCTTCAGTGAGCACCTGGGTAGCAAAAGTTTTATAGAAGATTGAACCAATTGTAATGAGTCATGGAAGCAAGAAGTTTACAGAAATGTGCAGTTTGTACACAGAATGAAACAAAAGTAGATGCCCCTAATAGACAAGTGCTGAGAAAGCAAGATGCAGTTAGGAAAGATTGTCCTCATCCAAAGACAATGGCAGGTCACATATGGAAGAAAGGAAAACAGTAGTGGAAGCTTCTGTTACAAATGTACAAGGCCATCTATCACAGAGAAACAGCCTTACAGTAGTAGAATTGAAAGCTTCTTGGTTAGCATTGTCTTTGAATACTGCTACTACTTAGAATAATTTTGTTGTTTGTTACTAGAACTGACATAGAATTTGATACCTTTTGAAAACACTGCAAGGTTAAGAACTAAATTATCTTTGGGACAAGTAAAAGTGAAAGGATTTGTTATTAGTAGGCCAGCACCCCAGGTTATTTAAGCTGAGCACCAGTGGGTAGCTACTCAGGAAGCTGAGATCTAAGGCTCAAGATTTAAAGCCAGCTTGTACAGAAAAATCTGTGAGACTTTTATCTCCACTAAACTAGTCCGAAAAAGTCAGATGTGGTACTGTGGCTGAAAGGGTAGTGCACTAGCCTTGAATCCAAAGAAGTTCAGGGGCAGCACCTAGGTTCTGAGTTCAAGCCCTGGGACCAGGAAAAAGTAGTTATTTTGATTGAGGCAAAATGATATTTCATATAAAGTTGTATCTACACAAATGAACACTAGTCTTCAGAAACTATAGAATGATATGCAAGTACAAAAACTATTTTTCTTATTATTTTAGCCCATTTAAAATATTATTGTATAATATACAAAAATACTAGCAATGTATTGTAGAGATCAAAATTTATGCAAATGGAAATCCTGGAATGATAGCAAAATGGTATTGGGAGAAAAGTTGAAGCTCACTACTCTAACAATTCTATATAGTATAGAGTTACTTCCTTTTAACTCTTAGCTAAAGATGTATTGTAAATTACACACACACTGAAAGAATTATCCAAACCATCTATAGTTGAGATCAAAATGGAATCATAAAATGTTTTCATGTTCCAAGAGAAGAAAAAAGAAAATGATTGGAAAACAGTCAAAGAAATAACAAATATCAAGATGATAATTACCCCTCACCATGTCTACAATCTTCCTAACTACATCATTTAGACATTCTAAGTAAGCAGATATCAGATTGAAGCTATCTAAACAGGTATTCAAATATCTATCTTAAATTTATACATACAGACAAATAAAAATATACTAAAATTGTATTTATTTGCTAAGAATGACATCAGAACTCTCATTTGTTCATAATCTGGTAAAATAAAGGTTAAATCATTGCAGTAGCTATAAATATTCTTCAATAATTTGTGGTGCTCTAGAAATGATTAAACAAATGGATGAAATAAACAGCATCATAATCAAGTTATAGTTTGAAAAGTCAAGTAAAATCAAGGCATTTTTACTTATATCAATGGGAAAAACATCACTACTCCAAATAGCAATAGGACCATTATACAAAGATTATATCACCCACTTTTTCAACTGAAAATAAGACTTAGAAATTCCAGAGATTAGCCGGGCGCTGGTGACTCACCCCTGTACTCCTAGCTACTCAGGAGACTGAGATCTGAGGATCGTGGTTCAAAGCCAGCCCAGGCAGGAAAGACTGTGAGACTCCTATCTCCAATAAACCACAAGAAAACCAGAAGTGGAGCTGTAGCTCAAGTGGTAGAGCACTCGCCTTGAGTTGAAGAGCTGAGGGACAATGCCCAAGCCCAGAGTTCAAGCCCCATGACCCACAAATAAGGGAAGACATGGGACCTATGTTTCTTTGGGCCTGGCTTACTTCACTTAATATAATTTTTTCCAAGTCTTTCCATTTCCTAACAAATGGGGTGGTGTCATTCTCTCTGATGGAGGCATAGAATTCAATTGTGTGTGTGTGTGTGTGTGTGGTGTGTGTGTGTGTGTGTGTGTGTGTGTATACATATACATATATATGTATACACAGATCACATTTTCTTGATCCATTCATCTACTGAGGGACATCTGGTTGGTTCCATATCTTAGCTATGGTAAATAATGCTGCAATAAACATAGTTGTGATGGTAGCTTCAGTATGGCCTTGTTTGTGATCATTTGGGTAAATGCCCAAAAGTGGGATCACAGCCCAGTTCTTTATCTGGATTTGTGTCTGTTGATTTTATCCTTCTGTTTGTGTCTTTCTTTACAGAGCTATTGATGTGCTGTTAATTAAACTAAGTGATGTATATACAACTCCTGTGTGGAAACTGTGGGTGTACTCTTGGCAAGAATCTCTGGGGTACCTGCCTGGCTAGGATCTGAAGGGTTACCAAATTAGTGACATAAAAAAACCTACTAAAAACGTGAATATTAAGCCAGGCTTTAGTGGCTCATGCCTGTAATCCTAGATACTCAGAAGGCTGAGATCTGAGGATCACAGTTCAAAGCCAGCCCAGGCAAGAAAGTGTGTGACACTCTTATCTCCAATAAACCACTCAGAAAACTGGAAGTGGCACTGTGATTCAAGTGGTAGAATGCTAGTCTTGAGCTAAAGAGCTGAGAGACACTGCCCAGGCCCAGAATTCAAGCCCTGTGACAACTGACAAAAAAAGAAGTGAATATAACATACACACACACACACACACACACACACACACACACACACACACACACACACACACACACACACACACACATATACACACACACACATATATATATATAACACTCATGTTATTGTTATTTATCATTATATTTTATGCCATACATGGCTCAGATGTCTCAGTGAACCACTAAATTCCATTGAGGGAAACTGAGACCATCTTTCTCCAGTCTCCACTTCTCCCACATCATTGAAATCTCAAGCTTTAGCAATCCCTCTACTGTGTGTCTTCCACAGTGTGGGAGGGTTACGGAGTCACTGGGCTAAGATGGGTAGAATCTGACTTAGTGCATCTACTCATATAAGGCACTGCTCATAAATTATGCTGAGAACCAAAGGAAAACTGAATTTGAAAGTAAACAGAAAAGTAAAGTTGAGCAACTCAGGGCCAGGCCCGAATAAGAAATAAAATTTGGGGAGTGCAATTCCTTTTAGCTGAGATCAAGAACCAGATATAAAGAATACAGAAAGATGAGTTTACTTCTCTTTTAATGGTTCATTATCTTCAAGTAGTTGTACAGTAGGTTTCAACTCAACATGTCAGTTTGACTGAGCACAGCACATCTTGACCAATCCCTTTCATAAGCTTCTCCAATTCTCCCAAACCCACCCATTTCTCCAGTTTTCCTTGTTCCGTTTTCACATATGAATCTTGACTGTTAGGACTGCGTTCTCTTACCTTTCCTTTCTCCTGTCATCTACCCTTCTCCTCTTCACCTCATTCCCCTCTGACACCACTAGGTCTGTTTCCTGGTATTCATTTTGTGAAACTGTAGGATAGTTGCTGAAGGGAATTTCACCATTGGAATCCTCCCTTGCACATACCATACCTTAGTTTGTATGTTTGGATCTATACATATGTGGCTTGTAGATGTTTACATTTGTATTGATTTTAGACGCAGCTTCCACATATTAGAGAAAACATGTGACCTTTGTCTCTCTGAGCCTGACTTAATTGAGTTTGAATTCAGAGCCTCATCTTTTCTTGAGCCGTGTCTCCAGCTCTTTTATTTCCTATTATTTGAGGATCTCTGTTTCCCCCACTCCCTGCCCAGGAAAGTGTCTAAGCTGTGATTCACCTAGTTGGATTTTCATCATTTCTAGGGTTACAGGCACCTGCCACAACATCTCTCCAAAGACATGCAGCCTCCCTCCCTTTTCTACCTTCTGACTTCAAATGGCAAGCCTTCCATTCTCAGGCTCTCAAGGAACTAGAATTGCAGGTGTGTGCCACTGGTGCTGTCCACACAAGTCTACATCTAAACCTCCTGGTTTAGAAAAGCAAATGCTGCATTCTATCCGTCTTAACTTCTTTGCTACCAGTGAAGGTGACAAGTCTGGATGCTGCACTGTCTAGCAGGCTAATCCCTTTCTTCAAAACTTCTTTTCCAACTGCAAACAATTGCAAAGATGTCAGACCCTTCCATCCCCTGACCGGAGGGAGGGTCCAATTACAAAATATTGCTTCATGGATACACAGGTGATTCACATATGGGAGTTTTCTTTCTAAGCTTTCTCCATAGATGTTAAGAGAAAGATCACCATTTCATTCTGGGAGTTGCTGCTAGGAGTGGGAAGATTTGAGTATCGGGCTTGTGGTAAGTGTTTGCTGCCTTCACAATGAGCTTGCATGAAAGAATGGAGCTGAAGGAAACCAAAGAATAGAGACAGTGGCTTCTTGTCTCTGCGGGAGCCCCTGGAACCAGCTCCCTTGAAGACTTTGTTGGTTCTGAGCCAATAAAATTCACTGTGATTTCTTTTTACTGGTCTAGTTTCAACCTCTCTAATGCGCAATTGAAAAAAAGTCTTGCTATTTCAAATGCTTTTTGCAGAAAATCACCCAGAAGTGTGTGCTCATGAGAGAAATAACAACTGGGTCATTCAGGGTTGAACTAAGGGCCCATTTCCTAAACAATGAAGGACTTAAAATCTGTTTGGTTTGGTGATGTTCTTAAAGATGGTGCTTGGCCTGAAAACCCAAAAACAAGCAATACCCTTCTAAGAAGGTATACCAACTACAGCTGGGCTCCTAGTGGGCAGATTGCCATCTTAGTCATCACTGAATCATACAAACCCAGCCCAACAGCTGTCCCGCAAGGAGTGGCTCGTTAAAGTGCTTCTATTTTAGAAATATTGTGATCAAAGACAGTTAAAATATATCAACTGTTGCTATCTGATGGGCAATCTTTCAAGTATGCAGTTTGCTTCATTACTTGAGTTTATGAGTAGCTAGGTGGTAATATTTCTTACCCACCTCCTTGAAATAACTGTTCCAGTCAATTCTTGAAAATGTGTGATTAACAAAACACCAGACATTGACATCCAGGTGTGTGTTACTCTTTTCCATCTGCTTTGTTTATTGTAAAATGGGGGGTGGGTGTTTGTTTTGTTTTTGAGTTTTGGTTTTATTGTAATGATCCTGAGGCTTGGCTCAAAGCCTGGATATTGTTCTTTAGTATTGTTGCTCAAGGATGACACTCTACCACTTGAGCCACCGCTCTATTTCTAGCTTTTTGGAGGTTAGATATAAGACACTTATGGGCTTTCCGACCCAGGAAGGTTTTCAGCCACCAGAGTAGCTAGGATTATAGGTATGAGCCTCTGGCATCATAATAATGTAAATAATTAGTAAATAATGTAAATAATGAGTAAAATAATGTTTTAATATAACACAGTTATGTCATGTTAAAGATGACAATAATACATAAAATATGAAATTGTAGCATAAAAGATTTATCTAAGATTGTATACTTATATGCATGTAATACTTAAGATACAGTAAAAAAAAACTAATATAATTTTTTCTTAAGTAACCTTCTACGACATGTTTTATTCATAATGTTAAAAACTATGGGAACTCTAAATGTCTAGGATTTGTTTTTTGCTAGCTTTGGTAAAATAATTCTACAAGTCTCAAAAGAAACTGGAAGAACTGGATAGAAAGCATGTTGAGAGCAACAATGGTTAGACATTGAAAGAATGGTCCCACTTGGCATGGTAGCTTTTATAAAGGAAAAGCTGGAATTTAATTTTTTTAAAGATGATTTTTAACAAAACATAAGCATTTATCAAAGTTACTTTTAAAGGAAGACAAAAGCCTATTTTACCCCATGTTTTTCTAATTTTAGGTCATGAAAAGTTCTTCAATAACTGGGCACATAGTCTTCAGCCTCTTCCTTTGTGAAGGAAATTCCTATAATTGTTAGCAGCATTTTGTAGAAATCACTTGGCATTTCAAAACTTATAAAAGCATTAAGAACCCATGGAAGAAATAAATATATTTTGTACTTCATTGTGTTAGAATTTTATTCTGTTCTTGTAACAAATGCCTGAGACCAATCAACTTATAAAGACAAAAGGTTTAATTTAGATCAGACAGGTTATAGTCTATAATCAGGTGAACGCATTGCTTTTAGGATTTTAGTAAGCAGGAAGTGCACCATGATGGGAGTATGTAACAGGATCAAAGTCCTCACCTCATGACCAGCACAGGGAAGAGAGCAAAAGACGAGGCTGAGACCCCCTTATTTCTTGTGATGACACACCTTTAATGATTAGAAGACATACATTATCCCTACACTGGGATCCAAGGCTTTAATATGGTCCTTTGAAGGCATATGAAAGGTCCAAACCATAGTGTTTATTTTCTGTAGGATGATATCATTAGCAAACCCATACATTAAACAATATTTGCTTAGATATGTGTGGTCTTGTCTAGTGGACAGCCCTTTTACATGTGTTAACAGTTTATTTCTTATATAAAATTGCATAGGTAGGACTTTTTTTCATGGTGTAGAGAAAAATAGTAAAACTGGATGAATAAATTGCTCCAACTTACTTATCCTTACATACTAAGAGAATTCTGTGTACTTTAAATGAATGGAAAGCTGGGTGCCTGTGGCTCACACCTGTAATCTTAGCTACTCAGGAGGCTGACATCTGAGAATCACAGTTCAAAGCCAGCTGGGCCAGGAAAGTCTGTGAAACTCTTATCTCCTATTAACCACCAGAAAACCAAAAGTGGCACTGTGGCTCCAGTGGTAGAATGCTCGCCTTCACCTGAAGAGTTCAAGGACAGTGCCCAGGCCCAGAGTTCAAGATTGATGATGGACAAAAACAAAGAAATAAACAAATCAATAAACGGATATACAACACAGTAGATAGGGGTTGTTGGCATGACTCAATGGTAGAGCACTGGCCTAATGTACCCAAGCCCTTAAATGTGCTTCCCTACACTGAATAAAGCAAACAAAAACACAAAAACACAACAAGCTGCAAGAACAGTATGTATTGTTGTGTTATATGGCTTACATTCTAAAAGGAAAAAAATGGTGGGATAAAGTGACAAAAATGGCATTTATTTCTTTATTTTCTAGATACTTTTGTAATAGGAGGGGTTTCCTTGTATTATTTAAATACATGTACACATTGTACTTTGGACAAATTCACCCTTTTCCCCATGTTTCTATTTCTACCATCCTTACTAGTTTTTTCAAACTACATTTGGTGGGTTTCATTATGCTATATTCATATATATGTATATATGCACATGCAAATGCACACACACGCGCGCACATACACACACATATCCATTTATCTTTTGATCTTCACCCCTCCTCTCTCCCTTCCCTGCCTGATCCCAAGCTAGACAGTCTCTTAAAAAGAAAACTCTTAGTTTTGGAATTGAGCAAATTCTCATCTTTGAAGGACTCATACAAAAACATAGCAATGAAGCTTTTAAAATAGATATAGCCAGGCACCAGTGGCTCATGCCTGTAATCCAAGCTATTCAGGACACTGAGTTTTGAGGACTATGGTTCAAACAAAGCCAGCCTGGACAGGAGAGTCCATGAGACTCTTAGCTCCAATTAAGCACCAAAAAAAGAAGATGAAGATGAAGAAGCCAAAGAAGAGGAAGAGGAGGAAGAGGAGGAGGAGGAGGAGGAGGAAGAAGAAGAATCTGGAAGTGGGGGGTGTGGCTCAAGAGGTAAGCCACTAGCCTTGAGCAAAATAACTCAGAGATGGCACCCAGGCCATAAATTCAAGCTCTGGGACTGGAACAAAAGAAAACAAACAAACATTATAGTGTTTTCCTTAATCAAAGGAAGGAAACGAGACAGTGCCCTTTTATTTAAATATAAAATGTCTCCTGAGGAGATGGGGGAGGATGGGGGAGTAATAACCTTATTAGTGAGCTATTCATACACTCAAATAAGGAACTATACCAAAATACCAGGGTTTAATTCTGGGTTCGCCCTCCAAGCAGCAGCTTAATAAAATGAATCAGCCAGGCACTGGTGACTCACACCTGTAATCCTAGCTACTCAGGAAGCTGACATCTGAGGATCACAGTTCAAAGCCAGCCTGGACAGGAAACTCCATGAGACTCTTATCTCCAATAAACCACTCAGAAAACTGGAAGTGAAGCTGTGGCTCAAGTAGTAAAGTGCTCACCTTAAACTGAAGAGCTGAGGGACAACACCCAGGCCCAGAGTTCAAGCCCCACAAAGGAATCAGCCCTGGGCACCACTGGGAAAGTCTTGACTTAGCTTGTAATCTTTCATCATTAGCTCTTCTGAATCAGGCCTTGTTAAATTCACTTTGAGATTTACTGTAGACATTCTACTTCCAACTCCCTGCACTACAATCCTAACTCTTACAACAAATTGGAAGACCTCTGGTAACACCAGACTCCATGGTTAGTTTCCTTTGACATCAGGGATATTCTTAAGCAGAGAATACTAAGGGTTCAATTGACCAAGTATATTCTGATTAGAGATCATGTAAATTGCTTCTGCTTTCTTTTCAGCTACAGAAGACAAAGCAATTCTGGAGAGCCACCTGTCAGCTTTGTCTTCAGCTCTTAAAAGTAGATTGAAATGCACGAGCCAGGTCGGGCTTTCTTTCTTCAAGTGAATTATTGTCTTCCACACAGCCTAGCATCAGTCAGTGATGTCTGATTTCACCTGGAAGGTGGAGCTTTCCAAGCCAAGATCACATGTTTACTTCCATGTGACAATGGAAAAACTCACAAGCAAGGCCTGTTTTAAACCTTGCTTCAACTTTTGATCGCTGAAGTCTCCAACCATTCCCTAATTTATTAATTAGGCAGGTTGATCCACCCTGTTTAGTTTCTGGAAGGTTGAACAATAATCTGTGGGTCTGAATAGCCAAAGATTTCTTCCTTGGCCTTCAGTAGTCATAAAATTCATATCCCTCAACATTGTTAAGTCACTTCCTGGTACATTCTTGCAACATGAATACTCCAGAAGTCTTGACCTATAGGAAGTCAGTACCAAGTTACTTCATCTTTGAGAATTACTGCTTCGGGCCCACGCACCACAGTGCATACCTTTTCATTACCTTCGCTGCTAGCTTGTGAGGGCTGTTTGTGAAGCCCCCTAGGTTTTCATTATCTCATGTGACTCGTTGCACTGTACTTGTGTTGGGGCTCTTGGGGAGCTTTATTGTCCATTATATTACTTCTCGGCATGGTCCAGGCACCTCTATAATGAGGATGAAAGAAGCTATAAGCATTGCACTCCTGGGCACAGCTTGGGCATCAGCATCAGCTCAGAAGCTGTTGTAAGCTGGGAGATGACAGTTAATGGTCTACAAAGAGCCAGGGTCCCAGCAATTTTATCAGAGTATCAGCCTCCCTGTTTTCCTTGGGGAGCATAGTGGGAAAAAAGCACCTAAGAATTAAGTCTGCATCCATCAGATAGACCTACTACAAGTCGTCATCCACAGATTCATGTATTCCCACTTTCTCCTCTAGGAAAGGAACCTGGTATGGTACCTGTCCTATTGTCTTTTCAAAGTAATTTTGCAGCCATGGTTGCCCTCATGTGTTCTAGTTCCATTGTCAAAATGTTCACAAATGCAATTAATTGCGTTCTATCCTTATTGATCTCTTCCTCTGATCATGATCCTCTTCTTCCCATTCCAAAGCAGTACCAGGATCCCAGACAGCCCATCACCATGCCATCAGACATGTCATTACCATGACTTGCTTTCCCCAGGGAACAGACCGTTCAGAGAAGAACTTTCCATCTGGAATCTAGAGACTAAAAATAAGACATCCTCTTGCCATCTTCTCAGTAGGTTCCCATAAACTTAACATGAGAAGCCATGCAACCAGCCTCCTTTTCTTCTCCCCCTCTCCCCATATTTCCATAGATGCACCTTAATAAATGCTCCTAAGGTCATGACTTGGGCT
The DNA here is from genome assembly GCF_019054845.1 of Dipodomys spectabilis. Taxonomy (NCBI): domain Eukaryota; kingdom Metazoa; phylum Chordata; class Mammalia; order Rodentia; family Heteromyidae; genus Dipodomys; species Dipodomys spectabilis. The sequence goes on along the minus strand of NW_024870886.1, from coordinate 289,710 downwards.
GTAAGGGTCATGCATATCCTCACACAGTCGGCCCTCTGATCTACCTGCTCTGCCTTTGCAGATGCAAGCATCCATGGATTAAAAATATTCAGGAAAAATCACATGAGCATAAAGTATATGCAGACCTGTGTCTTCTCGTGGTCACTCTCTATACAATGCAGAATGACAGCTCTTTGTATGGCACTTGCATTGTGACAGGTGTCAGACATTTTCTAGGGGGTGATACAAAATAGTGGACAGTCATGCATGGATTCTGTGTAAACACCAGCACACTTTCTATGAGGGATTTGTGTATCTGTGAAACTGAGTATCGGCAAGGGGTTCTGGAACCAAGTCCCTAGGATTCTGAAGGACAGATGAGCTGAGAAGACAAAACTAGGGAAAGGGAAAGATCTCTAAGGAGGTAATTGTGAAGTTCAATTTCAAGATGAAACTGTATGACCATCTGCATCCTTTGGTGTCCTTTCCAAATCAAAAAGTCCCAAACTTGCTTAACTTTAAAAATTTTTATTTGATTTTTGAAATCACATAAGTAATATGAAGAGGTTTACATTGTTCTAATTCCACACATGTCTACAGTATACTTGAATAAGCTCACTGTCTCTATTATATTTCCCTCAACTCCTTCATCCACTATGTTGTATGTGTATAGATAGATGTAGAATATACATGCACATACATAAAATGAGATGCATGCAACAATATATATTTATAATATACAGTATATAGGTATGTCACATATATAACACGTATTTCAGTCCTCTTCATCTTTCAATATCCCTTCCTCTCCCCTGCCCTTCCCAATGATCTTCTACATAGTCCTCCTTTTATTTTCTCTTTCATCATCATCATCATCATCATCATCATCATCATTTTAGATCTAATTTCCACAAATAAACAAGATCATGGTATTTGGATTTTTAAGCCCGGCTTATTCCATCCAGTTTCCATTTTCCTGAAATCATTAGAAATTTTAATATTATTAAGTCTTGAAATTATAGAACTACTATAAGAAAACATAGGGGAAAACCTGGAAAAATGTTTTGAGTAGGATTCCAATTGCTTAGGATCTTAAAGTGTAGATTGATCAGAGGACCTTCATTCAATTAAAAAGTTCCTATACATCAAAATATCAATCACTAGAGCCAAGAGACAAACCTCCTTTTTTGAAAATTATTTTAGCTTTAGTTTTACCTAGATGTCATGCATCTTCACATGTATGTGTTAAACAGATAAAGAGCAAACTAACACACACCATGCTCTTGGATGGAAATTTCTGATTACTGTTAAGATGTAAATTTAAAATTTGAAACTCATTTAAATTTAAATTTAAAATCATTTAAATTGAAATGAACTGAAAATCATTTCAGAAATTCTGTTTTAAAATCATGACTTGAAAACCTTAGAAATTAAGTTGATAAGGATTTTTTTTCCCTCAGTCATAGGGCTTGAACTCTGAGCCTGGGCACTGTCCCTCAGCTCTTCAGCTCAAGGTGAGTAATCTTCCACTTGAGCCACAGTGCCACTTCCAGTTTTCTGGTGGTTAATTTTAGATAAGATTCTCATGGATTTTCCTTCCCAGGCTGGCTTTAAACCACCATCCTCAGATCTCAGCCTCCTGACTAGCTAGAATTAATAGGCATTTGACACAGGCACTCAGCTGATAAGGAAATTTAAATAAATGAGCAGACATTGGGGAAAGAGAGTAATGAGAGATACTTTTTTCCATAGACATTAACCTAAGAGTTAAAAATTCAAAATAGAACTGAACCATGAGAAAAAGAATAATACAAAGAAATAACTAAGGTAACACTAACATGAAGAAAGAATGGTCACAAGCATGCAGAAAATATTTAAGTGGTTCTGGGCTTATTGGCAATAAGTTTGGAAAAAATAAAAATTGAATCCTCAAGTCATATACATAAAGTCATAACATAAAGTGTATCTAAAATTTAAAGATAATTATACAAATTTAAAGCATACCAATTGAAATAAAGCTAGTATGGTGGCTCATCCTAGCTATTAAGGAGGTTGAAATCTGAGAAAGGCATTTCACAGCCAGCTCAACAGCAAAATCTGGGAGACTCTGATCTCCCAATGAACTGCCAAAAATACTGGAAAGTGGAGCCATGCTCAAAGCACGAAAGGTAAAGGAGAGTGTGAGGTCCTGATTTCAAGACCCAGTAGCTTAAGCACACAAAAAAGTTGAATGGAAATTGTTTTTACACCAAAGAAGTACAGAAAACTCACTCATCCCATACCTTCATCAGAGTTTACTTGATGATCACTTTCGATCCACTGACTTTATTAGGTGCTGTGAGTTTACCGTGCATATTCCTCATCTCAGGCTACAGTCTAGCATATCTGTACTGATACTTTTCTTTCCTTGGACCATGTTAATCGAAATCAAAGTCTGGACACTGGATGTGTTCATTGGTAGTGGGGTAAGTAAAATATTTTTAAACTTAATTCTTGTTTAATGGATTAATGTATTTTTTTTCCCTTCAGTTAGCAAGAATGAGAAAAGGGAATTTGATATTCAACTTTTTACTATCATCACATTAATAAGAAATCAAATAACTGTATTTAAAAATATTTTGTTAGAGCTGGGAAAATGGCTCAGTGGAAGAGTGCTTGCCTTGAATGAAGTCCTGAATTCAATTCCTCAGCACCACCTTAGCAGAAACAGCTGGGAGTGGTGCAGTGGCTCAAGTGGTAGAGTGCTAGCTTTGAGCTGAAGAGCTCAGGGACAACACTCAGGCCTAGAATTCAGGCCCCACCACCAAAAAAAAAAAAAAAGAATTTTTTCTTGTTGGCTAATCTGAACCACTTATATGTATGAAAATACTAAAGCTAATAATTGCACTAAACCTTTTGAGGCACTGTACATAAATGTTGTAATGATAAAAATGATAATGACACTTTATTATTAGCATTCAGATTTCTCATTTTTTTATGTAAGATATAGATACACAAAAATCCTTGTATATTTTTTCAGACTGAAGATTGAAAGCCATTAAAATAATCAGAAGCTAGGCATCAGTGGCTCATATTTCTAATCCTATTTACTCAGGAGGCTGGGATCTGAAAATTGAGGATCAAAGCCAACCCAAGCAAGAAAGTCTGTAAGACTTAACTCCAATTCACCACCAAAAAGCCAGAAGTAAAACTTCCTCAAGTGGTAGAGTATTAGCCTTGAGTGAACAAGCTAAGGGACAGTGCCAAGGTCGTGAGTTCAAGACCCTGTACCAGAACAAAATAAAATAATTTAGTTGCTCAGTAATTGCTGATTTAAACTTTTCTAAAAGAAAGATACTACTATAAAAAATTCGAAGGTGGAAATAACATCTAAAATACAATGCTTCAGCAAGTGACTTACCATGTAGTGCCCACATTTCCCACCTATTAAAAAAAACTAATTAATGTGACAATATAAATAAAACTAACCTAATTCTTCTAGTACCAATGACTGAATAATCCCAACCAGACCCTCACAATGAAATTTTCTAGAAAAGGTGGTTTCTGTCAGACACTGATGACTCATGCCTATAATTCTAGCTAGTCAGATCTGAGGATCAGGATTCAAAGCCAGCCTGAGGAGGAAAGCCTCTGAGACTCTTATTTCCAATTAACCACCAAAAAGCCAAAAGTGGAGCTGTGTCTCAAGTAGTAGAACATGAGCTGTGAGTAAAATAGCTCATAGGCAGTGCCTAGTGCTATTCATTCAAGGCTAATGCTCTATCACTTGAGCCACAGCTCCACTTCTGGTTTTTGGTGGTTAATTGAGTCAAACCCCAAGACTGATATAAAAACAAAAAGAAAAATAGAAAAGTTGCCATTCATTCTATCCCTAAAAACTAAGTATGTTTTTTTTCTTTTTCTTTTCTTTTTTACTTTTTAAAGAAAGGGTATTTCCAAAGAATATAAACAAAAGCAATTGAACAGTAAATTTTAGAGACAGAAAGATATTCTTTTTAACAAAAACAGAATTAGTGGGCAGATTTTTTAGGGGTTCTGAATGCAAAAGGTAGATTAGTAACAGATGCTATTAAGAAATCACTATTAATTTTCTCTTGAAAGACAAGAAGTAAAGTCAATAAAGACAAAAAGGTTTCAATAGCCAGTTGGTAGTTATTGATCGTATTTGCCTATATACTATGTTGCAGTTAATGGGATTTTATTTTAGTCATTTTATTTTTATGGCCCTGGGATTGAACCAGGGCCTCACACATTGTAAGGAGTGCTCTACCACTGAGCTACATCACTGTGGACTACTCCAGCCTAGTTATTTTTTTATGTTCTTTAAGTCAGAACATAAAACTAGGCTATTAATCTTTATGTCCTATGAGATTGGAGGTGTTGTTATTCCTGATTTTCAAAAGATACAACCAAACCATGAAGAAATTAAACAATCTCCTTCGCTAGAAGAGATGAAAGGCAGAGGTAGAAGATATGTGAAAGATACATAGCCTCATTCTCTGGCTGAAATATTTTTGATGCTGATCATCTTGATCTAAGAGATCAGGGGAAGAACAATAAAAATTACTGGATTACTGCTTCATGTGAAGAATTGAAAATCCGGTAATAAACATGGAGCAGATCACATAAGTCCTGAAAGCAGTTGTGATCTCATTGATAGAGTGAGTATATTAGAAAGGGAAGTGGGCAGTTGCAACAGTGACAGAGGAAAGAAGAAAAACCAGGTATGGTGCCACAATCTGTAATCCCAGCCCTCCAGAGGCCCAGGCAGGAAAATCTGGAAGCCATCAAGGATCACAAGAAGAACATCCTGGATGATGTAGAAGATGGTGTGTCAAAAGTAAAATAACTTAAAAAGCAGAAACTGTAATGATAAATACCACTTTCTGAGTGCATATTGTGTTGTAGGTATGATCATTTGACTTACCCCCAACTATAGACTTCCTATTAGCATTTCTATCTTAATAGAAAGGTTATATCACTTTTAAGGCTTTTTGTTTCCCCTTCTTGTAATAATGACAGTTTCACTGACAAAATAAATGGTAGTGGGAATTGATGTTTGGGGAAGGAGGTCTCAGTCTACAGTTCATGTTAGCTTTGAATTTGCAATCCAGTGGCCTCAGTCTTCAGGATTACAAATATTGAAAGCATCACCACAGGAAGTATTTCTGACATTCTGTTTTATGCAAAAGCAACTCTACTCATTTCCATTACATAATAGCTTCTAGTCATCACAATTAATACTATTAAAAATAGCTAAGCGATGGTAACAGCCCAGATGCCTTACAACTGATAAATGGATTGAGAAAATAGGATGATATGTATGCATGTGTATCTCCTCTGTATGTCTGTATATATGCGTGTATACTCCATTGTGCACATACACCCATACATGCATACATAATAAAACAGAATATTATTCAGTCATAAAGAAGAATAGAATTTTGTTGGTTGCAGGTAAATGGATGTAACTGAATATCAATCATCATGTTAAGTGAAATAAGAAAGATCCAGAAAGACGTAGGTCAATTTTTTTTCCTCACAAGTGGATGATAGACCAAAAAGATAAACACATGCATAAATACATAAAGAGTTTTCTGCCCATTCATAGAGAGAACATGCTTGTAACTGTGGGGATTAGAAAGGGAGAAGCAGGAAAGAACATGTTAGAAGATGCATCTAAGTACGTTGTGTGTGTGTGTGTGTGTGTGTGTGTGTGTGTGTGTATCAAAATAAGGAAATTTGGTTTAAATTTGAGTAATAGGAGGTGATGAGGAGAAGAATAAACTGAGAGGGAGTTCATCTCATTACTAGATGCATGTGTGAAATACCACTGTGAAACTTCTCTGCACAGATCATAACACCTACAGGGTGAATAACAGGAACAGAAAGAGGGTCCTGAAGGAAGGCAATGGTGAGAAGAGGAAGCATGAGTTGGAGAGGCTGAGAGATGACTACTTCCTACGCCTGTATGACCACAGAACAAGGCCTGCTGCTAATATCATTACCCTAAGAGAGGAAGGGAGGAGGAAGCGTCACAGAGGAGGGTGAACCTGCCCAGGACACATTGTACAAGTAAATATAAACATGTCACCATGAAATCCTCTTGAACGACGGGCAGATGCTAAGGAAATTGTACGTAGGACAAATTTAGATTGCGCGCTGTGCTTGGAAAAACCAAGAAGTGTTGTGTGCCGGTGCTGAGCGGGAGGAGGAGAGCTTCCATGTCCCGTGAACTGTCATGTGTTTTGCCCGTGAACTATTTCTACCTAGTTCAAAGTGTTCCCTTGTTTACCCTTTATTTTGCCCTAAAGGTGTCTTTCATGTGTTTTCTTTTTAAGTACAGCTTTAGTGTAAAACCACCATGAATCCTCAAAAGATTTGAAAATTGGGGGAAAAAATACTGAAAGAAAGAGCAAGCATACCACATTCCTTGAATGACATTGTATGCACAAATTATCCTTAGTTTCAAATCACTGGATTGCTTATGCAATGCTCAGTTCACATATGTTCTATTTGTGAAAACTATTAGAGGTCCAATTTACAATAGATTGTTTACATTGTCACATACATGACCTTACTAAAACACCAGATTATGCCAATTAACTGTGCCTTCTGCCCATAGTCCTAGCTACTCAGGAGACTTACATCCGAGGCTCACAGTTCTAAGCTAGCTGGGGAAGGAAAGTCCATGAGACTCTTTTTTCTAGTTAAGCAACAAAATGCTAGACTGGAAGCATGAACTCAAGTGGAAGAGTGCAAACTATGAGCAAGAAAGCAAAGGGAGAATATGAGGCACCCCCCCATACACACACACACACACACACACACACACACACACACACACACACACACGAGAGGCTATGGAAAGAGAATGATGGTCAGTTCTTTTGAAAAGTCCATGTACACCAATATCCAAGTATAAAGCCAGTAAATTATTCTAAATAGTTTTTTTTATTTGGTGGGTTTCATTGCTGTTTAGTTTCGATTTTTATCTAGGCTGGCTTTGAACCTCTATTTTCTAGGTCTCAGTCTCCTGAATAGCTAGGATAACAAATGTGAGCCACTTTATGAGCTTAATTTATTTACTATCTTAATAAAGAAATAATAATTCACAAGAGATTGATCTTTAATAACTTTCAGTTGATTGGTATCCAGGATTTTATTTTTAGGTCCATAGAATTTTCAAAAGCCAATCACTCCAGATATGATAACAACAAGAACAAATCTCTTGAGGAAAAAAATATATGTACTAAGTAAACAATTTTTAAAACTACAGAAGTTCAGCTGTGTGCCCGTGGTTCACACATATCTGCCCTATGGAGAAATCAGTGTGATGATCCTGATAACTGTGATTCCTTCATCTGATGCTGCAAAACACCCATAAAGCAAGATGAAATGGACAAACAAACCAAGAGGAGGAATCAAAGTGAAAAGTTTAGCTTTCTCAAAACAGGTGAAATTCTTGCCAACTGCCTAAGATTTTCAGAACAGTAGACAAGAAATATGTGCCTTTGCTTTGCAAATGAGGATATGAAAGGCCCAGAAAAGCTGACTCTTTTCTGTTACATTGACAGTTCCAGGCTGTCTGATCTTTTACCACCCTCTGAATTCTAGAGCCAGTTTTTGTTCTAGTCCTGTTCCTGCATCTGTCTCCCTACTTGTTTCAATTCCCTAAAGGCGGTGTGGGATCTCTGTGCTAGTTATAAGTGCAGATTAAGTGAGGCCAAATACCAGTGAAACCCAACTATTACGTCTGAGTGGAAACCCAGGAGGTGGAGATGACAGTCATCTTTCTTTACACTGAGAAGCTATCTGTCGACATACCACCATTAGAAAAGTAAAACCCTAGAAATAATTTCCTACGCAGAAATGAGTTATCAAATCCAGAGACTCCTGTAGGAAATATCTTAATTCTTGCTTCCTTTTTTTTTTTCCCCAGTCAGTCATAGGGCTTGAACTTGGGACCTGACACTGTCTCTGAGTATTTTTGTTCAAGGTGTGCACTCTACCACTTGGAGCCACAGAACCACTTCCAGTTTTCTGGTGGTGACTCACACCTGTAATCCTAGCTACTCAGGAGGCTGACATCTGAGGATATTGGTTCAAAGCCAGCAGAGGCAGGAAAGTCCATGAGACTCTTATCTCCAATTAACCACCTGAAAACTGGAAGTGGTACTGTGGCTCAAAGTGGTAGAGCGCTGGCCTTGAGCTGAAGAACTCAGGGACAGCATCCAGGCCCAAAATTCAAGCCCCAGGACCTACCAAAAAAAAAAAAAGTCTCATGTGGACTTCCCTGCGGCAGGTGGAGGGGTGGGGGTGGGGAAGGAGGTTGAGGGGGAGTTAGAGGGAGAGAGGTGGAGGCTTTGAACTGAGATCCTGAGATCTCAGCCTCCTGAGTAGCTAGGATTACAGGTAAGAGCCACCAGGTGTCTCTCTGCCCAGGGCTCTCTTGCTTATTTTTTGATATTTAGGTAATTCCCTTTGCATATCAGCCCATGTGGTGGGCCATGCTTTTGACATCAAGTGTGGAGAAGCCCAGCGTGCCACTGCCCTCTTAACAGTTCATGGAACTCTCACACAATTAGGAATTTTCTGGTAGTTCTGAGGCTGAGAAATCATGTACTAAATGAGTAGCAGAGTCATACAATGGAGAGGCAATACACAGAACAGACAATACACTATCTCTGTGAAAGTAGAGACAGTAGGGGTTGTGATGGGGGAGGAGAGAAGGCCAAGGAGTCATGTCATAATAACCTGGCGTCTCAGTTTCCCAGGTACTCCCTTTCATGAAAGGCTACTTTGGCTGAACATGACCAGTGGACCAACTGCTTTGTCAAGTCCTTTCCCCTTGAACATGAGCATTGCTTACTCCTTCCCTTTCTGTACCTCTTGCTCCTTTCACATTATAGATGACAGCTTCCAGGCTTTGTGCCACCAGTGGCCTTAGTTCTGGAATATTCTTCCACACTCAAGGAAACCTAGAGAAGCAGGTTGTTTTAGTACTTGTCTCTCTTTGTTGCTTTTCTGACAGAGTATTCTTGTGTGTCCACTGAGAAGTCACCTCCACCCTTCTCTGCCCTCCTCTCCCTCCAGGGGAAAGGGATCTGCTGTGGTAACTTTTGTGGTTTTGTGATTTACTATGTCCCTTTTCCTGAACCTGTGTATTTGAAGATAGAAGGGTGAGGAGCATGTTGGTTTCCATCACTGACTGCGTAGTTTCCCTCACTCTAACCATCATCTGCACGTCAGCACTTAGGGGCCGTGTGTCTGGAATCCAGTGCCCTCAGGTGGTCTGACCATTATTCAAGCAAGCCACAGAGCTTCCTCTTCCCATGAACTGACACTTTATCCCAATAAATGCTCTCTGAGCATTGTAACAGCCTTTGAAGCCATAAAATGGGCTGTGAAGATTCAGAGGTTAGCTAGAAGAACTCAAGTATGTGATTCTTTGGGAAGTATACAATTTATTTGGTTTCCAGTTTTTATAAAATAGTGATTTGTCATGTTTCATATTTCATAGACTTGAGAGGTCTAACACATGGTTTATGTCTGAGTGACACTACAGAAAGGAAATAAAAGGTAGGTAGTTTATTGCTACACAATCCTCCTTTCTATTTCTATCTCTATCTCTCATATGTCTGTCTATCTCTGTCTATCTCTGTCTGTCTGTCTGCCTGCCTGCCTGTCTGTCTCTGTCTTTGTCTCTCTGCACCTCCAACCCACCCTCCCCATACTGGAGCTCAAGGTCTTGTACTCATATACCTTTCTTTGCTCAAGGCTGAAACTATTACTTGAGCCACATCTCCACTTCCAGCTTTTTGGTAGTTAACTGGAGATAAGAGTCTCAAGGGGTTTCCCTTCCTAGGCTGGCTTCAAACCGCCATTCTCAGATCTCAGCCCAGAGTAACTAGATCTATAAGCATAAACCACCAGCACTTATCTACATAATTCTCTTATCTCAAAGTAATTCGGAGCTTTGTTCAATATCATCAGTGGGGTTCCTTTACTGCTCATCTGTCTTTCAAAAATAAAAACCAGACTCTGGGACAGAAAGAGTTAAATGTTTGGAAAATTGTGTTCAATGTCAACGTGAACTGTGAAGGTGTCTCTCTGCCCAGGTGAAATAAAGAATCTAGTCTGATCTCTTCTTTTAAATGCTGCTCCATTATAGATGAAAGACAAAGATAAAGAACTCCACAAAGACATGAAGGGAAAATGCTCCTTTCTGATCATAAGCTTTCTCTTCCTGACATGAAGAAACTCTGTCTAGTGACATTGACTGTGTGAACTCTCTGTACATCTTCACTTATGATACCTGATCACCATCCTTCATGTAAACCTGAGGGCCATAGCCAAAAGTTTTTGTTTTGCTGTTCAAGTACAGCTTGATTTGAAAATTGGAAAGGTGTACTTAGAGCTTTTGATTTTTTTCTTAGCTTTCTTAGTTTTGCAAATAAATCTCAATGTATCTCTTAGCAGAATAAAGCATTAACAAATTATTGGCAATTGTTGAGAAAAAAAATCCAGACTGATCTGGGACTTCAGGCAGCCTCTCTTTGTGTGTATAAATGCCATAACCAGTCCCTTCTCAGACAGCACAAAAACCAAATTAGAGTGAAGTTAGTTTGAGGGAAACATCCGTAAATATGTTTGTTGTTTATATAAAGTGTATAAAACAATGTCTCTGCCTCAAAGCTTCCTAGACACATGTTTATAACAGTCATTGGATAAGTAGTCATCTGTTTCTTTAGGAAGTTCCTGGTTGGAAAATGATAAAAGTTTTGCCATCTTGTTTGACAGCTTCAAGTTTCTGTGACCAGACTTTTGGTCAATTCTCACATCTTTTATGAATTTCTTGTGCGTGTATCTCCTGCCTGCAGCTTTGCCATGATTGCTTGTGGGCTTGTGGATGCTCTGCCCCAGCTCTTTTCATTGTTGAGCGAATACTCCAGGCCATTATGGGAAGATGTATTTAAGCAGAGCCCAAAGCACTATGGATGTCTACAAGAACCACCATAAGGGGCACATGTTAGGTCTTCCCCTTATTCCTATCTACCAACAGTTCCCCTTTCTCTACCTGAAAACTAAGAGGTGAGACGTAGTGGAAGGTTTTCTGGTCCTTGGGACTATACTGTAGATCATGATGTGAGATGCTCCACTTCCTCCCGCCCCCCACCCCATCTCTTCCTCTCTTTTCCATTCCAGCTGCCTTGAGGTAAGTGGCTTTTCTTCGCCATGTGTTCCTGGCTGGATGGGCTGCTTTACTACAGGATCAAAAGCAACGGGACCCATAGGCTATGGTCATCAATCCCTAAATCTGTGAGACAAAGTAAGCCATTTTTAAAAAAGTGTAATTGAGCCTGGCGCCGGTGGCTCACGCCTGTAATCCTAGCTACTCAGGAGGCTGAGATCTGAGGATCACGGTTCAAAGCCAGCCCAAACAGGAAAGTCCGGGAGACTCTTATCTCCTATAAACCACTACGAAACCAGAAGTGGGGCTGTGGATCAAGCGCTCACCTTGAGCGGAAGAGCACAGGGACAGCGCCCAAGCCCAGAGTTCAAACCCCACAACCAACCAAAAAAAAATTATAATCGATCCTTTCATTGCAGTAACACATATACTATCTGCTACATGCTTGTTAAGTAGCCTTCAAATCCCACAACAGCCTCTCAAGCATGGCAAAGTACATCTGAATGATATGCCACTGTTGACATGCGTGTTGATGACACACGCAAGTGTTTTGCATCCTTATTAGGTACTGAGCACTAACATGTACAGGAAAGTTCTTACTTAGTCCTTAAAAATATCCATAGGATAGAGTGTACTACCACAAAGTACAGATGAAGAAATGGATCCAGACTGTCATAGGTACATCACTCGGAGTCGAGTCTCCATTCAAACATGAGTTAGTCTGGTTCCAAAGCTCAGGACAGTCCTAGACAAGAGTATATCAATTTCAGATTTTATATAATGGTGCATGGATAACCAAGGCTAACTCTTGATACAGGCTTTAATTTAAAATATTAGTTTGTTGCTAGTTCTCTGCATTGCCATCACTTTTATCAAAAAGGAAACCGGATTAAAAAAAAAAAAGGACACAGGATGAGTTAGATTCCTCCCTCTGAGGTCATATTATGATTTTCATTTGGTGCACTATGAAACTCAAGCAAAACAATAGAACTGTCTCTTCCTTATTTTGAGTTTAGTATGAATTAATCTTATTCTCACATGGTTAAGGTGTTGCAAAATGTAAAAGAAGAAGTCCCAGTGTATAGTGAAGGTGGTGATTCAAGGTAGATTTCAACGAAATAGCAACAACATGACAAGTGTGAGTTACTGCTTAGGTGTTCATCACCTATTTGTCAGTGTTTATATATCTTGAGTGAGAATTATTACTAATGCTACACACCAGCGTACTAAGCTCTCACTACATGTAGCTGAGTGCTTTCAGGGTAAACACTTTCCAGCCTACATCTGGATAGGCCCAGATACTTGAGTTGATTGATTTTCAAGAGCACCAATTGCACTGCATTTTTATAATCAGATGACCTAATAAAGCATGAGGGTAATGAGCAAGGGGAATGGGCTATTGTTACTCAGTTCCCAAAGCCTTTTTCTTAAGTCTTAGCTCTGGTTAATATTCAGTATATAATATTGTTTATAATACTGTCAAACAATATGTAATACTACTTATTAAATTAACATTGCTTGTTTTAAATAAAAGGATTATAACTCACATTTTACCAATTTGGAAACTAAAGTTCAAGTAGTTGAGCAATCCAACTGAGGCAGAATTGAGGATATATCTAGTAAGCCAGGCACCAGTGGCTCACACTGTAATCCTAGCTACTCAGGAGGCAGAAATCTGAGAAACAAGGTTCAAAAACAGCCCAGCAAAAAAGATAAAGCCTCTTGTGTCCCTATCTTCAGGTTCATGTTGCTTAGCGTCATCTTATAAGACCATATGTACATAGCTTTTGACCTTGTCTGCTTGTCCTAGATATATACTAGTTATTGCAAATAAGGGAAAGCATGGGACCTATTTTTCTTTGGGACTGGCTTACTTCACGTAATATAATTTTTTGCAAGTCTTTCCATTTCCTAACAAATGGGGCGATATCATTCTTTCTAATGGAAGCATAGAATTCCATTGTAGATAGATATATCATATATATAATGGATATATATATATATATATATATATATATATATATCACATTTTCTTGATCCATTCATCTACTGAGGGGCATCTGGGTTGGTTCCATATCTTAGCTATGGTGAATAATGCTGCAATAAACATAGTTGTATTGGTAGCTTTAGTATGTCCTTGTTTATGATTGTTTGGGTAAATGGCCAAAAGTGGATTGCTGGGTCATAGGGGAGCTCTATGTGGAGTCTTTTGAGGAACCTCCATACTGCTTTCCAGAATGGTTAAACAATTTTACACTCCCACCAACAATGCAGTAGGGTTCTCTTTTGGTCACATCCCCTCCAGCATGTGTTGTTATTAGATTTCTTGATTATGGCCATTCTAACTGGGGTGAGGTAGAATCTCAATGTTGTTTATATTTGCATTTCTTTTATGGCCAGAGAAGTTGAGCATTTCTTCCTGTGTCTATTGGCCATTCTTATTTCCTCTTCAGAGAACAAGAGGTTTTATCTTTCTTGCTGTTGTTTTTAATGTACTTATAATGTCTTATGTGATTTTTTTTTGTTTCTTTTGTATGTTCTTCCCCTGTGATATAACCCCTGTTTTCACTGAATTTGATTCCAGTGCCCTGCATCTTGTATATACATTTTTCTAATTTGGGGAGGGGAAGGCATATAACAAAACGCTGAAATAAGGATGAAAGTTGACCCATTGAAACACTGAAATATACAAGATATCATGTTGAAAATGAACCTTACAACTTTGAGGTGGAAGAGGGAGGAGTTGGAGAGGTGGAGAGGGAAGGGATAGTAGGGGAAAAACAAAGGAGGGGTAAAAATGCTTGATAGAAAATGTACTCATTACCTTACTCATGCAATTGTAGCCCCTCTGTACAGTATCTTTACATTAAAAATATATATTAAAAAATAAAACATCCCATCCGCAAAGTCCCTGAGACTCTTATCTCCAGTTAACCAGCAGAAAGCTAGAAATAGTGGCTCAAATGTTATAATACCAGTCTTGAACAAGAAGGGCTAAGGGACAAGGGTTGTGAGTTTGAACCTCAGTACCAGCACAAAACAAACAAACAAAATACACAATTATATATCAAATATTTAAATACCAGTTTAGTTTGTTATAAAGGTCAGGTTATCTAATTATGCTTCATAAAAATAAAGTAAGTGTGTTGGAACACCTTATCGATAGCCCACATCATAGAGAATTAAAATGCAAAACTATAGTGTCTGGTTAATTTTTAAAGAACATGCTGTTTTCCTGACAACCAGACATTTTTCTTAGGGATATTCATAAGTCTTAATCTTAAATGTCTTAAATGTCTGAAAATACTGCTCAAAAATAATCATCATTAATCCTGTTAGTGATACATTAAAGTAACAAGTCAAATGTACTTTAAGAAATATCATCAGGACTGGGAATGTAGCTCAATGGTAAAGTGCTTGCTTCACATACATGAGGCCCTGGGTTCGATTCCTCAGCACCACATAAGCAGAAAAAGCTGGAAGTGGCACTGTGGCTCAAGTGGTAGAGCGCTAGCCTTGAGCTGAAGAGCTGAGGGACATATATGTATCATCAGCTTGGCTGCATGTGGTAGCTCAAACTCACGAGGCTTTCAGCGACTTGGAAAGCAAAGACTGGAGGATGTCTGTTGGAGGCCAGCTCAGACCAAAGGAAGTTTGCATGCTCCCTTCTAGAGATCATTTAAATTGTACAGCTGGGCACAGGGATACGTGCCTGTTATTCCAGCTACAAGGAGACGCACAATGACTGGGTGCAATGGCACACATATATCATCCCCTGCAAATGGAGAAATACAAGCAGAAGGACCATAGTTCAAAGGGACTATAGATCCTGAGCTATTATGATCCTCTGCTAGGACTCTCTTAGACATATACTAATTATTACAAATGAGGGAAAGCGTGGAGCCTATGTTTGACCATATAAAATGATGCTAATTGAAGTGAACTCCAAGAAATGGAAACAAGAGGTGGTGGTGGTGTTTTTAATGTACTGTGTGAAGTTCTTTCTTTTTTCTTTAATTTTCCCCCTTTTGGTTTATCTCCTGTTATCACTTTTTTTGATTTTGGTACCCTGTTTCTTGCATATATGTTTATCTGATTTGGGGAAGGGAAGGGGAAGAACAATATGGTGAGGCAAAGGACAAAGGGCCAACCAATGCAACAGTGATACAAGACCCTATGTTGGAAATGAACTTTACAACTTGGGGGAAGAGAGGGGGGGAGGAAAGTGGAAGAAAGCCAGAGAGGGGGTAACAATATTCAACGAGAAATGTACTCATCACCTTACTTATGTAACTAACTCCTCTGTACATTACCTTTAGAATAAAATTAAATAAAATTAAAAAAAATAAGAGGACTGTAGGCATGAATCCGGTAGTAGAGCACCTGTTCATCAAGACCATTTTAGTACTGCTGAAAAGAAAAAACTTAACAAGATCCTGTAGAATAAAGGAAACTGCAAGGAAAAAAATAGAGAGAAAATATAGTGCACCCTAAGGCAGTTCAAAATCTAAAGAATACAGTGATTTAATTACCACATGGGTTATCTCATGGACAGATTTTTTTTTACCTGTGTCATTTTTGAAATATTTAAAAAAATATTTTAAGAACACTAATAAATGACCGTAACCTCTCTTTATATAACCTTTACAATAAAATTTAAATTAAAAAGAAGAATACTCATAAAAACCATGAGCCTGGCAAGGTGGTCCATGCCTGGAACTCCAGCACTCAGAATTTTGATGCCGGAGGATTGTGAATTTAAAGCCATTCTAGAATGAATGTGAGACTCTGTCTCCAAAGAAGAGAAAAAAGAAAGAAAAGGGGAACAGAGGGGAGAGGAAAAGAAGAAGAGGGAAAGCAAAGAAAGAAAGGAAGGGAACTGGAGGGGAAGAAAGGAGAGGAGAGAAAGCAGAGGACATGAGAGCAGAGGAAAGAAAAGAGGAGGGAAGGCAAGAGAAGAGAAGCAAAGAAAAGAGGAAAGAGGAGAGGAGAATAGGAGAGAAGAGAATTAAAGAAATTCAAAAGAAATCCAGAGGTGTAGATCAAGCTGTAGAATGCCTACCTAACAATCAAGAAGTCAAAGAGTTCACATCTATGTACATGCAAAATATTTTTTAAAGCCCAGCAAATTTCAAAGCAAAACTTTGTTCTAAACTAATAACAAGTATGTTTTTCTGCTTACTTAAAAACAAACGTGCAGATACTATCTAAAATTGACAGTGTTAACGGACTTCAATGTTGAAGATAATCTCATCAGCAGGCTATTTATTGTACTGCTACTTGTGTTCCACTTTTATATCCTTGTAGGATTTGCTTACCAAACTAGTAATTCTTAGTGTCTCCATACTTCATATCTCATTGAAGTTAGAAAGAGAAAACACCTTTTCCCCTTTAGTGTTCAGTACCAGCTCATTCTAGCAAGAATCTTGCACTCTGGCAGGAGGGATGGTTTTGTTCAAAGAGCATTGTGTACATGTATGGAAATACCACAATGAAACCCCTCATTTTACAAATGTATGCCAATTCAAAATTATGCATATAGATCCATCCATATATATATATATATATATATATATATATGTATATACATACATACATATATAAGTTTAAAGAGAGAATTTAAATTAAACTGAAAAAATATCTGCACTCAGAACGTAAACCTACTGTGCAAAAGTTTAACAAATAATTCTAAAACAGATAATTCAAACAGGCTGGGATTTAACTCTATTCCAGTTCAATCTGAGGCAATTGTTTGAAATGCTGTAAATATTCATTTGATACCTTTGCTATAGAATAAACAACTTCTTACCACTCTCATACCCTTCTGAGGTTTCCAGAACACCATCAGGATTTATTTACTTCCTGTAAAACGACAGGGGTCCCTAATCCTGTCAACAGATTATGGAGCTGTGATTTCCTCGAGGCCCTGGTGGCGTTGTTTGTGAAATGCTGCCATCTATAGGACAGGACTGAGTACTGCAAATAGGACCGGCAGCAAAACCACAGGGCCTACATGTATGTACTGCTGCTGCACAACAAGTTAGTTTAGTAAATTAAGCAGTTCGTCGTCAATAAACAGGAATAAAAATTATAGCGTTAGATAGAAGATAAACGCTGGAAATTCTAATCTGGTATTTCTCACTACCACAGCTATTTCCTAAGGGAAGCAAAATGAGCTCTGTGCAATATTCCTGGTTAGCTTTGTTTCACAGGTAATTCTCCATCTCCCAGCAACACAACACACACACACACACACACACACACACACACACACACACACAAAACACTACCATTCATAATGTAGTATTGATGGGGCCTTCCAGATAATTACCAACAGCTACATTCCCTTAGATAAACACACATTTAAAAATTGCCCGTTCTGAACAACACATAAACCAAACAAGCAACACATTCCTTGATTTCTTGTATGTAATTGAAGACATGGTATTGTATGTGAGATAGAGCCACTCCAAACACAGCCAAGAAATACTAATTTGGTGATTTTTCCCTTCTGCTCATTTATTTAAAGTTTTTAATTGAAGATCCAAAGTACATTTTGTGTTTGAAGGAAACTTATAATTTTTTCTTGATTCCTTGCTGAGATTCAATGTCATTAATGCTCCTCTCAGCCACAGGAAAAAAATATTGTCCCTGTCATCTGTATGTTACAAAAATGTGCTGAGGATTTAGAAATCAGTCAGCAGTAGATTAGATTAGGATTAGAGTGAGGTCTCTAACATGTTTTTAGTCTATCTTGTGGTCAAGCATGATGTCTTAAATGTTGTTTAAGGTTTTGTTCTTGGTTTTCAAGATCTGTGTAGCCCCATATAAAACATTTAAATTTCTTCTATCTCAATTTTCTTGTATTCACAATATATTTTTCTATCTATCTGTCTGTCTATCTATCTGTCTGTCTGTCTGTCTGTCTGTCTGTCTGTCTGTCTATCTATCTGGATATCCCTTTCTAATTCTCAAACATATAATCCATCTTCTGTGTTGAAAACAAGACAAAATTAATTATCACTTGGATAGATGTCCTAAGCTTCCCTCAATAGTCTTTTGAACATAAAGTATCTAAGTTTGTGGGAAAAAGATAAAGGGCTGAGAAACACTCTATGTGAAAAAGCTAACACTTGTTCTAACAGATGTTGAAGAGACAATTTCAGTTTGGTCAAATCCTCTATCTTGCTTCTGAGAACCCAGAGGAAGCCCTGAGCAACTTCAACAACAAAAGAGCAATGTGGTAGGGTTTACTCATAGACTGGATCAATTTCTAGGTTGATAGAGTTCTAATAGTAAAAAGTTAGAACACAGGTCACTATATTTCAGATGTGCTAAAAAAAACTTATCCATGGGATAAGCAAGCAGGTATTAAGCATTGCTCTGACCTAGTGGTTTATTAGTGAGTTGAATTTGTTCTTCCATCATGATTCTTAAGGCACTCACTTCCTGGCTTTACTCTGTCTTAAGTGGGGATCAGGAAGTCTTTATGAAGAGAATAAACTACAAAATATTCCAATTGAATGTTGAGTTAGGTTCTATTTTGTTTATCTCCTACTTGAGGGCAGACCTGCAAAGAACACTGTTCTAGTCAATAAATTGGGTACCAGTGGTTCACATGTGGTATCCAGGCAACACAAAGCTAATG
This sequence comes from Dipodomys spectabilis, assembly GCF_019054845.1. NCBI lineage: Eukaryota > Metazoa > Chordata > Mammalia > Rodentia > Heteromyidae > Dipodomys > Dipodomys spectabilis. The sequence goes on along the minus strand of NW_024870886.1, from coordinate 270,889 downwards.
TCCACAGATATGTCCTCTCAATTACCCGTCAAAATGCAGGAGTGAAGATGTATTTCCAGTGGTAGAGCTCCAGCTGTGAGCAAAATACTGAACAAGATACAGAGTGTCTGAGTTCAAGACTAGGTAGTAACACACACACACACACACACACACACACACACACACACATACGCATACACACATACAAGTTAGTAGACAAGCATGATTAAAGTGTTTATGATTTATTGCAAAATAAAGAAGCTGTAGAAATCTCTATACAATCATAATTCAGTATTCAAGAATGTGCATGGAAAGGGCAGATTGGAATTATTCAAACTTAAATCATTCAAGTAGTTGTTGAGACTTCTAACAAATCTTTTATTCTACTTGAGTTAAATATAAAATATCCTTTTTCTTCTAATACTTCTCTCATGTACTTGTTATTTTCACGATAGAAGACAATTCGATTCATCAAATAATTCAAGAAAGCACTTAAAACAATAGAGCTCAGTTCCAGAATGTTGAATCCTCAGATTTGTGTGGTTCCCTGGACCTCACGGCTGCATTTTTTTTCTACTACTTTCACTATTTTCATGTCTAGTAGGTGAACCGGAGATCTAGTTTTTAGACCTCTTCTTTGCCCTGCAAATCACATCCTTTCTTGTGAGTTTAACTATCTCTGTGATGCAAGGTCCCTAACACTACTTTTATACATCCAACGAGATTTATAAAATATCTGTTTGTATCCCTAAGGGCCACCTAAAGCTGGATTGTGTGTGTAAAATTGCTACCTTGATCTTTCATTATCTAACTCTGTTCCTTTCACAATCATCCTCATCATCTTTTTGTTCATCAGTATATGTAATTAACATCAGCTCATTTCTAAAGAAATGGTTAAGTGTTAAATTGTGTAAATCATGACATCCAATTTGTGTGATAACAGAATGCTGAGGTCTTTCTCTTTTCAGAGATGATTCTAAGAAAGGAAAAGTGCTCTTCAAGAAATGAATTTTTTAAATGTAATAGCTCAGTTCTGTTTTTTTTAATACTCTTTGTTTAGCATGGGCTTGGAGAATGAGCAAATACTAATTGACAAGCTTACCCCTTCTATTTATTCTCATGCATTCATTAATGTACCCACTGTGGCTTAAACATCTATACTGTGTAAAAATTGTTTTGGTAAACATTGATGACTCAGAGATGAACAAACATACCAAGTTCTCACCTTTAGTGTACTAATAGTCCAGTGAGGAACAGAGATAATAAGCAACTAAGTGAGTGCAAATTACAACAGGCAGTAAAAATACATGACAAAGACAATACATCACTATCAAATGTATCTTGGTGTTTGAACAAATATCAACATTTTTCCTCATATGACTAATCACAATAGTGTTAAATTCCCCTGTACATTTTGAAAGTTTTACCACCCAGTTTATTGATGGAAATATTCAAGTTCCTGACTTCAGGATCTCTCATTTGCTAGTTTACAGCATAGTTTTTTGTTTTTGTTTTTGGTTTTGTTTTTTTAAATTTTATTTTATTTTATTTGTGAACATACATACAACAATTTGTTGTCTGTTTGGGTACACAATAGCACTGTTTGTTTTAAGCTCAAGCTCATCCAGATGACTCCAATGAGCTATAGGGACCATGTTATTGAAAGACTTAGATCAACCCAGGTAGTCTCAGTTAATAAGGAGTAGCTTTTATTGCAGTTAATTTGGAGGAAATACTGTCCATCATGTGAAGAGTACAGTGATTGCAATTTAAAAGTTAGGGAAAATTTAACCATTTAAAAGACTGTTTTCAAGTATATTGTTTGACAAAATACATGTCTCAGAACGCTGAAGATAGAATATTAGCCAAATGACTTAGACCTTTTGAATCGGGCTTCTAATATTTACATATCCCCAGTTTATTATTCAAATAATAGAGACAGGAAGAATTGCTGAAGTACCAAAAGAAAGAAGATTAAGGAAAGCACACATGAAAGCAACAATTGGAAAGTCTAAAGACAACATTCCCAGATACAGAGATACACATAAACATGTACACACTGAATGTTTGTAACATTTCATTCATACCCCACCCACAATATTTTATGGTATACTTTGTTATTGAGTATTGGGATTTATCAGAGAACAGAATAAAGATCGTTTTCCTCATGCAGCTTATTTTAGAACAGGGGAAAATGATAGTAGTTATCAAAACTAATCAATATATGCATTATTTAGCACATTACATGACAATTGCAATGGAGAAATGAAAGACACAACAACAAAGGAAGATCATATTATTATCATATTATTATAAAGAGTTAGATATTTATCAGGATAAAGTTAGGGAATAAAGCCAGGTGCAGATGGATCATGGGGATCATTCTAGCTACTTGGGAACCTGAGATCTGAAGATCATGATTTAAAGCTAGCCCAGCAGGTAAGTCCATGAGATTCATATCTCCAATTAAGCACCAACATGGCTGGGATTGAGACTGAGGCTCAAGTGATAGAGTGGTAGCTTTGAGCCAAAAATCTCAGAGACAGCACCTAGGCCTGGAGTTCAAGCTCCAGGACTGACATATGACACACACACACACACACACACACACACACACACACACACAAGTTATGGAACAAAGTAAGAGGGTAAGTTGTTCAGAAAAATAATATGGTATACACTGTGATTTTATGTATATGGACATTCATTTGTACATGAAATGCCTTTAGATTTCAGGTTGACATATATAGATATATACATACACATATATATGATGAATAAGTATATAGTTACTGTTTGTCACCTCTGGGCTGTGGTGTTCCACTGCTGTGGGGTTCCATAGCCACAAAGTTATAACTTGTTCAGCCAAAATAACAACAACAACAACAACAATAAAACTGTACCCCTATGGGACAAGTAGACTCTTTCTCTTGTCATTGTCAAGGCAACAGAGCCTAGCAATCATTCATACAGTATTTACATCATATGACATATAATTAGATGTGGTTTACAGTATACTGGAGGAATGTGATGTTTATCAAGTGCATCACTTGTTCATCTAAGGAGGTTGATTTTGGTACCCATAAAATCTTGGAACCAATGCCCCCCTCCCACCCTGGGTGCCAAGGAACAGTATTTCTCTTTTTTTTTTCTCTAGGCTAAAAAAATAACCTTTCTGTTTTCCTATTTGTTACCTCAACAACAGAGTCCTGATATTCACCTGAAAAAAAAAATCTAACATTAACTTCTTATGGACACATGGAATAAAATAAACATAAATCAAGGTATGTACAAGTGATTCCTCTAGTATGGCTTATTTTCCTTAGTTGAAACGAAAACATTCATTTTTTTTTAATGAATCTTGTAAGTGATCATGTTACCTGTCTTGGGAAGTCAGACACCACACATGTATTTCATGGACAGTTGTGGCAAGAAGGAGGGGCGTGTGCTGGACTGCCACTGCCAAAGTTGTTTTATTAGATTGTGTTCCCTCACTGCCTCAGTGTAGCTGATAATATCAAGGATAGAAATGTCGACAAGAGAGCATCAAGCTGGTGTATTTATTCTGTAGCACACCTCACTGAGAAATAAATAGGTTGAGATTGAGTCAAATGAATGAATGCTCTGAGTTTGGTTGAGGTTTGTAAGCTTGGCAGTCTCTCTCCATACTTTATGCTGGGCAACTCTTGCTTCTTTTGATGACATCACACATACTGACACCAAATATCAATTCTAGATAAATCCAATTAGGCTCAGAAGCAAAACTGCTGCATTAGCAGTCCCTGCACAAATTATTTTTCTTTCATTTACTTCCTGATGTTTGCAAATGAATCTTTTAATATGGAAATCTGAGCTACACATAGTTCTATGCATTGTCGAGATGAGAAGCTTAAAATAAAACCTTTAAAATAAGAACCTAGAAGTTTCTTCTTATACCAGGAATATGAATGTCATGATTAAAGTCACTGGTGAGTATGTTTATGTTATATATGTACTCCTCATGTGGGCAAAGTTATTACAAACACACTTAAAGTGTTATCCTAATAGAAGTTATTCCCTAGAGACTACAGAGCTCTTTGGTTTCACCAATTTTTATTCGTTTGATTCCCTTCTATATACAGAAAATTAAATCAAGGCAGTAAATTACATGAAATAATTTAACTGGAAAAGTATTCACCATCATATTTATTATTTAATCAGAATATAAGGTCAAAATGTAATTTTATGAGGAGGTATTTTACCTCTTTTACAAAGAACCATTAATAACTACCTCATTATTTTTGTAAATGGTTTTATCATTATAAACAGATCATTGCAGTTTCTGTAACTTTCATCAATAAAGGTACATGGGGATATGTCAAAATAAAGTGAAAAACATAAATTATCCCTTTCATTTGTGCAGGTACTGGGGCTTGAACTCTTTAGGGTACTGTCTGAGCTTTTTTTCTCAAGGGTAGCACTCTAACACTTGAACCACAGCCCCACTTCTGGCTTTTTGGTGGTTAATTGGAGGTAAGATTCACAGACTTTACTGCCCAGGCTGGCTTTAAACCTCAGTGTTCAGATTTCAGTCTCTTGAGTAGCTAGGATTAAAGGCGTGAGTCACCCATGCCTGACTTAAATTACTCTTTTTAATCCTTCAGAGAAGTTTTTATTTTAAACAAAAAAAACTATGTGTAATGGTCAATAAATTAAAATATATAGTAATTTAATATAAATCCTAATTTAATTTTCATGAGGCTTATATATTTGGGGGGGGGGGTACAGATGATAGAACCTTTCTTTAACAGGTCTAGGGGATGGAGGAACAGCTCAGTGGTAAAACCAGATGCTAGCTATATGTGAAGTCCTCGGTTTGATTCCCTGTAACCATAAACACATAGCTGACACTGTTCATGCTTCGAGGCTGACTTTGAATCCACTCTCCACTTTCAGATATCTGCCTCTCTATGGCCCCACCCTAATTCTTCCAGCATGAATAATACCTAATCACAAATTTGCATATTGAAATTTTTACCTCCTATCTGACAAACACTCAGCCATTCCTTTGTACAGACACTAGTAAAATGGCAAGAAAGAGACTGTGAATGAAGAAGGGAAGTGATGTTTGATTTAGAGTCTTTCAGTACAAAAAGCAAAATCAACCAACAATTCTCAACAAGTTCAAGTACACTACCTTCAAAGGTTATTCCTACATCCAATGGCGTGCTTATTTTTCATTCATAGAAATTCAATTATTGGTAGCTAATGTGGAGGTGAAAAAAATCAGTCTTTCCACGCCAAACCCTGAACACTGGAAGATGTTTAATATAGTTTTCAGATAAACACTGTTATCAAATCCTTTCCAATGTAATAGACAATTTTTTGCAGGGAGCAAATGATCATTTCATTTGATAAAACGTAGAAATTTCCAGCTGAGGCACATTAAACCATTTTTTACAATTGTCTCAAAGGCAGAATGTTCTCACTATTTCTTTTGCTGCAAAAAATTCTACTGAATGGAAATGTCCAAGTTTCTCCTAGAAAATATTAGGCCAGATACATAAAGAGTTTGGAGCCATTCAATGACTACATTCCATTCTATACATCTATAGCTGTTTAGATTTTTTAAAACTCTTGCAAGTTTTTCATTAACATACTACATCTTGGGTTACCCTATTTTAAAAAAATGATGTTATTAATAGCAGATGCTTCTAACAAAATTAATTACCCTCTTTAACAATGAAATTAATTTTGGATAACTGTCCTACTAAACTTTATTTATGAACAATGCTTAAAATGAATAGGAAATTTAATAGAGACATGAAATTATGTCAATAGTGTCAAGTACAAATATAAAATAATGATGAAGAATTTCTTTTGTAGCCTTACAAACAGCATAGAAAGAATAAAAGAATCAGTGAACTTAGAAAACAATGTTTGACAAGAAATGTACTCACTACCTAACGTATGTTAACTGTAACCCCTCTGTACATCACCTTGACAATAAAATTAAATTTAAAAAATAGTTTGCCAGGGAGTATCCAAATTGATATAAAATGAGAATGACAATGAAATAAAACATTTAAGGAAGAAACTGAAATAAAACCATAAACATAAAAGTAAAATGAAAGCACTTTGTTCCCAAGTTCTGTGATATGACAACGCATCATTTAATTGGAAATCATGGGGATTTCAGGACTAGATGAAGAGAAAAAGACATGCTTGTGTTTTCTGGTTTTGGTTCTGAAATATAGCTGTCATGCCAGTCCTTACAATACAGAAATATAATAACGAACAACCAGCAATTTTTCTTGGCTCAGTCAGGGAACAAATAGAAAAATTAATACCCAAAAGGCAAGAGAGACAGTTGAAACAAGAATGTCACAGCTAAAACATGCTGACCCAGGAGAAGAATGTTTCCAAACACTAGTGGAAACAGTTAAATAGCCTTAAAAAAAAAAAAAAAAGTTGCCAGAGGCCATGTTGGTGGCTACAGTCTTTCATAGGTTTGGCTTCTAAAAACTTTACCAAGAACCAAGAAAAATGTTCTCTTGGCTCTCTCATAGGGGAGGAAAGAGAACTTTGTGAAATATTCTCAAAGAATTGTCCAGAATAAAAGCTTGTTTTCATGTCTTAAAGAATTTGTCTGGACCATTTCCAAGTTTGAGGAAGGACCTTTCACTTCAGTCCCTGCTGTCCATTCTTGGCTCTCCTGAAAGAAATAGTACGGGGTCAAGAGGAGAGAGGAAAATAAACCAAGAAAAGAAGGAGTGAAGAATGCAGTAAAAATTCAATATTTATCCTATAAAATTAAGAAAAGTGAGGGATGGAAAATGATAATGCCCAAAAGGATGACATTCATCAAGGTACATTATACTCAAAAGCTGACACGTTGAATAGCAACTTCCAGGACAACTACTTAAAGATAATGTTTTTTTTTAAAGCAACTAGATAGTTAACAAGATGCACTAAAGTAATTACCTGGGTAACCAGACCCACCCACAGGCTGAGATTTGTTAGAATGACTCAACTTCTCGATGTGCATAACAACAATGCTTTGCAGTGGAAAGAGATGCCTTGATCTGACTCTTTCTCTGAGTCAGAGCACTGGGGAATCCAATAGCAAGCCAGACACTGGGCAAGGAGCTACCTCTAGACTAAAGTATGATGTGGATGTCAATATAATGTACCTACTTCCCTAGTATAGAAAACTCCTTTTTTTTTTTTTTTATAAAGAAGTTACTTGAAACTATTGTTATGTAGTGAAATGTCTGTCGATGATATTTGGGAAATAACAATTACATGTTAGGGAAATAAGTATAGTAAATCTAGCATAAATTTTGTTTGATATTTCTGGTATACCTATATATTATAAATTAAAGTCTATATTTTCAAAAAAAGAGAGGAACTGTTACCATCTTCCTTCTACAGCCACTGCAAACATTAAATAAAAAACCCAACTCCTAGCCAGATTAACATGAGGGCTCATGCGAAAGCTCTAATTCTCTCTATCCTCATAACCCACTACACAACTTCTGGCTCTATGAAGAGGTGATAAGACATGCTAAAGGAAATACAGAATGTACTCTGAAGAAATCAAGCAAACATGAGAACCAGACTCAGATTTGAAACATATATTTGGATTCATGGATGAGGACGTCAAACTGTGATTCATATATTACAGGCTCTCATGGATAAAGAACCAAACATGATAAACTCATGGGTCAAATGGACAGGAACTAGATGCATCAAAAGGTAAAGTCTGGAGACCAAGACAATAAAAGAAATGAAGGCTGTTTGTGATGGCACAAACCCAGCACAGCTGGGGGAAGCCAGTAAGCTGGAAGACAGGGCAACAGAACTTTCGAAACTGAAATGCAAGAAGGAAACAAAATAAAAAATGGAACAGAAGAAATGGATACAGAACCTTGCACAAAAACGGTGGGGAATTTTAAAATAATGCCACATGCATGTAATTGGAATTCCAAAAGAAAACAAAAGATAGGAGAGCAGAAGAAATCTTAAAAGTAATAATGGCTAAGACTTTTCCAAAATTACTACAAGGCTGATAGACTCCAAGCCAGAGGGGGAAAACAAACCCAAGTAAAATAAATAACTCTAAATACACCTCAACTTTTATGAAAACCGATAAACACTAAAGCAAAAGTGAAATTCTTGGAAGAAGTCAAAAAATACATTAGCAACTTGTTATAAAGATGCTATGGACGAATTGTGTGCACTCCCCCTCCAAAATTTCTAAGCTGAAAAATCCCAATCTCAAAATGATGGGATTAGAGGAAGGGTCTTTGGGAGGGGGTTAGGTCATGAGCATGGAGTCCCCAAAATTGGGATTATGCTGTGCACTGGTGGCTCACACCTGTAATCCTAGCTACTCAGGAAGCTGAGAGTGAAGGATCACAGTTAGAAGCCAGCCAGGTCAGAAAAATCGAGAGACTCTTATCTCCAGTGAAGCACGAAAAAGCCTGAAACAGAACTGTGTCTCAAGCAGTAGAACACGAGTCTTGAGCATAAAAAGTTCAGAGAGTGCGCCCCAGGCCCTGAATTTAAACCCCAGGACCTGCACACACACACACACACACACACACACACACACACACACACATACACACACACAGAATGAAATTGGTGTCTTTGTAAAGAGACACACAAGAAATCTGTTTTGCCATTCTCACCAAATCAGGCTATCATCAGAATTCAGCCACCTGAACTCTAGAAGATGCTTTTCCCCAGAACCCTAGTCTTCTGGACTTCCTAGTTCCAAAAGATTGATCCTAATATATGTATCACCTGCCCTAGGGTATTTAGTTTTAGCAACCTAAATGGGTAAAAACAAAATAATCAAAAAACATGTAAAGCAAAGAGCCAGATGCAGTAGTGGATGCCTGTAATCCCATTTCTGCAAGAAGATCACCATCTGAGGCATGCCAAAAGTTTATGAGGACAAACTTGAGCAAACTAAAAGCAAAAGTGCTGGGAACGTAACCAAAATGGCTAAGTGCTTGCCTAGTAAGCATGAGTATGAGTACGGTCTCCAGTACATCAACATACATAAACTGAAACAGAAAATGAAAATAACGAAGCTAAGCAAATAGGAATGAAATATTTCAGGCACAACTTTTCCAAAATAAAGGAAAAATAAGTGATGAACAGAAAAGAATTGTCAGGGAAAAGGAAACATAGAAAGGTCAGAAAATTGCAAGTATGCAAGGAAAGGAAGAAGAGCAAAGAAGGAATAGATGAAGGTAAACTGTATCAGAGCTAACTGTTGAAATCAATATCTACAATATGTGTAGTGGTAGAAAATGTGTTTGGAAGAGTCCAGATCCTGGTTCAAACACTCCTCTTCCCCGGCAGAAGACTCTACATGAAAGAAATCAAGCAGCATTTTCCTAAAGGAATTGTTAAGAAAGAATATGGAGTACTACTTCTTTTCAAGGAAATGGACCTTTTCTACAGTTAGAGATAATCTTATAGACTTACTAAAAAAAAAATCAGTCTTGTAGACTTTGACTAGATAAGTTCAGTGGTAAGTGAATTTTACCTTAATAAAGCGCTAAAATGGTGGCCAGACATCACGGTGAAAGACTTTTCACATCATCAGCCATCAGAACACTTCGAAACAAATCAAGACCACAATGGAAAATAGTGTGAGACACCCACAAGACTGGCTGAAGGTAAATGTGTACTGCTAGAGTTTAGACTCATTAGATGTTTTGTATGTTTCTGATGGAATGGGAAATGATAGAGATGGCTTGGAAAACAGTAGTTGGTAAGTTCAGCACACATTACCTTTGTGAGAAAAGCATATTTCCATGCGAACAACAACAACAACAAAAACCTATGCAACTGGTCAGATTGTCATTACTTGAAACAACTGTTTTCAAGCTAGAAACAGCCCGGATAGTCATTGGCTATTGAATGAATAAACAGGAAATGCTAACTCAGCAAAGCAGGAAACATGACAAAAATATGTGTAGCACAGTCTGATGCTACACAGCACTGTATACAACACAATTGCAAGAATTCTAGAGAACAAAATACTTGTGGAGAAAGCAGACCAGTCACCAGGTGAGGCCAAAAATGGGAAAATGTGGTCAAGTTCAGCAGGAAAAAGTTTGCTGAGTAAGGAAACTGCTCTCTGTATCTTGTTTAGGGCAGTAGGTACTTGATACTGAAAAGGAACACAAATTTTTGAAATGTATATTTCAAATGCGAGCATCTTAATATATGAACGGTACATGAATAAAAAGTAAATAAGTAAAATACGACATACAGAATATTTTGTATTCATATCTATCTCCCAGGTTATTGCGTTTTCCTCCAATATGAAAGACTAGGGCAAAGCTTACCTGTTGAGGGTCACAGCACTGTCACTATATTGTGATGCCCAGAGTTCCACTTAGATTCTTCAAGTATGAATATAGAAGTGTCAAAAACTAAAGCAAGCTTCATCAATTGTATCATTGCCTTATATTTTTAATGTCTGTATTTGAATTAAGAAGTCTAAGGCCAAGACATTTCTAGCTTGACCTAGTGGTTGTGGCTATCATTGGTAAACCGGTATGATGACATGACAGATGCACGTGGAACAGAACTGTTAGGCTCAGAGCTCTTGTTCACGTGGGTTGACAATCTGATGCTACACATGTGTGTACACCCGCCTGTGTAGTTCAGTACATGTAAATACGATCAAGGCAGGGATTCACTTATAACTGTGAGTTGGAATCTTCAAAGTCTGTGTTGTAAACAAGTCTAGCATTGTTAGTGGGGATTCACTCATTAGACAAAGTGGAGCATCCCAGATTGGGGTAAAATTATGAGAAACTATCAAATGTTTATTTCACAGCATTGGGTAAGGAGATGATGTTTGCTTGGTGTGGGCAAAGCAGAGTAGAAGAAAATGCTTAAATATGAGAAGACAGACTAAAATCCAACAATAGGATAAACACAATTCATTGTTATGCTAAGATCTTGAGAATTTTCTATACTGATAGTGAAACTGAAGATGTTGAAGACATGTCACCATGTTAAACATGTAAAACTTGTACAGGTTCAGGAGAGGGAAACAAAAGATAGCTTGTAAGAAAATAGTTAACTGAAGTTTGAGAAAATAATTAGGGGACTTGAATAAAGAAAGTGATGTGGAAATGAGACTAATTCAAGAGATAGTTCAGCTGCCAAATTGATAGATATAGGGAAAGTTAGAAGAGGAAGCTAAAAAATACTCTGATTATTTCTAGTCTAAACCATGAATCTTTCAAGAATTCAATGTATTGCCTACAAATTAAGAAAAGTGAGGGAAGAGGCCGCTTGGGTGGAATGAGTGAGAATGTTCAAGGTGCTTTGTATTCGTAAATGGTTTTGTCAATGACAACTCTTTGGTACAACAACTTAAAGATAAAATGTTTTTTAATTTGTCAGCTTCAGTATAATAAGATATTTAAAGAAGGGTCCAATATACAAGAATACAAAGAAATAAATGTAGTCTGGGCATGTTGACTGACATCGGTGATTCTAAATAATCAGGAGGCTGGAGATTGAAGGAGTCTTGGGCTGGCCTGGACCACAGTGCTGCGATCCTATCTGAAAACTAAGAGGTCAAGGGTTAGGAGGTTGTGGTGTCCATGGTAGAGCTCTGGCTTAGATAACTTGAGGCTCTGAATTTAATTCCAGCCAAGTGGACAAAGCAAACCAAGAAAACTGAAGTTGTTGATTTCAACTAGAGGCTTTTGGAATATGAGATGTTTTTGTAGGAAGTAGGAATTTACAATGCTTTCTTGATGTTTTGTGGAATGGAGGCCTCAAATATATATTTATGAAATAGGTGATTCGATAATAGTTGGATCTGTTAGTAGATTTCATGATTTCCATTTGCCAAAGGAGGGAGATAACAGAAACATGATGTGTCTCAGAGGTATATGTGGTCAAGGGGAAAGCCAAGGGCAGAAACGTAATTGACTGGAGGGGTTCTGATAGATGCCATCACATAAACAGGGTTTTGCCAGCAAGAGGAATGTTTCATGAATGGAGAACTTGTATACTAGAGAAAATAAGATAGAGATGACTGACTCTAAGACAATGTATCAATTAAGACATCTTCTCTGATTAAAGAAATGAAGAATACACATAGAAAAAAATTAACTATCAAGGTGAGAAATGTACTTTTTAATTACATTTTATACCATTCTATAGAGATGCAACTCCTGGTTTTAAACTCAACTCTTACCCTAGGAAGTTACGATTTCAATCACAATATGGCACCTGTTCTATAGAGTCTAGATATTTTACACATTATCTTATTCTAGTAGCAACACCAATAATATCATAAACTTAAACAAAGCTGAGGTGTTATATTTTTGTTGCTCTTGACTAGACATTCACTATGATTAAAGATATGACATTACACATAAAGAAAGTTATGGAAAACTGTTGAAAAATAGAATACTAAAGGAGAGAAAAGAGAGAGAAATAGAGAAGGTTTAAGCTCATTAAAGTACAATATATTCATGTTTGAAATAACCCAGTGAGACCCTTTTGAATAATTAATATTACTTCAGAAAATGAATGACTGAAATGCAAAACAGGTCTAATTTAGTAGTGGAAAAAGGGAAAGGGAGGGTTAAAGAAGTGTAAATACAGTTAAAAATTCTTTATAAATGTGACCAACAATGAACATGTAAGCTGTTGAAATCTGTATTTTTATGTCCGGGAAGGTTCAAAATGATATGAGCACTGTGATATATGCTCCCTGTGTATCTTCAGAAGACAATATTTTGACTAAATTATTATTGTTGGAATATCTAAATATTTATATAAATAAACATACACATTATGAAAACTTTTATTTACTTACTTATTTACGTTTTTATTGCTGGTAGTGGTGGTCATGGGGTTTGAACTCAGGGCCTGGGTACTGAGTTCTGCTGCTCAAGGCTAGCACTCTGCCTCTTTGAGCCACAGCTCTACTTCTGGTTTTGATTGATTAATTGGCAATAAGAGGCTCATGAGGACTTTTCTGCCCAGGCTGGCTTCAAACCTATATCCTCTGATCTCAGCTTCCTGAGTAGCTAGGATTACAGGAATGAGCCACCAGCACCCAGTTTACAAAAGACTTTTTGATAAAACTTTTATCTTTATTTGTAGGTGTACTCATTTGTTCATAGAAAATATTGAAAAAATGAATATATTGCTATCTGAAAACAGTAAGGTTCAAATTAAAAACAAAGAAAATGAATAGCATACCTAGTCTAATGGCCCAAACCTAGATCACTGATTTCGTGAAATGGTACAGAGGATGTGAAGGCAACAGAATTCCATTCCTTGATGCTCAGGATGCAAAATGGTATCACTATTTTGGAAAACAACCTGGTGGCTTCCCATAAAACAAAGCATGCTCTTCCCACATAACCAGTCAATTATTCTTCTTGTTAATTATCCAGAGGAACTGCAAATTTATTAAGATAAAAAGCCTGCACAGAGTTATCTATAACCTCTTCATTCATCATTTTGAAACTTAAAAACAGCCAAGATAGTTTTTTTGGGGGGAAGTGAATGGATGAATAAACTATGGTGCATCCAGATAATAGAAAATCATTCAGCACACACACACACACACACACACACACACACACACACACACAAACACACACAGATTAACAATAATAAATGCACAGTGGAAGACGTAAGTCTGAAAACAGTCTCTCAAGGAGGATTCCAATTATATGATAAATATATGGATGTAAAAGTCAAGACCAAGGAAGCAGAAAATGGTCTCTGGTTGCCAGGGCTTAGGAAGGGAGAGGTAAACAGGTTTAGCACAGAATACCTTCAGGGCAGTGAAGATCCTGTATGAAATTTATGATACTGTGCACCTGTACAGACCTATGCAACATACGTTAGCAAGATTCAATTTGAATTTTGTTTCTTTTTGTTTAAATAATTCATTGAGTATTTGTTTTAGTGAATTTATTATTATTTTTTAATTTATTTATTTATGCCAGTTCTAGGGCTTCAACTCGGAGTCTAGGTGCTATATCTAAGTTGTCCCTATCAGGATTTTTTTTTTTTTGCTCTACTACTTGGGTCACAGATCCACTTTCAGCTTTTTGGTAGTTTACTGGAGATCAGAATCTCACAGACTTTCTTGCACAGGCTGGCTTCAAACCACAATCCTCAGATATCAGCCTCCTGAATAGCTAGGATTATGGGCATGAGCTACTGGAACACAATTTTATAGTATTCCAGCATTTTATTTAGCTAGTTAGTTAGTGCCAGCACTAGGACTTGAACTCAGGCCCTCACTTTGGCTTGTTTACTTGAGGCTAATGCTCTACTATTTCAGCCACACCTCCTTCCACCACACTTCTACCAAGAGTAATATAGTATTTCCTAATGGAGGAACACAATAGGAAATGTACTCATTACCTTGCTCATGTAACTGTAACTCCTTTGTACAACATTTTTACAATAAAAAAGTACAAAAGAAGGAAAACATTCAAAATGTTTTTTTCTAGCTCTTCTAGCTCTACATCATTGGTACTCCTATCTAGCTATACCCGAGTACCCCCTGAGTACCTACCTTGTCTCTGTGTGTCCCTGTCCTCTACTTTTCCCACATTCTGTTACTATCATTCTACTCTAAAATTTTATGAGGTCAACTTTTGTATAAATTCCACAAGCAAATGACAATATTTTATTTAAAAAACATGCAACGCTATTCAGAGTAATCTTAAATTTTTCGTATGCAATAAAATGACTGTAAAAAGAGCACTCATTAATTATAGAACAAAAATCTGCTTATTTGGAAAGCACACAGCCATTTCAGTATTTCCAAGAAAGTATCTCCAAAAGCCATTCTTAAGCCATCTTGAGAACATACCACATGAAATACACTTGGTTTTTCCATGAGTTACTATCTCTGCATTTAAAAATATTGTAAACAATAGGCTTTGATGATGTTAATCACAGAAAATCAAAGATATTTGAAGGTCCATTGCTAAAGAAGAAAGGCTAGATATGCTCCAGCCATTAATTCAGTCCCTAAAATAGATCAAAGAGGCATCCAGAAATGAGCTGCTTTATACTCTTATGAAGGCAGTCATGCTACTCAGCTGACCACAATGTAAACTTTTCTCCAGCTGTGTGAGGAGAGTGCTGTAGTTTCAAAGACTTCCCGAGTGCTAGGAAGAGTTGGTGCCATGAGATTAGTTTAATTGATTCTTAGTCCTATCTTTCCAAAATATAGTCAAACAAAATCCTTCTGTTCATTATGTTCATTGTTTTAGGTTGATCTTATAGCTAGCAAATATGCATAAGCACCTTTTGGAGGTGTTGGCTATTGATTCAGGGCCTTACATTGACGAGGAAATAGCTTTACCAGGTGAGCCATATGCTTGTTGCTTTTTAGTTTGTTATTCAGATGGGATCTCAGCACTTTGGCAGCCTGCCTCAAACTATGATCCTACGGTTGGTTTCTGTGTAGGTGGGAGTACAGGAGTGAGGCATTACTCCTAGTCTATGGTAGCCATTTTGATGACCTTGTTGATTATGTTTAACATTGGTTCTCTTGGGTTTTCTCTGTGTAAAAGTCATGTTTGCCCAATATATTTTTTCATTATTCTTTATAATTAGTTTTCTCCTTTGTGCTTTTGATTAACTGGTAACGGTAGGAAGGCTTTATATGAGTTTGTCATTAATCCCAACATTGCTCAAAATCTACCATTCAGGAAAATCATACACACTGATGGTCAGTAGATAAACTTTATTCACGTTGTGAAAAGCCTTCCTTTATATAATTTTTTATCAAGAAGCTACTGTCATTAATAGGCATTGCATTTTAAAAGCTATTTACACTTTACATTTATTGAAACTATTGCCATTACTTTGGGTATCTGATTCATGCTGCAATTGTATTTTTTTAATCATCTTAGACCTTCTGGTGTAAGTTCTATCATATCATGTTATAGTTGAAATCACTCCTAGAATTTCCTTCCATCTCATAACCATTTTCAAATTTTATATTAAGGACCTTCTCTTCTTTAAAATTATGTAAAATTGTCATGTAAAATCACCTTGCATTTGATTCTGATTTTTTTTTCCTGAACTCAGGGCCTGGGCACTGTTCTTGAGCTCTTTTGCTCAAGGCTAAACCTCTACCATTCTGAGCCACAGTACCACTTCTAGTTTTCTGGTGGTTAATTGGAGATGAGTCTCATGGACTTTCCTGCCTGGGCTGACTTTGAACCATGATTCTCTCCTGTGAAGCTAGGATTACAGGCATGAGCCACCAGTGCTTGGACTGGCTCTGATTTTGATTCTGTCTTTAAGTATATCCTTGTATATTTAATTTTGTCTACTTCATTTATCTTTTTGGAAATTTTTCTTTTCTAGAAAATTGCATTTTATTTTTACTTTAAAATATATTATATATAGATATATATCTATTATATACATACAATTTATTGTTAATGATGACTAATTCTATTTTCATGAGTCATATAGTTTTCATTCATTTCTCCTTGAATGTTTCTAATTTTTCTTTTTTAACAATTATCTTTAAGTAGTTGTACAAAGGATTTGTCATTCAAAACAGCAATTATGAACACAAACATTATTATCCATCCCTCCAACCCACCCCCTCTCACTTTTCTTAATTTTGTAGAATGTCCATTGATATTTTGACTGAATTCCTCCCCATTTTAGTTCTTTCGGAAATATATCTTTTATGTTCTTGATAAGTTTTAACATATTTTTCTCTTATTTACTTACTTAAATTTAATATCACTTGCTTCCAACTTTATTTGCATTAGTTTACTAATTTGTTGTACACTGTTATAGTTTCTCTATGTGAATACATAGCACAGTAACTTAGTCTTTTTAAATAACTGCTGTAAAAACTCAAATTCTCATGTTTGGGTCCTCATCAGCAATACTTCTAATACTTGTCATTCAATTGTAACTCATTTTGTAATGTCTGCATGTTATTTACTCTAGAAATCATTTCAGTGTTTTCAGTTGTCAATTATAAGTTTACATTTCAATTACTTCTTCAAAGGTAGTTTGATTTAATTTTATTGTGACTAAAAATGTGATCTGCAGATATAAATCTTGTTGAGACTTCCTTTGTGGCCAGTTATGTGAATTGTTTTCTAGATGGCTCCATGTGTGGTTTAAAAAAATGTCTTTTTTTCCCCCTGGGTTCTACTCACATCTATTCAAGTAGACTTTTTCATTGCAGGAATTCTCATCTTGAAGGATAATTCATTTTACTTAACTTTCTGGCTAAGAAGGATTAAAGTGTCCCATTTTGATGGTGAGTCGATCATTTCTCCTTCCTTCTTTGTGTAATTTTTTTGCTCTATTTTTGTGCTATGCTATTACATGCGTGTTCAATTCACATGTATTTGAGGGATGCATTTTTCTTTCTAGGAGAAAAAAAATCCCACATCTTTCTTGGGTTTTCTATTAGTTTCTAGGAGCCACTGTAACAAATATCCCAAGACTTGGTGTTTTTCTGTCATTTAGTCTCAGCATTTTATTCTCTCATAGAAATGTCGAACTCTAACATTAGCATCACTGAATCAAAATCAAGGTACCAACAGGGCCATCTACCTTCAGAGTCACTCAGACAGAATCTGATCCTGACACTCTCTGCCTTCTGGTAGTTGTTGGTATTCCTTGGCCAGTGACTACATCACTCTTTTCCTGCCTTTAAGAGTCATATCTTTTAACTCATTACCTAGAACTTAACCCAAACCCCTATTTGTTAAAAGTAACCTGAAATTATACCTCTTGTGGCTTTAGTACACTTGCACTGAAAACTCCTTGATATTCATCACTCTTAAGATCAATAAGATGTGCTACTAATAGAAATAATCTGTGATCAATAAATAATGACTTATTGAATAATTGAAAAAGCTGGTTTTCAGGTTGTATTATAAACTCCAATTTCAGTAACTGCTTTTTAGTCTCCAGAGATATAGAATGAGTCTAGAGACTTAAAAATATCAGAACAATCAGGGCCAGGGAAGGTAACCTGTAAATCTCAGCTACTTAGGAGGCAGAGATTAAGAGTCTCATGGTTTGAGTCCACCATCTCAGCCAACAACCTGAATGTGCTGGCTAGCACACACCTAAAGTCCCAGCTACATCGGAGGCAGCAAGTAGGAAGATCCCAGTTTAAGGCCAGCCCTGAGCAAAAACATAACGATGCTCACTGCATATAGATGAAAGTAAACATAAAATGTGTCCGTCAGTGGAGGTGGGAGGGAGATACTGGGAGAGGATGAGGAAACAGAAGACACTGTTCGAATGAAAGGAGGAAGGCAGTGTCCTCATTACCTGGTTCATGTCGTTGTAATCCCTCTGTGCATCACCTTTATAACAACAATAAGGTAGATTTTTTTTAATGAATAAAAGGAGCCTGGGTGTGGCTCAAGTGTGAGAGTACCTTAGTAGTAAAGTGTTAAGTTTAAGCCCCAGTAGCCCTCAAAATTAAAAAGAAAGAAAGACTTAGCCAGTCAAGAGACCATGATGGAGGGCTTATTGCCTTCATGGATAGGAGGAAATGCTGCTTTGCTTAGCATCTTATGTGCTGGGTTTTTTGTTTGTTTGTTTGTTTGTTTTGGTCACAGCCCTCAGACTCACCTATACAATGAAATAATGAACATCCACCAGGTTTATGTCAGACACTATTAAAAGAACTGAGCCACTATTAAAGTAAGAAAAAGTGCATTGGATTTTAAATGCCTGCAAGACACATTAGCCTGGACCAGTTCACTGCTTAAAGAAATGAGTTTGTGGCTCCGAGCTACAGGTATACAACTAGGCTTCATGAATTACAGGTGTACATACTGTTCCTTAGGGCCAAGAATTTAAATTCATACCACTGAAGAGTTTTTAAAAAGCTTTAGCACATTATTTTGTTTGTATGCAAATGAGGGCCGCTAATTTCAAATGAGTCTTAACTATTTATTTAAGTAGTCCCTAAGGAGCACTACTTGAATGCAATTTGCTAGCGGTTATTTCAAGTACTAGACGCATTCTGAAAATAATAAACTGTATGTTTAAATTAACTTGGTGACTTGGGTTACCAATTCCAACAGATCACCATAATTAATCTGAGTCAAAGATTTTATGGCCATTGCTGATTCAATATCTTTTTTTTATACAAGCTTTTGACTTTAAGGGAAAACTGAAAGTTTCTTAGTAACATGCAAAGAGGATATTTCAGTCAAAGAGAATATATATGCAAATAGGATATTTTAAAGAATGTATTTATATGTATATATATATATGTGTGTACATATATATCCATTTGAATCTGACAACAGGCCAGTGAAATATGTCATCAATGTACTAATTTAGAGTAAAAGATGAGGTTAATAAATCTTAAGGAGTACAGCTAAGATATGGAACCAACCCAGATGCTCCTTAGTACATGATTGGATCAAGAAAATGTGGTATACAATGGAATTCTATGCCTCCATCAGAAAGAATGACATTGCCCCATTTGTTAGAAAATGGAAAGGCTTGGAAAAAATTATATTAAGTGAAGTAAGCCAGGCCCAAAGAAACATAGGTCCCATGGTTTCTCTTATTTGCAATATCTAGTATATGTCTGAGTCAAGCAGAAAAGGTCAGATAAGGTGATGTTAGGGAAATGAACCCTAAGATATGCATTCAAATGTTTTTTTTTTCTTTCATGCGATTGTTTCTAACACATTTATAAGATTATTTCTTTGTTGCTTTGTATGTCCCTCCCCCACAGTATAACCCCTGCTTTCACTGTATATGATGTCGGTATAATTTGTGGAGGGGAAGGGGAAAAACAAATCGTTTAAATAGGGATACAGGTGGACCCATTGCAACAATGAGATGTACAAGTCGTTATGTTGAAAAACGAACTTTACAACTTGGGGGGGAGGGGGAGTAGCAGGGAGGATTGGGTGGGGGGGGGCGGGGAGGATTGGAAAGGATGGGAAGGGGAAACAAAGGAGGAGGCTGCAATGCTTGATAAGAAATGTACTCATTATCTTGCCCATGTAATTGTAACCCCTCTGTACAGTATTTTCACAATAAAAAAATAAAAATTAAAAAAAATAAACCTTAAGGAGTTGAGTTGAGAGGTGAAATTCAAACCAAGAACTTACAGGTCTACCTCTAATTTCTTTCAACAACCTTGTATGCAGAGTTACCACGTTATACAACTTCAACTAGTAAAAATTCAAATACTTAAACAAGTTAATGATCCTGATTAGCTGGTGTACATTTTTTTTTCTTTATGCCAGTCCAGGGACTTGAACTCAGTTCCTGGGCACTATCCCTAAACTTCTTTGTGCTCAAGGCCAGTGCTCTACCACTTTGAGTCACAACACCACTTCTGGCCTCAACTGAGTAGTTTATTGGACATGAGAGTCTCACAGACTTCCCTGCCTAGGCTGTCTTCAAACAGCAAATCTCAGATCTCAGCCCCGCCTGCCCCAATAGTTAGGATTATACAGGTGCCAGCCACCTGGCTGTGCTTTTTATCAGTAAGCCTTCTCATCATTGTGTTCAAATACCTGGTGGAAGCAACCTAAAAAAGAAGGAGTTATTTTGCCTCATTGTTACATATATCCTTGGGCAGAAAAATCATGGTGGCAGTGACAGACAGGAAACCGAGAGATGGAAAGGGAGAGGGAGGAGAATGAGAGAGAGAGAGGAGAAGGAGGAGAGGAGAGGGAGGGAGAGAGGAAGAGAGGGAGAGCGCAGGAGAAGGTGAGAGAGAGAGAGGGAGAGGAAAGGGGAGGGGGAGAGAGTCTACACACAATACACTCACAAAGACCCCCCCACACACCCCTCCCCCATAATCTACCTGCTACTACCTTCACCAGCATAGCACCACAAACCGTGAACCAAGCATTCTAAACACTATCCAGTAGAGACATTTCATATTCAAACCCTAACATGGTTTGAATTCAACCTAGAATTAATTAGTTTTTGCTATTCCTATGTAATGCCGTTTATCATAGCAAAGATCTTGGTGTTACTGTACTGGATTTAGCTAATAAATAATTACTTTATTGTATAGCAATATACACCAATAGACTATCATTGTCAGAATACCAAGGTAACAAAGTGTCGATTTTATTTATTTTTTCCTTTCCAAACGGGTAAGGAAAAACAGAATCACTAGACCTAATTTCTTCAATCCTACATGGATTTGTAGAAGAGAATTATAGATGTGGAAGGGATATTAGAGATCATTTGGCATGAACACTCACTTTGTATTTAAAACTGTTGACCAAAGTCTGAAAGAATTTACTAATGTGCACATTTTGTAGCAGAACCAGCAAATTAAACCAAATAGGTCTGTGGAGTTCCTCCACATTTTTTTTTCCATAGCACTCTGCTTTGAATACCATTTGCTAAACCAGAGAAGCATTTGTAAAATGTTATCTAAATAGCTACTTGTACTAGAGCTCACTTTGGAGCCCATTTCACATCAGTAATACAAGTGTAGTTTATAACTATAGATGTAAATGTCAGAAAGGAAGAAAATTTACACTACTCTTTATTTAATTCCAGGGAGCATAAACAGTTAAAAAAGAGAATAAGGAGAAGGCATATAGCTTTTTTTATTAACAGATATTTATGTTCATAGTACATCATGGAAATTAAGTAGTTAGACTGAGAGTTTATATACTATTTTATTGATATTTTTCTTTTTCTTTTTTTCTGTCAGTTGTGGGGCTTGAACCTAGGGCCTGAGTTCTATCATTGAGCTCTTTTGCTCAATGCTAGCAGTCTACCAATTTGAGCCACAGCGCCACTTCCGGTTTTATAGTGGTTTATGGGAGATAAGAGTCTCACGGACTTTCCTGTTTGGGCTGGATTTGAACCACAATCCTCAGATCTCAGCCTCCTGAGTAGCTAGGATTACAGGCATGAGGCACTAGCACCTGACTGTATATACTATTTTAACTATAGAAAGAAGTTTGAGTTAAGATATGACAAATTGTGGGAAAACAATTCGAAAATGAACTATGAATTCAATGACAGATAAGGTTATTTTATAAAATTGTTAAAGCAGGCTCATCTCGGTGTTAATTTTGTATCCAAGGATGACAGTGAGATCTCCTCCAGGTAGAGACTGGACACTTCTACAAAAGAGAATCTATTCGCTTCTTATTTAAGTAGAGAAAGAATGACATCTCTTTTTACACCAGGGACACTCAATTGACTTTAACTCAGGATAAAGAAGCGTATTTGTGCTCATGGATATACTGAATGTCAAGCAGGTTATCATCTACACTCTCAACCCTAGCATTTCAGCATTTCCATATACTTGGCGGGGTATTTCTTGCTTGTACTATTCTCAGAGACTTAAAGCAAGGAAATTTTCCCCTCTGAATATTTATTTAGGTACCCAGCTTTGTTCTAAGCTATATCTGTGTTCAAGGGCATTTGCACACAGAGGTCAACATACATTTGAACCACCTGGAATGCAGGCTAAAGACAATTCTTGGGTCAACTCTCAGAGCAGATATGGGTCTCTGATTCAATAGACAGGCTGTGAGAGTTCAGAATTTCTGTTTCTATCAAGTTGCCAGATAATGCTGAAATGGGGTGAGGAATCCTCCCCCAGGTCTTCTGTTTACATCCTGGTGAACCATCTCCCACATTGCACAGTCTTCCACCTCCATCCTCCAGAAGACAAAGACCAGCCGGAGTGTGGGACAGCTTGAGTGTTCTTGTGGACCAGTATGTCAAGGGTTACACATGACTTCTGCCAACATTCCAATGTCCAGGAGTGAACATCTAACACCCATTTAGGAACAACGGTGGCCACTATTAATGAGATGCCATGGTGGGCAGCATGAAAATATTTGTAGTAGAAGTCTCAGGCAGACCTGGTGGGCTCACATCATTAAGTTATTTATGATGATCATTCATTGAGATTTCTTTCAATATTGATATAATCAAGGAAAATGAAGCTATAGGGTTCTGCCTCTGTCACTACATTTATTTCTCAGCTATTAGACAAAGGAATAATAAATTAGCAAGTCACTGGCTCCCTGAGGAGGCACATTGATAAAATTGTCAGCTGCGAGGTGACTATTTGTCAATTTTACAGTTATTTTTTGTAACTGAAAATATTTTTAGAAGAAAGGTCAAGCAAAGGCATTGCACTTTTTTCAAAGTGTCACTGGGAGCGCAGTCCACATCACGTGCATTTCCCTCAAGTGACTCATGTCAAAAAGACTGGTGTAAGAAATTAAACAGCATGTGTCACTTGGTTGAGGAGGATTTTGTGGGTGCGTAGGCAGGTTGTATTTTTCTAAGAGTAACTTGAGCAGTTTCAACGAGGTTTCACGGCTTCATTTATAACTTTCTCTCTATTTACTTACTTGGAAATATATTATTCTTCATGTCATAGTGCCAAGAAATCTGGTTAGTAAAAATGCCAGATTCTTTTATTTGATTTTATTTGATTTCATTAGGGACCATCAGCCGAGCTGCTTAAGTGCCCGACTACCGTTTGCAGTTAAACATTCATTAAGGAATCCCCAGCGGGTTCATTTGTTTCACTGAGGTCCAATTACAGTGCCACAAAAGCAGTTTTTGTAGCAATTAGTTGATTTTTCCTGTTTATGTTCTGTCTCTTTAGGAAAAGGACTAGCTTGCGGAGGTCAGATTTTTAATTAGGCACAATTTAGGGCCAATAAGAAACCTGATAATTTACTAAATGGTTCTGGTGGACTTAACAGCTCAAAGCAGAGGTAAATAACTTGCAAGAGGAACCCCAGGACTCTGTTTCCTGGTGTGCACAGCTCAGAGCCCTACATTGTAGGGAATAGATTATGTGTTAAATGGCTGTCATTGATACTCATGTGCTCTGCATACAGGACACCACCGTCTTAACCTCAGTGCCAGAAGGATTTGCATCACAGGAAGTTCTGGAGGAGAAATGTGTCAGGGAGAAGAGGCATTTGTTTGTATTTTTTTCCCTTTCCCTTGCCCCCCTCCAACGTTAGTTTGAGAAAGGACTAGTTGGTAAAATAGGACAAAATACATAATTATTGAAAGGCTGGTGTCTAGTCTAGGAAATAATCCTGAACTGAGATTGATGGTAAGATTAACATTCAAAGCCATTGCATCTACAGTGCTAAGAACTGAATTGTAGTTTTTTTTTTTTTTTCAAGAATCAAACATTGACATTCAAATCCTAGCATGCCTTTTATTTTGAGACAGGATCTTGAAAGAGGTGATCAAAGTTAAGCAAATTTGTTTGGGCAGGGTCTAATCCCATATGACTGGCTTACTTATAAGTAGTAAGAAGTCCACATGAGGATCCAGGAAGAAGACAATCATTTAGAAGCCAAGGGGAGAGGCCTTGGGAAAAACAAAATCCAATGTGGCTGACAGGTTTGGTTTTGATTTTCCAACCTCCAGAACTTTGAAAACATAGATTTCTGTGGTTTAAATTGTCCAATCTGGTAGTTACAGAAGTCCTTTTGAACTAATATATAGATATATAGTATAGTATAATATATAATTAATATATATCATGTATATGTAACATATAATTATGTATACTATATAGCATATATATTATATATAATATATAAGAAATAATATATATCTTACAAATGAATTTTAGGAATCATGTTTAAAGAGCAAACATCTATGATTCTATATAGTCTCATTATTGACTAAAACATCACAGGTTAGCTCCAAATGGCACAAAGATTCTATCAAACTTTTTAAAAAATATACAATCATATAAACAAGAGCATGAAAGTGTTCTGCAAATGAGAAGTCAACCTACAAGGATTATGCCTGTGGTCCATACCACACTGGTAAATTGCTTGATTCAAAGAAGCTTTGCAACACATAAATATTTTAGTTACATCCATGTGAAAAAGAACACATTTGGGGAAGCTAAAAAGAGGTTAAACAAAGGAAATTCATTACAAGAAGAACATAATTCTCTGTTGTTGTAGCTTTGTTTGATTTTGGAATGAATATAATACTGATTTCATAGAAGGAGCTAGGAGGTGTTCCTTTTTTTCTATTTTGTGGAAGAATTTGAAGAATTTGACAAGAATTGGAGTTAGTTCTTCTTTAAAAGGCCTTATAGAACTTGGCAATGAATCTACCTGGTTTCAGGCTTTTTTTTCCCATTTGGAACACAATTTCTGATTCAATCAATTGTGTCTTAAAGATCTTCCCAATGTTTATAACCTCAAGTTCTGTAAGTCATCTCTAGCTTGATATGTGTCAATTTCTTCTACCTTTTATCAATTTATGTGAATATAAGTTTTCAACCTACTGCCTCATGATTCAATTTCATAGATAATTTTATATCCATTTTCATCTCTAACTTTATTAAGAGTGTTTTCCCTTTCCTTTTTGGTCAAACTAGCTAGAGATATATCAATCATTTATTTTCCCAAAAATGATTTCTTGTTTTATTCCTTTATAGTTTTTGTTTTATTAATTTCTAGCCTAATATTTACTATTTTCTCCTGTCTTCTAATTTTAGGTTTGGTTATTCTTGTTATAAAAAGAGAGAGAGAAAATTAAAGAACAGTTTCTTTGATGCAACATTAATGCAAAAATTCTCATTAAAATTCTAGCAAAATGAATGCAACTGAATTCTTTCACACTGAATGCAAGATGCCATTGGAAAGATCATATGTTATTGATGTCAGTTGCATCATCCGGAAGTGAGGATGGTTCAAAATACAGAAGTCAATAAATAATGTATCACATGTTTAGGATTGAGAACAAAAATCATATGTTTATCTCAATTTGTACAGGAAAATAGCCACTGACAAAATCCAACATATTTTTATGATAAAAGCTCTGAAAAAAACTAAAAAAGAAAGCATCTCAACATATTTTGAAATATGACAAACAAGTCAATACTATACTAAATAGTAACTATTCCTCATCAAGAAAGCAAATAGCAGTAAGTGCTGGTGAACATACAAGGGGAAGGGGTAAGGAACACTCACACAGTGCAACTAGTACAACCACTGTGGAAATCAGCATGGGGGTTTCTCATAAAAACTAAAAAGAGAGGGAGGATGGGATGGGAAGGGGAAACAAAGGAGGAGGCTACAATGCTTGATAAGAAATGCAGTCATTATCTTGCCCATGTAATTGTAACCTCTCTGTACAATATTTTCACAATTAAAAAAAAAAACTGTTGGGCATTATCCAAAAGAATGTAAATCAATATATCAATATGAGAAAGATACCTTCTGAAATATCACACTACAAATGAAATGAAATGTACCACAGGAAAGTAAAACAGGCTCTGTTAAAAGGGCATGCACTAGCAGGAGTGGAAGGGACAGAGAAAATAAAGTAAAAATGATAATAAATAAAATAAAAACATAAAATGAAATAAATGTGACAATGAAATAAAAATTATAGCCAAAGCACTTTTTGCATATAAAAATGTGGAACAGTGAAACCTGTTGCAACTGTTTAAGAAACAAAGAGGATAAGAGTGAAGGAGGAGGGTGATTTTGATCAGCATATATAGTATATGTGTATGGAAATGTCTTAGTGAAGCACACTCACCCCTTATAAATATAATATATGCTCATTTAAAAATTTTATAAATGAAACTAGGACAATTGGAAGATAGAGGCATGCACTTATGAGAAGTCATATCTATTAGTAAACACATTCACTTATTAAATAAAATAAGGAAATGCCATCAGTGATAAACGTATTTAATTTGCAAAATACAGTTTTTGGACTCCAAACTCTCCATTTCCTCTAATTTTGAAATGATGCTTTCACATTTGTGTTGCCTCTGTACAAGCTGGCTGCTGTGGGATTCTTTTCCAACATCTGGAAATATATCAAAATATCAATCATTTTTTTAGGATAAATTCAGTCTGTATAACCCCTGCTTTCCCTGTATTTGATGTCGGTATAATTTGTAGAGGGGAAGGGGAAAAACAAATCGTTTAAATAGGGATACAGGTGGACCCATTGCAACAATGAGATGTACAAGTCGTTATGTCGAAAATGAACTTTACAACTTTGGTGGGGCGGGGAGGATTGGGGGGTGGGGAGGATGGGAAGGGATGGGAAGAGGAAACAAAGGAGGAGGCTACAATGCTTGATAAGAAATGTACTCATTACCTTGCCCATGTAATTGTAACCCCTCTGTACGGTATTTTCACACACACACACAAAAATCAGTCTGCTGATCCTGAGCCAAAGAGTAAGTCTGTTCTGCAAGGTGTTTTAAGGAACGTTCTGAACATCCTCTTGTTGGAGCTCTGTCTGACCATGCTTCTGGCACCTTCCTTTATACAGAGGCTTGCTGAGCTTTCCTCTTAGCTCTTTTCCCAAGGCCTCATCCCAAATAAAATGGAACAAAATACAAAAAGAGCTCTACTTGTGGAGCACCAGTAGGCCATGTCCTTTCCCGTTTCTCTTAGCAATATCTAGTTCCTGCCGTCTTTTTCTTTTTTCCTCAACACCAGAAGGGGGGATGTAATTTGGGGATATCTGTATGAAAATCTCAATAGAGGAGGAACTGGTGCTCAGAATTCATGTTCAGAGGTCAGAATTCTACTAAGACAATCTATGTGGCCTTTTGAAAACGTGTCACCTTAAATGGAGCCTTTGATTCCCATTGCTTGTGTGCAGAGCCAGATTTTGCTGAGCAGTTTCCTTAAAGCAGAATTAGATCCCACATCCTAGGAACAGTTACTTCTTGCTTCTCTTCTTCACATGAAGTGACTGCATTGCAAATTGAAACAGGATCCACCCCCCACCCCAAAGAGAATTTGAGAGAAACAAATTTATTACCCAGAAATTAAAACAGATTGAAAACTAGAGGAAAAATTGGAAGTCATTGACAGGAATAAACCTGTGGGAAGTCAAATAGCCATGTTGATTAAGCCTGGAAATATTTTCTCCTATTTATAAATTCCCTAATGGCTTAGTTCTTCTGTTTCTGAGTACTACCAAGTGTCACGATGACATGCAGCAGCTTTGATAATATTGAGGGACAGAGTTCAGGAAAGACTTGAGAAACACAGAGTATGTGGCATTCTTTCAGTGAACTCCTGTAGGGAGAAAAATCATAGATTTTTAACTGAATGGCTCTAATTCTTTATTCTGGTGACTTTTGAAATAGAAAGAAAAATGCTAAGGATACTGGGGAAGTTGCATACCACTCAGAGCAATGTTAAGTGATCGGTAAATATGTATCCTATATCAGAAAATAAAGACACTTTAGAATTGGGATGTTTGGATGTAATATTTGGAAAGGAAGCTGCTCTTCTGCAGTAGAGCTGGCCCAACATGATAGGATCATTGTTTGGTGCAATGCTCCTGAAGCTTATCACTTTTTTTACTTCAGAAACTGAAA
Organism: Dipodomys spectabilis; assembly: GCF_019054845.1. Classification (NCBI taxonomy): domain Eukaryota; kingdom Metazoa; phylum Chordata; class Mammalia; order Rodentia; family Heteromyidae; genus Dipodomys; species Dipodomys spectabilis. The sequence goes on along the minus strand of NW_024870886.1, from coordinate 242,517 downwards.
CACCACAAGTCCTGAATTTTGGCTTTCTTTTCATGCTTTTTTGTGCCTTTCTTTTTCTGGTCCAAACTTCCCAGTGGGCATCGACTGCCACTAGTACAGAATCAATCCTTGTCTTAGAATTTTTCATCTTCTTAGTCAGGAGGTGCTAGATATCAGAAAAATGTTCACAAATGTTCCCTAAAATTGTATGTAAACAGCAAAAATATTAGGATATAGTCAAATGATAGAGTATTTATCCAGGAGACATTAGGCCATGAATTCAGTCTCAATAAATATTTGAAATAATCATTTATATTATAAATAATCTTTATAATGAGTTGTTCACACTTTTGTTTGGAGTCATTCATTGGAACTTTGTAAGTTGGCTCTTGGTTTTGGGTTGGGTTTTCTATTTTTCCCAGGACAATTCAAGATTATGTTAAATGACTCACCACATTTACAAACACTGTCTTTACACACAAATGCTATTATTGTTTATACAATAAACACGGCACACGTAGACAAGTGACTGCATACATGTCCCTCAGATTAGTCAAATACTTCTTCCCATGAGGAGTTCTGTGGGGCCAGCTCCATAAACCAGGCCACCGTGTGACAGTTTTGGTCTTTCTGTTGGTACAAACAGCCACCATTGGATGATGCTACTCAAGGAGAAGGGCTAGCACATAAGTTAATTTTGAAACATGAGTTCTATGTGGCTTCAAATTCTTTCAGAAGGGTAATTAATAATAATCAATCACTGCAGTAGCTTGGTATAAACAACGAGTGGCATTGAATCCCTACAGGTCAAAAGTACATATGTAGCTTTTAGAGCACTCTACTGAGGAAAGAAAGGTCAGTGGTCCTTGTGGGGGGATTTTGAGACCATAATCTCTCTCTTCTTTTCTTAGGCACAGATCCCTTCCAGTACCATGAATACAGTCATTTCTGCTAGTTGGTATTTGGGGCACTATTTTTATGTCATTTATAAATAAAAGAAGCCTTAGAAAAATAACAGCTTAGTAAAACTGCTCAGAAATGGTGGTATTGAAAATCCACATGCTTTTTAGCTTTCTAAAAATGCTCCTGGGAAGTATAAATATTAACCAATTTGAGAATGTGACTAGTTTATCAAAGATACAAACAGAACTCTTTTGAATCCAGGATCAATCTTGCTTGTTTGATCACTGTAACAGACATTTCAATAAATTATACTTCCCAGTAGCAGTCATTCCTAATGGAAAGCTCAATAAACTTTCTTTCAGCAGGTGTTTAAGTATATGTGAAGTGAACTCTGGCAGGCTGATAGGTTATAATATCGGCTGTTTAATGTTAAATTGCTTAATATTAATTAAATAATTGTTTAATATTAAATAACAAATAAAATCCTTATTTTAATTTCTCAATTTATAATCAAGAAGTACATTTTAAATACATAAAGTTTTGACAGGCTAGTGTTTTGGCTACTAGGAAAAATAGTACCCATAATTCAGAGTCTTCCTACAGATATTATTAATCTAGCAAATTCAATATAAACAAGAACTATATCTAGTCAGAATTATTTCATATTATACTTGACTTTTTCTTTCTTTTTTTTTGGGGGGGGGGTCCGGTCGTGGGGCCTGAACTCTGGGCCTGGGCACTGTCCCTCAGCTCTTCAGCTCAAGGCTCTACCACTTGAGCCACAGCACCACTTCTGGCTTTTTTCTTTTTGCTTATGTGGTGCTGGGGAATCGAACCCAGGGCCTCAGGCATGCAAGGCAAGCGCTTTACCACTGAGCCACATTCCCAGCCCATACTTGACTTTTTCAAACACCTGAAAGCCAATGATACATCATACATATACAAACATACACAAACACATCTATCTCTATATAGATATGGATATATATATATATATATATGGATATATATATATATATATATATATATATATATATATATATAGTCATCATGGGGCTTGAACTCTGGGCCTGGGCACTGTCCCTCAGCTCCTCAGCTCAAAGCTGGCACTCTACTACTTGAGCCACAGTGCCACTTCCAGTTTTCTGGTGGTTTATTGGAGATAAAAGTCTCATGGACTTTCCTGCCTGGGCTGGCTTTGAACTGCGATCCTCAGATCTCATCCTGAGTAGCTAGGATTACAGTCTAGATATATCTTTAGATAGATAGAGAGAGAGAGAGAGAGAAATAGAAAATACGTATAGGTCTATATGGATGTAGGTATATCCATATATCACTATCTACACACACACACACACACACACACACACACACACACACACACACACACACACACACACACACGTATATATATATATATATTAACCCTATCCTAATTCCCATTAAAATATTCAAGTCCTATGTCAGATTGAACTTCAATAAAACAGCCTAATAATTTTGTGTTGGTTTAACATTTCCATGATTGTTCCTTGCCAGACTTTTTTTTAACTACAGAAGTGGGAGGAGGGATTCAAAAGATAAATCATAATTCTGTTATACTCATGATATATAATACCCAAATTAATGTGTGCATTTTCCCATGTTGCTTTCTTATAAATTTCAAATGGCTTAAATTGTGGTCAATAATGATAGACTTGGATTTCATTTAAAATTAATAGAATTTTGTACTTAAAATTATGCATGGCAAAAAATTTACCCATAGACTGAGGTATCATATTAAAGTCTCTATTCATTCCATACGCCGGCCATCAGTGCCCTTCTGTGTGTGGCTCAGAGAGCAGTTGGACTGCCTGAGCTCACAAGGAACTCTCATTCCTCCATCTCCTTAATCTAAACCCTTCATCTCTCCCTAGGCTACTGAACCTGCTCCCAGCTCCTCTGGCATCCACACTGAATCCTTAAGAATGATTTTCTAATTACTTCCAGAGTGAACTTTAAGAAATGTCAATTATCTAAGCCCTTTATTGGCTCCTCATTGTTCCAAAAATAAAGGTTAAAATATGGAGCTGGCCTACCTGGTTGGCTTTTTTTTCCCCATGTCACTTTGACCTCTGTCTGTTTTTCATTCGTACTGACCAGAGTCAAATTCCTTTAGGAAGCCAGGCTTCCATTGGCTGCACAATTTCTGTTCTTTCCACTGCTGAGTGTCTGGATAGACAGAACTCAGAATATTTTAGGTCCTCTACTGAGGAAAGATTGCATGTGTTGTTGTTGTTTTCCCCAGCAGAGGAGACACTGAACACAACTGTGAAGGGGAAGTAGAGATAGGAAGAGCTCTCTTGGAATCTCTGATTTCGAAGCCCAGCTTTGTTACTCACTGCTTAGCTCTGGGTTACACATCCTCTCCATCCCTCAAATTCTAGGTGTATAAACTGGGGCAATGGAAGCATCCAACTCAAAGAGTGGGTGAGGTCAGAAGAGTTAACAGATGTAAAGACCTCAAAAAATGCTGAATAGAAAGCAAGCAGGCATTGCATGCTGTCAGAATCGCCATCATCATTATTGACATGGTCACCATCGTCATCATCATCGACACCATCATCAACAGCATCAGCTTGTGCTCAAGCTTTCTTAAAGTCATCCACTTTCAAAAGTTTGTAGGCCTGAAAGCTTATTCTTATAGTGTCTTACACATTGCCCCTGGTTCCAGTAGATGATGACATAAAAATTGGAATACAGAGGAAAGAAGAACTAACATTTGTTTCAAGAATGAGATTAACAAAGAAGAAATGGTGACAATTTTCTTTGTCACATTTGTCACAGGGCTTTCTGTCTAATCAGTGAGGTGGAGTTAATATTGTCCTCCTACCACATTCTGTGTTGATATTATTCTCAAGTCTTTTCTCATTACATCTCTTCACAGAATCCACTCAGAATAAACACCACTCTTTTAACTCAGCCTGGTTCACTTTTCATGCTATTTCCATGCTCTCATATTCAATTTCTCAAGTTACATGCATCCACCAAAAACTATATTCAAGTGCTGCCTGCTTCTTTGGATTAGATTTCTGGAACTGAGTACAATAGCTCACATGGATTTTCACCTTGAACCCATCTTCTTATCAACACTGAAGATCTAGCACACGTTTTAGCAACCAACCAACTTCCCTGCCCCCCTTGTAATGAGGCCACTCAAGGCTCTTTGTGAGTTTCAACTTTTGTTTTCCTTTCTGCCTTATAAATCTTAGACGACAGTTTGTGCAAACTCTTTGTTTCATTTGCTTTATAAAATGTCCTCAAAAGTTCTCCTCTGCTCAAGTGTCTTTCTATGAAATGTAGACTTAGTTGTCAGGGTGCTAGGAAGGCAGCAGCCACACTGATAGACAGCAAATGGATCCAATGGGAAGATGTGACACTCACCACACAGAAGAGGACGCAGGCCAGAGGGTACCACCAGAGGACCTCTTGTTTTTGTCTGTTAGGGACTAGACATCTTAAACAAACTTTGTGCCAACACCATCATCAGTTTTGCAACCACATCATATCCTTAAGTCATAATGCACAGTTTCAAAAATTACAATTAGCCCTTCCATATTTATGGACTGCACAACTTCAGATCTGACCAACCATAGATCAAAAATCATCTAAGATTATAAAATAAATACAATATAACAACACAAGAAAATATGACTGTGTACATAGCATTTACATTGTGTTGGAGATTGCAAATCATCTTGAGATGATTTATAGTATTTAGGAGGATGTGTCTGACTTTCACACAAATACAACACTAATGTGTATATAAGAGACTTGGGCATAATGTGTAGGCGATCCTGAAACCAGCTCCTTGTGGATACTGAAGGTAATGTACTTTTGACAAACTTACTGGTGCTCATATAAAAAAATGTCCCTTAAGACAGGAGCTGGTGACTCATACCTGTAATCCTTGCTGTTATCTTTATATCCAAGTTTGAAGCCAGCTGAGGCAGACAAATCTACAATACTCTATTAACCAGCAAAACCCCAGAAACTGAGGTATGCCTCAAGTGGTGGTACACCAACCTTGAGTAAAAAAGTCAAACAAAATCCCGAGGCCTTGAACTCAAGCCCCAGTACTATCTAAACAAATAAACACCAGCAATAAAAAATGGAACATCTCCGAAGAGTAGTCACTTAGAGGCTTCATTTTTCTAATAGTATGAAAATCCCTCAAATGCTGTTGAAGTTCATTCCAGAATCCATCATGTAACACTATGGCAATTCTTCAAAATTCAATATAACTTTTGAAAGCACACATATGAGAACTTTATAGAAACCAGATTTTAGGAGTCCAATATGTGTTCATTTATGTGTATGTGCAGTGACAAAAATATCAGTCTTGATGGTTACATACATCAATGCATCCACTGTATAATTTTAAGCTCTGATGGATGAAATAATAAAGTTTGTTTATTGTTTTGTCTGTGTGCTGATACTGGAGCTTGAACTCAGGGCCTCAAAGTCTCACTTAGCTTTTCTGCCCAAGAATGGTCCTCTACTGCGTAAGTCACACCTCCATTTCTGGGTTGTTGTTGGTTAATTGGAGAGAAGAATCTCTTGGATTTGTCTGCTCAATGTGGCTATGATCTCCTCAGAACATAGCCTCCTGATAAGACATGATTACCACTAGGCACAAGTGCCCAGCAAAATTGATTTACTCTGCAAGAGTAATTTAAAATGAAGATATAAGTACATTGAAAATGAAACTGGAATAGCAAATGGTTTGAACTGAGGCAAAATAGGTTTTGCAAGTGTGGAATTGTGAATTGAAGCAAATATTAAGAGCTTAGTTAGCTTTGAGCTTGGTGTTGAGTATATAGAAATAATTAGCATGCTAGATGAAATTTAATTGTCTGAATATGTAGACGGCAACATATTTACTTTGTGTCAATTTTATTCTTACTGGCTAATCTAAAATACAGAGGCATCATAGTATATCAGTTCATAGAAGGAGTAGTGGTAGAGCACTTGCTTAGCATGCATGAGGCCCTGGTTCTATCCCCAGTGCTACAAACAAAAATAAAAACAGTTCAGAACAAGGACTCTAGACATGGGCAGGAATTGGGTTTCAATCACTAACCGGCTGCATCTGGAGGATTACTTAACCTCTCTATACTTCACATTTTTTACCCATAAAATATGGATATTTAGTCTTGGCCACCATGATAACAGAAAGCTTAATGTTTGTAGTATAATCCTACATTTCTACTCACTATGGAAATAATGGTAATTAAAACTATCTTCTCATGTGTGTGTGTGTGTGTGTGTGTGTGTGTGTGTATCAAACCATCCATAAAAATATAATTTGACACATCTAAAAAAATGGAACGAATGAGTCAGAATAGAAAGACATATCCAGCTTCATTCTCTGAAACAGTTTTAAATTGCTATAGATTGGCTTGTCATGGGCTTTATTCAGTTATTTAGTGTATGTATGCCATTCATAAATGGCATCCACCAAATATCTGAATGAATGCAAAATGTAACGCTGGGTTGAAACGTAAGACATAGTTTAATCTTTTCTATCTTTAATTTGCCTTTCATGTGATGTGATCTTGATTGTTTTTGGTTTAATTGGAAGAGGAAAGACAAGATAAGAGTATTTTTCATGAGGAAAAGATAGAGCTAACAAGTCTTTGAAGAGCTTCCAAAGGAGCCACTAAAGGAAGAGTGCAGGTACCATAACCCACAGTGTTTATTTTTCTTTCTGGCTGGTTTCAAATGGGTCAGCATATCAGTAAAACAAGAAGTAAACAAAGACCTATCTCCAATTACATGGCTCCTGGGGCCATCAACAAAGTAAACATCAGCCACCCCATGAAAAACACAACGATTACCTGTTATTGGACACTGGCCGTTCTGGCCTGACCACCAAGTGGCACAGTTAATGAATCCACTTATTTCTAATACAAATAAACCCGAGAAAGGAAGTGGCCAGCCAAAGCTGACGGTGAAGTGAGATGGAGAGATGGTTAATAAAAACGCTCAGGGCTGACATTTCCTTTTTATTTGAAACATGCTTTTCCTCAGAAAAGACATGATCTTCTTGATTTGGTTTAGCAAGTTTCAGCTGAGGTAAGGATTTCAGGTCCTTTAGAGATGTATTTTTTTTTTTAAGTGGAAAAAAAAAAGCGAAGGAACAATTGTGAAGTCCACCATGGTTTGGATAGTACACTGACAGAATACAATGAAACAATTATTTTTATTATTTTTGGTCACTAGTTACTTTAAAATGATGATGTTAATAAGATCAACTTTTCTGAAGAACAGTTTGTCAACATTTGTGAAGATCCCTGCATGTTCATACCCTCAGCCCAAGTATACAGAAATTACCAGACATGTGTTAAAAAAAAATATGGGTCCAATTACATCCAAGCTCATTTACTTTCATGGTTACAAAAGTAAATAAACCAAAAGTCCAAGAATAGTTTCAATACATTATAGCAGCTCTATATAATGAAATATTATCATTTGTTCAAAAGCATTATATACGAAGGGAAAATTCCTGCAATATAATGTTAGATGATAGGGGTGAAGCAGTAGGAATTCTTTGTATTTATTTTTATTTTGTCTTTGTTATTTTTATACTTCAAATTGTATAAAATTTTATTTTGTTAGCACATACACAAGAATATGAGCACATACAAAGTATTTGAAAGAATCATAAATACATGGATGTTAAAATGAATTTCCATATGAAGATGAGCATGTATTTTCAAAAATGGACATATGACTTATAAAGTTTCTTTGGGAAACATTATTATGGATTGACAGTGATATTGCACAGGAAGTGTTATACTCAAATAGGAAGACAGTTTTTTAAAACTAAATAGTATTTCTTGGTTCTTAACTGTATAGTCTGATCATTTATTGGTGGCTGAATTCTTCTTGATGCAATTTTACCTATTCCCTCTCCTTTTCTGCCAAGAAAAATAATAGCAACTAATCATCACCTAATATTTAAATGCTACTTAATGAAATCTTTCAACCTCGTTTCTATTCTAAAAAATGAGCTTCTTTGAGTTTCTTTCAATCACTTTTGTGGGACTCTCAAAAACCATTCTGCATCTGTAAATATTAACAAAATCATGGAAAAAGGATTTCAGTACTATAATGCTTAAATAAAACATGAAAGCCACATTTTTGTATTCTTTTCCTTCTTTGAAATAACTAAGAAGGACTCAAGGCATTTATAATACTATGTCTCTATTTTAAATAAATAAAATTTCAAATTATTTTTATGTAGTCACTTAGAAACCATGCTTAAATTAAGAATGTATACATCATATGTTTTCCCTTATATGTGGAAGCTAGATTTAACTTATAAACCTAAGTAAATACATTGGGTGGTATGCAAGTATATACAAGTGCATTAGCTGAAATGTGATAGATTCAAGGGAGAACTCAAATAGTGTAATTCCTTAGAAAGACAAAAACCAAAGCTCAGCACAGTGAAACACGAGTTAGTGGCCACTCAAAAGGGGATGGGGTGAGGTCAACAAGAGAAGGGTAGACAAAGAGACAGAGAGAGTACAGTTAAGAATCTGATATATATCCTATAAATGTAAGAAGAGTGAGGGAAAGGGTAGATAGGGAAAGGGTGGGCGAGAATGTTGAAGAAGGTGACATTGACCAAGATATACTGTATTCCTAAACCACTTAGTAAAATGGCAACTTCTTTGTATAACTACTTAAAGATAAAAAGAAAAAAGTGAAAAAGATATATTGTATTCATGAACTACGTTACTAAATTAAGACCCCATAAAAGAATGTATGCATCGATTGAACCAATGTATAGATGTCTAGATAGAATTAATGCTATCATATTGAGCATTTTCCAGGAGAGATGGGTCTTAAAATATAAACTTTGAAAATATATTCACCATTGAATTATTTTACCATTGATTAAAAACAACCTTATTGGGCAATCAAATGTCATAAGTATTAATGGCATACGTATGTCTTATTATCTGCTACATTTTCTTATTTGTTTTACTACTTTATTATTCATTAATTCATGTGTATTATAAGATGAATTTATGATTCCCCAACAGCTATTTGTTCCTTGGTAAGAAAAACAAGTATTAGCAATACAAGAATATAGAACATTATTATGACTGTTTACATTTAAATATATAGGCATATATGTAACATATTCACATATGATACTCATACTAATTTATATATATATTATGCATACATAAATCAGATATCATAGTTATTTAAAATATGTATACATGATTTTCTAGTACTTTAGCAAGACATCAGTCAAGAAATTCTAAGCTTCAAAATATAAATTTGCTCCCATGATATAGAAACACTTTTCTTGTATAATTATCTAATTTACTGATTTAACTATATTTTTAATGCTTCTGTAAAACTTCTTGAATAGCATTTTTTGAGCCTGGTTACTTTTCCCTTTCCAGATAGTAGTGGCACCTATGAATTAGTTTCATAAATCCAATTTTTACATCTATTAATATGGCATAGACTGGGTCAATAATTACATTTTTAATCAAAATTTTGGGACATCAAATTTCTTTATTATAGCTCTTCTGATTTTTACATATCCTGCTATAATGGACAAAATTGAGATTTAGACTAGATTCAGGGAAATGTGACTTGTTAGGCCTATACTTCCAAATTTCTTTGTATTTGTCCTAGTAACATATTTTATTCCACCTGTTAGAAAAATGCCTATGCTTCTCTCAGCTCCCATTTCATTTTCAGGGTGGCTTCTGGCACTGATTGAGTGGCCAAAGGTATGAAGGTGAATCCTATGGAAGGGATTTGTTATGAAGTACATCCATACATGTAGTACATGCATACATGCATTCATGCAGTATAGTAAGAGACTTCCCCAAAGCAAAAACATGGTCACACCATGAGTATAGATGTCCAAAAAGTTAAATATTTGTCAATTATAACCTCATATAAAATGCAAGAAAACTGGAAATGTGTGTTCAGGAATATCTCATTAAATAGAATGTGTCCAAGATAAAGTTATCAGTCATCTATTGAAAAATCCAAAGTAATAATTAACTCGGTATATTATTTTCTTTTTTTGTGACAGGGGTGGATGATTATACAATCCTTAGTGCAGTGATACCACATAAACATGGACATTACAAACCACATTATTCTTTTTGTGTGTGTGTGAACATACTGTACAGAGGGGTTACAATTTCATGGGCAAGATAATGAGTACATTTCCTATCAAGCATTGTAGCCTCCTCCTTTGTTTACCCTTCACATCCCTTCCCAGTCTCCCCCAGCCCCCCCCCAGCCCCCCCCCCAGCCCCAGCCCCCCCCCCCCCCCCCCCCCCCCCCCCCCCCCCCCCCCCCCCCCGCCAAAGTTGTAAAGTTCGTTTTCAACATGACAACTTGTACTTCTCATTGCTGCTGCAACGGGTCTACCTGTAACCTTATTTAAACGACTTGTTTTTCCCCTTCCCCTCCACAAATTATACCGACATCAAATACAGTGAAAGCAGGGGTTATACTGTGGGGGAGGGACATACAAAGCAACAAAGAAATAATCTTAAAAATGCGTTAGAAACAAATGCATGAAAGAAAAAACCATTTAAATACATATTTTAGGGTTCATTTTCCTAACATCACCTTATCTGACCTTTTCTGCTTGACTCATGTATATACTAGATATTGCAAATAAGGGAAACCATGGGACCTATGTTTCTTTGGGCTTGGCTTACTTCACTTAATATAATCTTTTCCAAGTCTTTCCATTTCCTAACAAATGGGGCAATGTCATTCTTTCTGATGGAGGCATAGAATTCCATTGTGTATGTGTACCACATTTTCTTGATCCATTCATCTACTGAGGGGCATCTGGGTTGGTTCCATATCTTAGCTATAGTAAATAATGCTGCAATAAACATAGTCGTGCTGGTAGCTTTAGTGTGGTCTTGTTTGTAAACATTTGGGTAAATGCCCAAAAGTGGGATTGCTGGGTCATAGAGGAGCTCTATGTGGAGTCTTTTGAGGAACCTCCATACTACTTTCCAAAGTAAACCACATTATTCTTAAAATGTTATATTCAACACCATTTTATCTTAAAGGCTCATCAACTTCCTGTATGAAGATCTCAGGCCCTGTGGTCAGGGTTAGTTCCCAGTACTGCTGTCATTGGTGAACATGGACTAAAGTATTTAATGACTCAGGAAAATCACAATGTTGCAATATGGATAAAATAGGAAAGTACATTTCAAGTTCCTAGAAAAATGGCTGGTACACACTGCCACAATGTACCAAGCCTTTTCTCCCCACTTTCTTTCTATAAATGATCAGTTTGAGACTTTTGATTCTTTTATTTATTGTCAATAGTTTTCCACTTTAAGAGGAAATTTCTGCCAAATATCAAAACATCAGAATAACCAACTGATTTGTTTCTGATTACTTTCAGCATCAGAGTTACAAATACTTAGCAGATAGCTAGCTTTTTAATTTTCATTTAAGGTATTTATACGCAGCATAGTTAGAACAAACGGATATGTATGTTATGAAATGTGGTTATTCGAAAGACTGTTTTGTTTCCTTTTGAAATACAGAGATAAATAACACAAGGAATATAAAACTCTAATTTATCTTTTGGAACATCCTCATAGAAAATTACACAAGAAAGTCCACAAATTTTATACAAATAGAGCAGAAAAATATGAAATGTTATTGGCTTTGAGAGAGTACATAGCTGAAAAACTCATTTTACTGAATTTGATGCATATTAACATTTTCCAGAGATTTATTTGTAATCGCTATTTCATTTTTTCAAATCATCACATAATTCTCTCCATACAAAATAATTTCTGAGCAGAAACTGCATTTGAATAACGTGTGGAGAACACTGCAATATATTTGGCCACAGTGAAATACAATTTGGGGAATGTTTGGGGAATGTGTTTTTCCATGTTGAGCCCTGATTTATACACTTCTTCTTAAATGTTCTTACATTGAAAATGTAGAAGGAATCCGTTCTGTTGGATCATAATTAATTCTTATCTAAGTAACAATCACTAGAAGCTTCCTCAGAAGTATAAGATATAAAGTAAACAAACAGACAAACACATATGGGAAGTGATGGGCTATCGCACTGTTTGCTCTGGTTTCTGACATAGTGCTAAACTAGTTTTACCTAAAGTCAGGCAAGAACAGTCATTGAACAATAAGTATTAGAGTCCCCCACCCCCTTTCCAATATATGAAAGATAGTATCCTGGAATGAATAGTTCTCTACTTAAAAGTAGGAATAATCAGAATTGTAGTAGGGAGTTGTCAGAGTAAAAGTACAATTCTTTTTCTCTGGAGAGCAAATTTCATTTTGAGTCATAGGAAAGGTATGGGAGAAATTATACTCTCATTATTTTTCATTGAATATCTGATCCATTTTAGTCTCTTCCATTGCTTGGCTCCCATACACAGAACCCTGATTCTTTCAGCCATCTCATAACATCTGGCTAAGCTACAGGTATTTATTGTTCTGTTCTTTTGCTTCCTTGATTTCTTGCTTCCTTTCTTAATATCTGATCACTGTTAGTGTAAGTTTCAAAAGAAAGAAACTGCTGAAGGACTTATTTAAAAGAGGCTCCCTGGAACAATTCATTTCATTGTCTGTCTTCTGACTTTTTCTCCCTCTTATATTCTGCTTTATAACAGTGTTTCTAGTTTTAGGCTTAAACAATCTGTTCTTTTGACTTATATGCCTCAACTATCTGTCCCTTTTTATAGAATTAGTTTATTATTGGCCAAGAAATCTACAGTTAGATCAGCCAACTCCCTAATTTCTTCAAGCCTTAAGAATGTTCAGACTTAAAGAGGAAGATTTGAAGAAGAAATAAGAAGGGCCAACAGACACATGAAAAACTGTTCAACATCTTTGGCCATAAAAGAAATGCAATTCAAAACAGCATCACCCCAGTTAGAATGACAATTATCAAGAAAACAAATAATAACAGATGCTGGCAGGAATGTGGCCAAAAGAGAGTGCTACCACACTGTTGATGAGAATGTAAACTTGTTTAGCCACTCTGGAAAGCAGTATGGAGGTTCCTCAAAAGACTAAACATAAAGCTTCCCTACGACCCAGTATCAAATGACCACAAACAGCACACTAAAGCTATCAGCATAACCATGTTCATTGCAGTGTTATTTGTCAATGGCTAAGATATGGAATCAACCCAGATACCCTTTAGTAGATGAATAGATAAAGAAAATGTGGTATATATACACAATGGAATTCTATGCTTCCATCAGAAAGAATGCCATTGCCCAATTTGTAAGGACGTAGAAAAATTGGAAAAAAAATGTTATTAAGTGAAGTAAGCTAGACCCAAAGAAAGATAAGTTGCATGTTCCCTCATTTGTAATTACTAGAATATGTCTAGAATATGCCTAGCAGAGGATCACACTGGCTTAATAGTTATGTGTATATGACCCTATCAAATGATGCTTATCGAAATGAACTCCAAGAAATGGAAATAAGAAGTTTTGTGGGGTTTTATTTTGTGTGTGTGTGTGTGTGTGTGTGTGTGTGTACTGCTTTCAGTTATTTCTTTATTTCCCCCCCTTTGATTTAGTCCCTGCTGTCACTGTTTTTGATTTCTGTACCCTTGGTCTTGTGTATAAGTTTATCTGATTTGTCTCACAGAAACGGTGAGACAAAGGGTGAACCAATCAACAGTGATAGTCACTAGACACTATGTTGGAAATGAACTTTACAACGTGGGGGGAGGAGGGAAGGAAGTCAGGGAGGAGGAAGAAGTGAAAAGAAATGTACTCATTACTTACGTAACTGTAACCCTGCTGTACATCACCTTTACAATAATGTTTTTAAAAGAACTTTCATGAGTAAGCACAGGGGCACATTGTAAAAAGTACTCAAACTGCATTTACTATGGAACACTGAGTCTTTACTTGAGATCATGAATTAACTAAAAACAAGAGAGAAGCTCTGCATCCCTGACACCATTTTTGTGTCTGTCTTTGTTCAGAGCCATTCAGCTTGCAGCTGTCTACGAATCTAGGAAGAACAGGACTTACTGAGTGTTTATGAGGAGAGATAGAGAAAATGGTTCCTGAAGACAGCAACAGCTCAACCTCCCCAAGAAAGCTCATCCACCAAGCAATGATTGCCTTTACTTATCCTAACTAGATGGCGGCCTAAAAGTGATGGCAGGAATACAACAACTCCAGAACATCTCCCCATCAAGGGCAGAAATAATGACCAACAAATCTGTATTCGTGACTAGGATTCTTTAATTATGAATACTTTTAATTCCCTGCTCTAGTTCTTTTCTTAAACTCCTCCTCCTTGCCATCCTCCTTGTCCTCGTCCTCCTCCTTGTCCTCCTCCTCCTCCTCCTTTTCCGTGGTGTGTGTATGTGTGTGTGTGTGTGTAAATGGAACTAGGTAAATTAGGGGATGGGTGAGGTTGGGAGTGATAAGGGAGAATGATAAACTGTACTCACACACTGTCATGTTGAATTGAACTCCTTTGTAAAACTACTTAAGGATGATAAAAAAATATTTTTAAAAAAACAGAGCATATATATTATACATAAAAACAAAAATGGAACTGGTTATATCTGGTTCCAGAGAATGTCCTAGTTCTCCTTCTCTAAATTTTAAAAATTCAGTTGGCAAATTCCTGCATTGTTTCTTAGAATATCCTCTTAAGATAATTATTCTTCTCTAGATACAATAAAGAATGCAGAAGAATCGTATTTCTTTGCTCATAGTAGCTGAATGATAAGACCTCCATTTTCTGAAATTTCATGTTAGTCAATTTCCTTACTAGCCTAACAGTGTCATTTTTTGCCCATTTCTTACTCAAATGTTACCTTTCTTCTAAAAAAAAACCCCACATAAAACATACATAAGAATATAAAATGTCACAGCTCAATTAGTCGCACCATTTTACAAAAGTGGATTCAGTTTCGTTATTATGAGAAGAAAAGCAGAAAAGCATTCTTACTTCTGCCTGAAATTGTTAAGCACTGTGCGTTTATAATCTTTGGCCTGTAACTGAAAGAATATAGTTTTAATTTGCATTTAAATAAAGCAAATCTCCCATCGCAGAGAATTTTCTTTTATTAGTCCCCATAAACAAGATGGCATTAAAGAGCACAGCCTGTTTAGCTGGGATTGGGGATAAATCAAGGGGATAAACAAGGCAAAAGCATGAAGGAAAGGAAAGCCACTCAAGACAAACTTCCATAGTTAACATTCTGATTTCCCACTATCCATTACAGAAATGCTTAGGCTTAAGAGCTTTGTATTTGCTGAAGCTTTGCTTTCAGAAAATAATATCTCATGGATTAGAAATTCATGAGCCTAATTTTCTAGGCAAGTTTTATCTTATGTGCCTGCTAATTTTATGTATAATAAATTCCTATAGTATGTAGCTTGCTTCATAGATTTTATTCATATATTTTAAAACCTAATGAGATAGCATGTCAGTTGTGGTTGGCCTTATTTTACCAAAGAGCAAGCATTGAGTATCAGTCATGTGCTGGTTTACTCAATTGGCTCTAAGGTCATAGGTAGACTTCTCATCTGTATATTTTGTTATTTCAAATAATATGTGAAGGCTTTACAGGTGGGTGAGGCCAACTTCAACTTGGGCTCATGCGTTTATTCTTTCAGTCAAAGCATATTTATTGAATGTCTGACCTTGATAGCAATGAGTATCTCCTACTTCTGCCACAGATGAGTGCCTCTTCATTTGGAGGTTCTAGACAGTGGAACAGTGGAGAGAGAGGCCATGAGAACATTTATCATCTCTGTGATTCCATACAGGCATTTTCCCCAGATGTCAATAAGAAATCAATTGACTTACTCAATGGTAAACACACATGATGAGCAACAGCAACAAAAAAAAAATCCACTCTTCTTTCCTTTTCCATATATTCAGAATAATCAATGTTTTAAGATGCTTGAGTCAGATGACCAATGGCCCCCAAAAGTAAACACTCACTTGAGAATGTTCAGAACATGTTTTTAAATGAAATAGACACTTTGAAAAATAAATTTGAAAATTAACTCTTTAGTATTTTCATAATCAATGCTAAAGCATATTACTTATTTTTCCAAGTTCAACTACTTGAAAACTTAATATGTTAGAACAACAGTAATTTCTTGCTTATGGCTATCATCTCTCTTGCTCTTTGTCTAACCTTCTGTCTACCCATCCATCCATTTTCTACCATCTATTTGTCTTTCTGTTATGTTTTTTAAGCTAAACTTTAAAAACATAAAGTGGCCTTAAACAGAAAATATTCAGCAGAGGCTATGAGATAACATTCAATCACATTAATAAACCTTTTTCCCTTAATGAAATAATTTCTTTTTTGTATGTTTTTTATTGTAAAAATGCTGTACAGAGGGGTTACAGTTACATGAGCAAGGTGATGAGTACATTTCCTATTGAGCACTGTTGCCTCCTCCTTTGTTTTAGTTGTGAAGGTGGGAGGGAAGGAATGAAATAATTTCATTTGTATATTTTCTCAAGCAAAAAGTGTTATGTGAATAATATTCAACATTGTATTATCATAGGTCCAAAAAGTTAATACACAAAATATCCAAAAGTCAGCAAGCTACCTAAATCACAAAACATCCTTGATAGGAAATAATTCTATCTATTATAATACTGTATTAAAATATTATCAATGGCATGGGTATTGTTGGTGAAATATCACTGACATAAACTTGATTTTTATTTTGTATAGTATTATACCAAAGTTGTTTCTTAGCATACATATCCTTACAATAGAAAGAATCTTGGAAAGTGTAAATCATGAATTAGGTTTGAAAGATTACAAATGATTTACCTATTCTGGGTGAACTTCTTTGCTTATATATTTCCAAATTTTCAGTAACTACTCATAACATAGACAAAGTTGATATTTAAAATAGGCATAGTATGGATCAAAATACATTTGTACATTTAATTAACAAATAGTTTTATAGACTAATGATTACAATGCCTGCATTCTTAATGTGACTCTGGGTGAGGTATGTAACTTTATTAACAATCAATATTAACTACACTTATATCAAAGGATAATTGCAAAGATTTCTGAGAAACAACTAATATTTTGAGTCATATAATAAGAAAGCACACTACAGTTTAGGTTAACATCTAGTAAGCTTTCAGCAAATTCTAGTTACTTCTTAGCATTTACTGTGCACCAGCATATTAGGTATAAAGATGTTGAGGTGAATTAATAATAATTACTCATATAAAAACTCTGATAGGAAAATGAAATTTGACTTGAATTATTCAGAAAATTCCTTGGTTTCTGCTTAATTGCTTGATAATTGCTTAAAACTGGGAAAGTTTTAAAACAGGACTTTAGCTAATTATATCATTCAGATAATTAGTTAAGATACACTGCATTTAATTTTTTCTCTATTGAAAATATTCATTAAGAATAGATACTTTGTAATTGTTACAAATATCCTTCAAGCAAGAGAAAGTATTTTTCAAGCTGAAATCAATAAGAAAATTATATCCAAGTTTCTATTACAACCATAAACTTCAACTAGGTAGGCCAATTACTGATGCAGGTTAGCTAGGGGCAGGTAGTTTGGTTCACCAAAGGCCAATAAAGCTCTTCTGTATTGCTTGATGATTGATAGTAACTGAACTCATTGTTAGGATAAATGAAAATGAGGAGACACTGGTCTTCTGAGTAAGTTTGATAAGCTATGAGTACTCTACTATTAAATGCCACTGGGAGTCATTTTAATTTATTGTATTAGTTTATTATGTACATAAACATGCTCTCAACTATTAAAGATCTTAACTTGAATAAGCTATATTTTTCTTTTTTTATTGTCAAGGTGATGTACAGAGGGGAGAGGGGTTACAGTTATATAAGTAAGGTAATAAGTACACTTCTTGTCAAACTTGTTACCCCTTCCCTCATTTTTCTCCTACTTTCCCTCTCCCCCATCCACTCTCCAAGCTGTACAGATCATTTCCAACATATTGTCTTGTGAATATAGCTATTGCATTTTTCTTTGAGGTGTTGATAATCTATCATTCAGGAGAAATCATGGACAGTATGTTGTACATAGTAGGATCAAGACCATGCAATATGCTAGGGGCACTTGCTTATAGCAAAAGCATGGATGGTAGTGATGTTTGTGGTATATGTGTGTGTGTGTGTGTGCGTGCATGAGTGTGTGCATGTATGCATTCATCCGTGTGTGTGTGTGTGTGTGTGTGTGTGTGTGTGTGTGTGTGTGTGTATAACCAGGGGTTAGGATATTAAAGAAGATTTCCTAGAAAAGATGACAGTTAAAGGCAAAAGTGATTAGCATAGTAGAATCTACCTTTTCTTGTGGAGAAAGTAAGAGGACAGTTTTCCCATATTAACAAACATCGAGCACACTTGCCTTCCACCACAACTCCTAAGTCATGCTCTTATGTGAACTAACAGGATGGTGTGAGTACTATAAGGAGCATCAGTAACAGTCAAAAGACTAACTTCACATTTGAAATGGTAGATGCACAGAAACATTACTGGCCGTATTATGTGTTTCAACTGAATATCAGGAAGATAAACTTACAAATATATTTTCTGTGCTAAAGGGCCATCCAGATGGGAGGAACACCATCATATCGAGTAACTATTTGCAAATATATACATGGAAATAAAATAAATCCAGTCTCAGTATAAATATACCAGTACTTATTTTCAGAAAGACTTCATCATAATTAGTTATTTTTGTTTTTGTTTTTGTTTTTTTTTTGGCTGTTCATGGGGCTTGAACCCTGGGCCTGGGCACTGTCCCTGCACTCTTCAGCTCAATGCGAGCTTGAGCCACAGCGCCACTTCCAGTTTTCTAGTGGTTTATAGAAGATAAGAGTCTCACAGATTTCCCGGGCTGGCTTTGAACTGTGATCCTTAGATCTTAGCCTCCTGAGTAGCTAGGATTACAGGCATGAGCCACCAGCACCCAGCTCATAATAAGTTATTTTATACTTATTATAATTAACTTATTTTAATCTGACATGCATTTCTTTTTTGGAGGAGAAGGCAGCATGGTATTATATGCATGTGATACAGAGGGGAATCATTTACATCTTCAATGAATTCTTAGCTGAACAGGATAAGCAATAATCAAACCAAAGCAACAGGATTTTGTTAAAAAGCTAGCAAGGGAAGAGACCAGGGACCATCTCTTTTTTACATGTTATAGGAGGAAAAACATGTCTTCGGATTTCTTCACCTCAGATTGCTAGAACCTGTTACTACTTATGCTCTCACAGCCAACATTTTGCCTGTCTTGTGTCAAGAAATATGCTGATGTACCATTGAGACGACTTTCACTCAGGTCAGCATCTGGTCATTATGGTTCATGGCTATTATTACAGCACCTGAACCGCTTCCCAGCTCCCATCACTTCCTCTTGACTGATGACAATGCCAAGAGTTACCAGAGTCACCTTCAAAACGCACACATAAAGTTGGAATTGTCTCTTGTACTGCTGTCATCTTTCTATACAGAAAGGAACATCTATGAGTAAAAATGAGGCAGTTCATCAAAAAAATCTATTTACTTTATGTAAATAGTTCCTATAAGTCCCCCAAATATATATTTTATCTCTTTCAGACAAGGTATCTATCTATCTATCTATCTATCTATCTATCTATCTATCTATCTATCTATCTAGTTAACAAATCACTCCTTACAAGCTAGCATTCACTTGTTTTGAATATTTGGCTCACATTAACATGAGATAAGAATTTGAGCTGGAACAAAACACATTCTTTCAAATGGTTCTCAAAACTCACTGATAGAATATAAATACTAGACACCAGCCAAGATATACTATAAATACTAGTTTCACTGATTTGGGTCAGACAATATCAAAGCAATTTCTTTGTAAACAATTTTTGTTTGGCATCATTTATGGGACTGATGTTTCTTTATTTTAGTTGAAAGAATATTTGGAACTTGCCAAAATCCCAGAATTCCAGTGACAGAAAACCCAATGCTGAGACTATCCAAGTATTGAACATTTCCATCATCTGCCTTTTTCTCCACAATAGTTGTCAAGACTAACTGCCTTCTCTTGTGTGACTTGAGACAAAGAGGTGCCTAACAACAACAACAAAGAATGATAACCAGTTGGGTGATCCACATGAGTGTACTGATGAAAAGGGCCCAGGGTGAAGTCAGGGAGCAAGAGGAAAGGCATTGGCTTCCTGCTTCCTTGACCAACAAAGCCTGAAGTCAGGAAACCATAAAAGGAACTGCTTCACCTGAGTTTGTTTAGTACCAATCATCCCAACATTTCTGACCATGAATAACTTTTTCCTTTTTATTAAGAGAGTTCTGTGACTTCTCTGTAAAAATAGAAATGATGAACAACCTTAAATGATGACAATCTTTACTGATGATCTTTCAAATCATATTTAGTTACCTCTTCTTACTTTGGGGCACACAATAGACTTTGGGTTAAAGGTAGCTGCTTTGGGGCAGGATCCATCAAGTTTGAAGTTTTTCTTATTTATCTTCTTAATCGTAACTTTCCTTCACTGAAAGTTGAGTGCTCAGAGAAGAGAGACCTGTCTTCTTCAACCCCAGGAAGGATAATGCCTTCCTAAAAAGGGGGGGGGGGCTCTCAATAAATACTGAATAGAAGTGAGAATGAATGAATGAATTCACAAGTATGAACACATAAATGAGTAATTTACCCTTACTTTTGAAGCACATCCACATTATTGTCTGGGCTATATTTTGTATCTTTCTCTACAGAAAGAAATAAAGTAGTGACATCAGATTTCTTTTCTGGTATACACAGAAAATGTTCTCAGTGGCTTTTTTATCATTTCTATTTTAATATCTTAAAATATTTACTTTCAAATTGAACTTTCTTTTAAGATAAAAGTGCTGAAGAAAGTAGTCATAGGACTAATATACTTTAACATAATAAAGGACATGTGTAACAATATGACAGCCAATAGCATACAAAACTGACAACCTGAAATCAGGAATTAGACAAAAGAGACAAGGAATAAGTCAAACTGTACTTATCTGCAAATGATATGATCATAGACTTAGAGGTCATTCAAGATTCTACTCTTTAAAGTTTAGAAACACCTTCAGCAATGTACTGGGATATAAATCAACACAAAAAACCCTGTACCTTTTCTGTATACTGACAGTGAGCCAGAGGGAAATTAGAAGAACAATATATACATAATAGCCTTTAAAACAGCCCCCCAAAAACTAGGTATAATATAGTCAACAAGTTGTAAAAGGTGTTCACCATGAACCTGCCTTTTGGTGGTCAAAAGAAAGATGTTTTTCTTTGTCTTATGCACATAAAATGCAAATATTTTAGCATTTGTTAGTACTTATTCTAAACTAATACAAAAGTGATTCAAGAGCATGCTTAAATTTTACTAACATTGAGTAATTGAAGTATTACAGCTTATTGCACAGATAGCCATTTAAGGCAAGAAAATTTGCTTCTGATCTAAGAAGGAAGCAACAAAGATGTTTGTCCATAGGTTAGTGCCCAGAACTCCCTCTTTAGCTCTCTTTAAGTTGATAGGTTTTTATAGAACATTTTTCTTATTTCTTTGCCATAGTGTAAGACCCCTTATTTAAGAATCATTTGGAAAATCAGTCTGCATTTCAAGAAATGGATTCATACATTGTTTCTACTGCTTAGGACACTGGATATGAAGCTTTCCAACAATGACATTGTAACTTTTCTTGAAGAGCCTAGCAAATTTCCATAAATAAAGGAAAAAATGTCTTTAGACTTTAGATCCAATTTAGATATTTGGTTGATGTTTAATACCAACCTAACGAATTTAAAACAACAAGTTTTATTTCTGAATCTCTATAGGTAGAGGTTAAAACAGCAACAACAACAACAACCCCACTTCTGAAGATCATATTTAGTAATTCTGAAGAAGCATTTATTGGTTTAAAAACATTATTTTAAGGGCAACTAATATCAGTGGATTCAGATGAGCAGTATTTCAAGATGGCACCTGCTGATACAGGTTTCATTTACATATGGAGTTTATAATAATCATTGTTTTATTCATGATAATGCCATGTATTAAAGGCACTGACAGGTTCTGGTGGCTCACACCTGTAATTCTTGCTACTCAGAGGCTGTGATAGAGGATCACAATTCAAAGCCAGCATGGCATGGTAGTCTGTGAGCCTATTATCTCCACTAGACTACCAAAAAAAGCTGCAAGCAGAGCTCTGGCTCACATAGTAGAGTGCTATCTTTGAGTGAAAGTAGCTTGGGGGCAACACATAGGCCTTGAGTTCAAGCCCCAGGAGTGGTGCAAACAAACAAACATAAAAGGCACTGATAGTTTTCTCCCTTTCTATTTCTCCTTTCCTTCCTTCATGTTTTTTTGTGTGGATTCAGAAAGATTGAGTTCAATAAAACAAAAAAAAGAAAACAATAAAAGGAAATGAAGAAACAAAAGAAGGAAGGAAGGAAAGAACAAAGGAAAGGAGAGAGGGAAAGAGGAAAGAACAAAGGGAAGGAAGGAAAGAAGGAAGGAAGGAAGGAAGGAAGGAAGGAAGGAAGGAAGGAAGGAAGGAAGGAAGGAAGGAAGGAAGGCAGGGAGGGAGGGAGGGAAGGAGGGAGGGAGGGAAGGAGGAAAGGAGAGAGGAAAGGAAATGAGCAATGGAAGGGAAAGAGGGATGGACAGGGACAGAAAAGGAAGGAATTATTGGCTTTGGGAAGTACAAAGTGTAACTGAGGATAATCATTTATGTGTCAAATGCTAAGTGTCAAGAGCCAAAGCTATCATGACAATGTCATTACACTTAAACACCAAATCAGTTGAAAGGAGAGTATCATCTCTATTTCACACAGAAAGAGTTTAAATAACATGGGTAGGAAAAATAATCTGGGAAATCCTGCAAGCAAATTCAAGTGTGTCTCTACCCAAAGTATAACCTCTTTAAACGCTACAACAAGCCCTCCTTTGGCTCTCTCCATAGTAAGGCAAAGATAGTATAGAAGAGTTCAAATTAAGGACATGGCTAAACCCTGAACTTAAGGTACAATTTAGAGAGAAATGGTCCATTAATTAGTAAGCAGTTATTTGCAGTTACTGAGTATGGGACAGATGTTTTAAATCAGACAATTGTGAACATTCTTGGACATAAAGCCAGCACAAGTAAGCACATGATGAACAAGTGCTTAAATATGGAATCAGCAGATAAAAAGATAAAAAAGATCTAGCTGAATGCTAGCCAGGGATATGGGACAGTTATAAATTAAACCTAGGACTACCTTAACGTATGACCTCCCAATTGTTTTATCCAGACCTAAATATCATAAAACAATTACAACTTTATTCTTATAATCCATTAAAATTATTATTATTATTATTATTATTGGTGCTGGTTCTGGGGCTTTAACTCAAGGCCTGAGTGCTCTCCCTGGCTTCTTTTGCTCAAGGGTAGATCTCTACCACTAGAGCTGGAGCTCTACTTCTGTTTTTTTTTTTGTGGGGGGTGGTTTATTGGAGATAAGAATCTCATGGACTTTCCTTCCTGGACCTGGCTTCACACAGTTATCCTCAGATTTCAGCCTCCCTGAATAGCTAAGATTAAAGGCATGAGCCACCAGCACCTGGATAAAAATTATTTTCTAGCAATTCCCTGACAGTATTTAAAGAGAAAAATACAAGCAAGATATTTTAAGATTGATATGATATAAAATATTTTGAAAATGAGAGATAAGCTATGCTGAAACAACATTGCTTCAAAATAATAAAACATATTTGTTACAAAACAAAGTTTTGTTTTAAAAAAGAATATAATTTCCTACCAAGTTATTTGAAGTATGAAGTGATATGGGAAATGGATATCATATAACCTTATCCTGTTTATCAATATATAATTACAAAGTAATTTACAATAATGCAGTTATTGATTTAACTTCACCCATGTTCCTTCAGAGGATATTTATACTTTAGGAATGAAATTTAACTAAATTATTGGACAAAAATTGCCACTAAGCATTCCTAATTAGAAAACAGATGCTGATGTGAAGATCATGTTTTATCTTGGGACGCCTCTGATCCCAATATAGTTGCTTTTTAATAGATTAATGTTGCTGTGGCATAACAATTGGGAATAGCTCATATTAGTTCTACTGAGGTAAGCTTTGTGCCTCAGCATATGGTAAATAGAAAAGGCTCAGTAATTCCCTGAAATGCTTTAACATTGCATACACACACACACAGAGAGAGAGAGAGAGAGAGAGAGAGAGAGAGAGAGAGAGAGAGAGAGAGAGAGGCAGAATTTACAGTAGAAATATTAGGTCAGAAGTTTTATAAATACATGCCTAGGCTTTTCCCAGTTGTGGAGTCATTGAAATATAAATATTCTTTAAGAAAAAAAAAGAAGAGAAGAAGGAAGGAAAGAAGGCAGGGAGAGGGAGGCAGGGAAGGAAGGAAAGGAAGAAGGAAGAAAGAAAAAGAGGGATGGAGGGAAGGAAAGGCAGAAAGAAGGAAAGAAAACATTTTGAAACATAGACCTAAGCAAAAGACTTTCTGTCTAGGACTCTAATAGCTCAAAAAATATTAGCAAGAAGTGACCATCACACATTACTGGTACGAATATATATTAATGAAGTCACTAGGGAAACCAGTATGGAGATTCCTCTAAAATTGAAAATGGAACTATCATAAGATCCCGCTATGTCACTCCTTGGTATATACCCAATGGAATCAATGTCAGTGTACAATAACAACTCTTGCACACTCAGATTTATTATAGCAATACTCACAATAGCCAAGTTGTGGAATCAACATTAGAGTCCGTCAACAGACAAGTGGATAAAGAAAATGTAACACATACACACACACACACACACACACACACACACACACACACACATAATATAACAAATAGAATATTGTTCAGGCATAAGGGAACCAAAATTTTGTTATGTGCAGGACAGTGTATGAATCTGAATCTAATCATGTTAATTAAGCTAGACTCAGAATGACAAATGGCACTTTTCGCTAATCTACATCTAAATAAATGACAAGAAGGTAGAAGGGAAACTATTTGTGATCAGAGAGAACTAGCAGGAACTGGGAAACAATAGAGCAATGGGGATAAGTATAATCACAATGCATTGATATATGATGAATTTGACATGATGAGACCTATTCTTTTGTGCAACCAACTTCAAGGAAATAAATAAAACTTAAAAAATATTGATTTTCAGATTGTTCAACTTTGTTCTTATTGTAAGAACTGAAGTGACAACTCTCAAGCTCTATGTTTTAGAATGCAGACTGGAAACTCAGTTGGTTTTACAAAAAAGTATGAGTAACTAGCACTTAGCATAATAATGTCTCCTCGAACACAAGCATGAGAGACTTTTGTTAAGTAGGAAGACTTTGCTTTTCATACTAGAGTTCTCATTCTTACAATTAGGGCATGTTAACTAGCAATTCCAGTAGGCTTAGTACTATTAGTACATAAACTGGAGGGGAAATCAATGACTAGTCCATATGTCATAAGAAATCTATTCTTCCAAATTACTCTTTATTTTTTTTTATTGTGAAAATATTGTACAGAGGAGTTACAATTACATGGGCAAGATAATAAATACACTTCTTATCAAGCATTGTAGTCTCCTCCTTTGTTTCCCCTTCCCATCCCTTCCCATACTCCTCCCGTCCCCCCCTCCACCAAAGTTGTAAAGTTCATTTTCGACATAACAACTTGTACATTTCATTGTTGCAATGGGTCCACCTGTATCCCTATTTAAACGATTTGTTTTTCCCCTTCCCCTCCACAAATTATACCGACATCAAATACAGTGAAAGCAGGGATTATACTCTTGATACATTTTTCCCATGATTCCTTACTTTAACCATGTTTTCTAAATGTATTGGATTCCACCAAGAAGGTTTCGGGATTCAAGA
Source organism: Dipodomys spectabilis (assembly GCF_019054845.1). Taxonomy (NCBI): domain Eukaryota; kingdom Metazoa; phylum Chordata; class Mammalia; order Rodentia; family Heteromyidae; genus Dipodomys; species Dipodomys spectabilis. The sequence goes on along the minus strand of NW_024870886.1, from coordinate 216,633 downwards.
GTGTGAGGGAAGATTTAGGTATACTTCTTTTCAGTATCTCAGAAGTTGTCATAATGTGGATTCTTTTGTCTTTTGTTTGTTCTTGGTTCTTCATGGGGCTTGGCATGAGGGCCTGAGCATTTTTGCTCAAAGCTACTGCTCTCCCACTCTCAGCCACACTGCCACTTCTGGTTTCTGGGGGTTAATTGGAGATAAGAGTCTCATGGACTTTCCTGTCTGGACTGATTTCAAACCATGATCCTCAGATCTCGGCCTCCTGAGTAGCTAATAGTACATGCATGAGCCACTGGCTACTAACTTAATCTGGATTTTGAAAGTCTTCCAAGGTCCATATATTGAAGGCTCGGTCCTCCTCTTAGCAGTTCTACTGGGACGTAAGAGAGCCTTTACTAGGTAGAGCCTAGTAGAAGGAAGTTGTATCATTGGGAATGTGTTCATAATGGTTTACTCCCAGGATCTTCCCAATCTCCTTCTCTTTGCATGTTTACTGACATGTTGTAACTGACCTCCAATATGTGTACTTGTGATGTATTGTCCTAGAACAGGCCCAAAGCAGCTATGGTGGGGGGGGGGGAATCACTGACTATGAGCCAAGATAAACTTTTTCTTCAAATTCTTTTTCTCGGGTGTTTTGTCATGGTAAGAGAAAAGATGGCTAAAGCAGCATTGACACACACTCAATTTCCTTCCACCCTTCCCTGATTTGCTAAGTCTCCAAAATTTAAGCCATGATTGACCTCCCCCCCCCCCCCCCCCCCCCCCGCCACTTCCTTTCATTTACAGCTTTCACTAGATTTGTGGACATTGTCATTCTGACCTGATTACTTGTATAAGTTTACCTGACATACAAACTTTCATTTTGCTTCACAGACATATAAGCATTGCTAAGTCAATACCTAGTGTTTAAATTTGGCTGTATTACTGGCCCATCACCCAGGACCATGACCCAGATCTGCTTATGACCCAAGTCCGCTGAACATTTTTAATGAAACTATAAGCCAAAAACCTCTAATGGTCTTTACAATTGTCCCCTTCAGATTATAAATATTGAATGTGAATAATAGATACTGGAAAAATTCAAAATGTTGATAGCCAAAAAGAACCCTAAAAATAAAATGAGGAATATTGAAGCTACATACAAAATCCTATGATTTGAGTATTTTGTATTCTTTTTGTAAGTTTCATAGAACATAGCATAATAAAGTCTTGGAGTGATATTTGAAAATAACAGTTGACCACTAATCTTAAAGTAAGCCAAGTTATAACTACTGAGAAATCTTTAAAGAAAACTAATAATAATAATAAAACTACTACTACTACTACTACTAGAAATATATTGTATTGCCTCCACACAATGATAGCTCTTTCCCTCTTTCCCTCCCTCCTTCTCTTCTTCCATCTTCAACCTCTTCCTTCCTTCCCTTCCTCCCTTCCTCCCTTCCTCCCTTCCTCCTTCCTTCCTTCCCTTCCTTCCTTCCTTCCTTCCTTCCCTTCCTTCTTTCTTTCCCTCCTTCCTTCCTTCCTTCCAAGTATCAGGTAATCCATTAAGATCTGCAATCCACCATTTTGAATTAAGTTTTGTACAGGAAAATGGCTAGTGCTCTCATCTCAGTCTACTGTATTTGCATTTCTAGTTTTCCCAGCATCACATGTTGAAACAATTGCTTTTTATCCAACGGATGTTCGGTACCCTTGAGCAACTTTTCTTAGCTCTGTAAAGAACTGAAATCAAGGATAGACTGCTACCCTGAGAACTAGGGAAGAACTGACAGAGCCACAGATTACTGAGATGTAAAACCTACAGTGACTGGAAACTGGTAGACTCACTTAAAGATAACAAGCTGAGTATATTCTTCATGTGAGCCACAGCCCCATCCTGTAGTTCAGGTGTACAGTGCCTGACTAGTGTGTGTGAAGCCTTGGGTTTGATTCTTTGTAGAAGAAAGAGGAAGAAGAGGAGGAGGAGAAGGAGGAGGAATGTAACAAAATGAAATGAAAGAATGTAACAAAATGAAATGAAGGAAAGAAAGGATGGAGGAACTGGCGCAAGATGAATGTGAACCAGTTTGTGAGTTCCCCTTGCATACCTTACATACCCAGCTTTGCTGAGTTTCTTCAGGAATTCTACTTCTCATGGTGCAGATCTGACAGAGATCCCCCTGGGAGTCCATCACAGAAGAGAAACAAGAACCATCATTTATCCACTATGGTGGAAAACATCCATGGCATCAGTAATTTAAAAAAGAAATGGGTAGATCATAGGAGATTTTGTTGTTGTTAATGATGATGCTATGTATTTAACTCAAGGCTTTGCAAAGGCTAGGCAAGATTTTTACCACAAAACTACATCCTCAGCCTTGCAGGAGATTTTTTTCTAAACAGTTCAAGTATTCAGTAGGGCACTATGCATTACACATGATAATACGTATTACAAAACCTGTAAAACTCATACAATACAAAGAGTGAATGCTAATATCAGACAACAAAATAGTTAATAAAAATATCTCAGCATTAACTTACAAACTGTAATAAACATGCCATGTAAATAAATGTTAACAATGAAAATGGTACAGTTGGGCCAAGTAAATAGGAACTTTGGGTACTACCTTCTTGGATTTCCTGAAAATCTACAACTCTTCTAAGAAATTATTTAGAAACTATGAAACCCAGTGAGCACATGTTTGACATCTCAATCCAAATGGAAAATATTCCAACTAAATATTGTAGTATTTCTTTCTAGTCTCCAACAAGTATAGAGAACATGCTGTATTATGGACCCCAAGATTCAACAAAACGTGGATTGATAATAAGTTTATAACAATCCATGTATTGAGCAGTACATACTTTTCTCCCATCATTATAACCTAAACAATAGAGTAGAACAAACGTTCCCCATGTATTGGGTATTGTAAGTCTACTAGAGAGGATTTAAATTATATAGAAAAAGGGCTGGGAAGGTGGCTGAGTGATAGAGTGCTTGGTTAGCATGCATGAAGCCCTGGGATTGATTCCTCAGTGCTACATAAACAGAAAAAGCTGGAAGTGGTGCTGTGGCTCAAATGGTAGAGTGTTAACTTAGAGCAAAAGAAGCTCACGGATTGTTACAATGCTTGATAGTTACAGTGCTTGCTCAAGTAACTGTAAACCCCCCCATACAGTATTTTTACAATTAAAAAAAAGTATTTAAAAAAAAGAAAAGAAAAAGAAGCTCAGGGACAATGCCCCGGCCCTGAGTCTTAGCCCCAGGACTGGCAAAACAAAACAAAACAAAACACACAAATAAATAAAATATAAAAAATGAAGTATATAGGAGGATATACTTAGGTTCTTTGCAAAAGCTATGCTGTTTTAGAGCAGAGACTGAGGCATCCGGGATTTTGTTAGTTTTGGAGAATGGTGAAGGGAAAGCTCTAGTGAAAAGCCACCTCCTGCCACAGTTCTGAACCTTTAAATGTCTGACAAAACCCTCTTGGTGTTTTTACAACCCCTTTGAAATTTTGTGCTTTGCCAGTGTGAAATTTAAGCTAATGCATTTTTCACCTAAAGCCTACCTTACCCATTTTCTAAGGCCTCCCATCAATAACCTCCTGAGTTAACAGTTTCACTAATGGTGATATGCCCATCACACAGAAGAATTAAGAATAGCTAGAGAAGAGGGGAGAAATTAGTAGTTTCTCCACCAGAAGACTTATCAAGGTTATTCGTAACTTCTCTAAGTCACTTTCAAGAAGGGAATTACCAGGCTTCTAGCTATGGAAGCCCAGAGCTTGAGGATCTTATGTAGTTGGTTTAGAAAATGGACTGAATTCAATTTTGTGATACGCAGCCATAGAGCACTGACTGAGCAAATTGTGGAAAGTTTCCACAATTTTCTCCCTGTAGAAGTGGAGAAAGACCATATTTACCTAAGGCTGTCATTACCTTTACAGGAAATACTCTGTGGACACTAGCAGCTAGCATATTGCAAGTACACAAAAGATAATAGCTACTATTTGGATCCAAAGGGACTTTAAGTTATTTCATGATGGAACAGTGAATTTCAAAGACATGGCATTACTTGTGAAGATCAAGAAACAATTTCCTTAGTAGATTGCCAGAATTATCGACTATTCTCATTTGTGGGAAAATTTAAGTAAGAAGAACTTTCTGTCTCCAGTCAGGAGAGACTTGAAAGACTTGTGATAGAGAAGTGTCTCTACAACATTTGCTCTTCTTTCTATAATCTCTCTCATCTTTCTGGGCCACTTCAACAACTAGGGAGGGAAGGCTAAGGAGAAGTAAGCAAGAAGATTTTTGAAAATAATGTGTTAGAGATTTAAGAACTTCCATTCAAAGGAGCTTCTTCTTTCCAGATTTTGTCAGATGAGGGGAAGTGCAGGGAGGGGCTCATTACCCACCTGCCAGGTGACCCTGGGCTCCATCCTGCTTTACATGTATCTGTGTATGTTTAGAAGGATTGCTTTAGGGCAAGAGTCAAGGAACAGGCTGAAATTTTATTGTTGTTATTTTCAAAAATATATACGTATCACTAAGCTGTTAAATTTTATTAACCTGGGTCTTGGTAAACAGCCATTCCTTTACTGTCCTTATCACTACACCACCTACAAATCAGCAATGGAGATTATACTATAGTTAAATTAGAATCATCTCTAGAGAAAGGGTGGGAGGGAAAATTGAGGATTTTTGTGAGTTCATACACTTCCTGCCTCCAGGCCTAACTCAGTCTCATTTTCACATCTCTGCTGCAATGTAACATGCTAGGAATATCATCAGTTAAATATACTTTCCTCCATTCCTCTGCTCCTCAGAATCAGCAATGTGTTTCTATCAGTCCACGCCACTCATTTCCACCATTCAAATGTACAAAATGTAAACACTTATTTGTTAATTTGCTATTACACTGATTTTTAGCTCCCTGACAGTAAACACTATATTTGTTTTATTCACAAAAATGCATCATTCCTTCCATATTACCCAACACAGTGACACTCTATACTGCTGATTAATTAACTAAAGAAATCAATGCACATTATGTTTTATTTGTTAGAAAAATATCCCTTTCTCCATTTAGGACCCGAGAAACAAATTATGGAGTTTAATTCTGAAAACTCAGTACAGTCATTTCTTCCACCTTCAGTGTATGTAGTAAAGGTTTCAAGCTAGTTTACAAATTAGTTGAAACCCCAAATGAAGAAGCATATGTTGAGGAAAGCAAAATAGGATATGAATATAAACTCTGTGAAGTATTTGTTAGTTACAGTGGGTTCTTTCCTTGCATATTTCAAGAATTATTTTTTTAAGTGAGGCTAAGATTATTTACCAATTAGGATCCATTCAGCCAGCAGATAATAGGTCTTAGATAAGTTAGGACAATAAAATATAATCCAGCTTGATATAAAGGTCAGAGCAGTTGATATATGAATGTGACAAGACACCATTATTGGAAATTGAGTTTCTTAAAATTAAAACAAAAAGGTTTGGGATTTTAGTAATATTTGCAGTCAATAGTAAGCAGATAAAAGTTTCATAATGACATATTAGCCAAGACTTTTCTTTTTCTAAGTGACCAATGCATCATGTAATAAAAAACATATATTTTTAAGATTAAGTATTGCAGGGACATTTTATCTGAAATCATTTGCTATTATTTAATATAAAAACCCCTCTGATACTGTAAGTGAAGGCTGACAATAGCAGGGGGACTTTGAAAGATTATTTTTAATATTTGGCATAATGATCTACAATGGTTCTGACGGCTCCAATCACTCAAAAATTGGATTAAAATGCTAAATTTGAATCTTCGAACATTTCTTTAATAACTATGAATGTTTGGGGATACTTTTATAACTATGGTGTCTTTTGACCCTGTGTTTATCTTTTCAAACTTTATAAAGGTTTTTCGGCTCCTAGAAGCAGCACAGTAATTATTTGAGGGAAAGTATCCTAACTTGTATTTATTTTTTTTTAAAAAATCTCCTGAGATTATGAAAAGTTTCTAGCCTTAGAAAGGTATGGATTTAGTGGAAGTAAAGAAGGAAAAGTCAAATTAAAAATTTACATCTCGAAAAGTCAAATTAAAAATTTTACATCTCGTCTAAAAAGCAACTCAAGATGGATGATGTTTTAAGTGTCAAACATAAAAAATATAAAACTAAACAAAAGCAGGACAAACTCTTCGGTACTTAGGACTGGACCAAGAGATCTTAGCTTCACACCCAAATCTATTGGTAATAGTGCCCAAAACAACAACAACAACAAATAACAGTAATGACACCAAACCTAGCATGCAGAGAAAATGGATGACTCACACCTAACTGGCAGCATGGAACATGAACTCTGACCACCAGTTTGACAGGTGCTTTTCTGTGTCTTTGTTAATCTTTTTGAAATACAAATGGATTTACCACATAACCAGAATTAGACCCTTGGGAATTTATCCCAGAGAAATAAAAATCTTATTTACATGCCGAAACTTGTAGCTGTATGTATCATGAAATGCTATTTGGCTTACATTTCACATAGTTTATACAAATATTTTTCGAGTTTTTGAAACCCATTTTGCCACTCTTTTCTCTGTTTCCTTGGGGCATATCTTCTTAAATATGTAAGTTCAATAGAATTATGGTCTCTTGTTAGCTAATTCAATTTCTGGCCAGTAAAAGCGTATCAATGATTAGTCCATAGTAAAAAAAAAACCATAAATGCATATTGACACATGCCTGGAAAAAAATCATATTTCTAATATGATAAAGTATTTGAGAAATGGAAATTTACTATTAAAATACCCTCCTTCATATATTTTTCAGAAAGCACTTCACCTGTGTCTGAAATATTTGATCCAACCAAGTTTAGAATTTGAAAAGATGAGTTAAACAAATCTGTACTTAAATCATTGCATTTCAACCTCCACTTCTGTTCTCAATATGACATCACGATCAGAGAAGAATTATGCACAAAATCAGCAAGGTGATTCAGGGGACCTTAGTACCTGGACTCCTGGCTTCTAGCCCTGCTTGCTCCATGGCCACTTTGCCATGGTGAGGAATTCACCCCTCCCCACCCCCACCCCTGGTGTGTTTGATTCTTCCTTTGGGTTAAGTCCTCCTAGTAGTTGTTAGCTAAAATAAAATACATTTCAGCAGGGGAAATGTCTTTTATAGTAAAGGTGTGATTCCACTATGGGTTCTAAACTTAGTTCTGCCACAAATGAGTTACCTGAATTTTGGGAAAACAGAAGATCCATGCCACTTTATGAAATTAGTCTTGTGACAATGATTCATGGTCAAGTCAATAGCTTGTAAGCTGATTCTTTGGCCAAGGAATACTTTGCTGGACTGAAATCTAAGAGACAAGCCAGAATGTGAGAGTAGTAAGCGAAGTGGCCATGGAGCAAGCAGGGCTGGAAGCCAGGAGTCCAGGTTTCGGCTGTCCTTCCAAGGGACCCTGCAATTTCTCGTTTCTCTGAGAGTAGTCTGAAAGATTCATAATTAGATGACCCTTCCAGTTTCAAATTTTCATAAGTGACTGTTAGAGAAAGAGAAAGATCCTGCAGAGTGAATCTTAAGGAGATGTAGGGACTTGTATAGCTCGGGGACGTAGTCCAGAGCTCGAGGAGATGAGAAGGAAATGCTGGGGTGTAGACCCCAAGCTGGTCCACTGTACTCTAGCCTAGTACTTTATTGTGGCTAAATGACATCACCCATGGGGAGTAACTCAGTCCCAGCACTTAAGGGCCATCAGAACTTTCTGTCCTGCAGAAGAAACGAAACAGTGAAAGAAGACCAGGAACAAGCCAAAGTGACTTCCTCCCTCCATGTTTGCATATGCAAATAGACCTTCAGGAAGCTGATAAGAATGGCAGAAAGGGGAACCTGGATAATAAAGAAACTATAGACCCCTCCAAAATATTTGCTAAAGGAATCACTGAAATATTGCTTCCCGGATGTCATGGGAAGAGACAAGATTGGAAAGCAAACATGTTCTTGATCAGTTCTTCAACCATAATGGAGCTGGCCCCAAGAAAATGGTACTTTACCTTTCCAAACCAGGTTTTTGTGTCATGTTGATTAGTAATGACCAGCTGGTGTGGAAAGCTACTGATGATCTTGGCAGTTCAATTCATACTGAAGCCAAGATTGATTACCTGACAGATCAGTGTTGGCATCCAGAGTTTGGCTAAGTATTTGCCTCTGACAATGAACCAGTGGAGAACAGCAATACTTGCACTATTTAGTTCTTCCAAAAGTAGCTTCCTATTGGATCAAGAGATCCTTACTAGGAAAGATAAAAGTATGTATGGGAAAATTTTTTGTTCTCAGAACCAATCACTAAATCCAATGGAAGCAATGTATTCTGTGACAAGAATGGTCATGCATTTAAACTGGGGTTTTTTTTTTGGCAAGAATAAATATATATTTAACTATAATTATTTCCAAATCAAAAAGCAGTCTTCATGTATTGGATTTTTCAAAGATGACAAGTTTCAAAGTGTGTTTGGTGGAGTGTTTGCAAGTCACAGCTTCTGACATTGATGATTATCTTACTGGAACATTTTCATTCTTGTTATTGTATTTTGTGGCCAAGGAATTTAGCGCAGCAGGGGATGTCCTGGTATAATTGGTAGATAAAAATTAAACCAATGAGCATAAGAAACATGATCTTTCCACAGATGAATGGTAGAAATAATATCTGGCCAGCAACCTTTATAAAGAATTCTGTTTCCATGCCATAAAAGAGTTTTATTTTGTGAAAGATAAATTGCACAATGTCTCCTAATCTTGATTCTGTAAAATCTCTTGTTGTGTTTGGTCTTCTGTTGCATTTTTTTTCTAATTTCAAACCTCTGATAAAAGAATGTCTTGACAGCAATGAAGTTGTTTGTCTTTCAGAGTTAAGTTTCAGCACATAAAACACAAATCAGATAAACCAAAGCAGTAGGTTCAACAAGATATAAATTTATTTTTCTTTCATGGAAAAGGAGTTTGCTAATACATATTCTAGGAATCATGACGTTGCTTCCAATTTGTAAAACTATAACTTCATTTGTTTAGTGTTTCTGACATCATAAACACAAAGTATCTATTTCTTGTTACAAGAAGTCCACTTGGGGTCTGGATATCACATATTTAACCAAGCCATCAGGGAGAAAGAAGAGAGGCACAAAGATGTGTCTTTCTGTATTTAAAGTGCTTTATAGTATTGCTCACAACATATTGTTTTGTATGTCATTGGCCAAAATATAATAACATGAAGACACTTGGTGAAATATGCTATTTTTATTTTTTATAACGATAAATCTTTCCATACACAATACTATATTGTCTATATCATATTACATAATCTAACAATTCATTATAGGCCTCTTAAATATTTGTTATCTTTCTTTTGAGATTTAGTGGCTCATAGACTACTGGAGAATGATGATACTAGGTTAAAGAATCTTTCCTTACAATTGAGTTGTGCTTATTTTCTATCTGAAATAATTTGTCTTTTTATTATCATTGCTAAAAAACTTACAATTCAAATAAAAAATGTAGTAGATATGATTGTTATATAATTTCAAAAGAAAAATATATAAAACCCAGAAATAATTCTAATAGAAAGACTTATTTCCTCACCTGAAGACTTTCTAGAAATCTTCCTTTAGGGGCTAGGGGTTTAGCCCAGTGGAAGGGCGCCCTCCCGGCACACCCAAGGCCCTGGGTTCGGTCCTCACCCCTGGGGAAAAAAAAAAAACTACAATAGAAATCTTCCTTAATAAGGTTTTAATTTTTGTAAAGTAGAAATGTTAGATAATTCTTCCAAGTTTCTTATGGTGTAAATTAAACCAGTACTGTAGATATCACTATAAGAATCCAACACAATAACATAATAAGCAATATACAAACATCAATATCAATATTTCATATTTATGACTTTCATTCTAAAATAGCATGCAGTGTAAGGTTTTTTTGTGTGTGTTTTGCTTTGTTTTGTTTTATGGTTTTGAGTTTTTTTTTGTTGGTCATGGAGCTTGAAATATGGGCCTGGGTGCTGTCCCTGAGCTCTTCAGCTCAAGGTGAGTGCTCTACTACTTGAGCCACAGTGCCACTTCTGGTTTTGTGTTGGTTGATTTGAAATACAAGTCTCACAGATTTTCTTGCCTGGGTGGCTTTGAACTGTGATCCTCAGATCTCAGCCTCCTGAGTAACTAGGATTACAGATGTGAGCCACCAGCACCCAGCTTGCAGTATACTTTTTGCAAGATAAAATTACCCAAAATTATTATTTTTTTAAATAAGTTTTTTATTGTGAAAATACTTTACAGAGGGGTTACAATTACAAGAGCAAGGTAATAAGTACATTTCTTATCAAGTATTGTTGCCTGCTCCTTTGTTTTTCCCCTAGCATCCCTTCCTTTCCATCTCCACAACTACATTCCCACCCCCACCCCCCCTAAACTGTAAAGTTTGTTTTTTGACATAGCATCTTGTATATCTCATTGTTGCAATGGGTCAACCTGTATCCTTATTTAAACAATTTTTTCCCCTTTCCCTCCCCAATTTATACCACCATCAAATACAGTGAAAACAGGGGTTATACCATGGTGGAGGGACATACAAAGCATCAAAAAAAATTACATGGTACCTTATAAATACATTAGAAACAATAGCAAGAAAGAAAAACCACTAGTGTCCTTACCTTGGGGTTCATTTTGCTTAACGTCATCTTGTCTGACCTTTTTCTGCTTGTCTAGGACATATACTAGTTATTGCAAATAAGGGAAACCATGGGACCTATGTTTCTTTGGGCCTGGCTTACTTCACTTAATATATTTTTTCCCAAATCTTTCCATTTCCTAACAAATGGGGCAATGTCATTTTTTTTCTGATGGAGGCATAGAATTCCATTGTGTATTATATACTACATTTTCTTGATCCATTCTTCTACTGAGGGGCATCTGGGTTGGTTCCATATCTTAGCTATGGTAAATAATGCTGCAATAAACATAGTCATGCTGGTAGCTTTAGTGTGGTCTTGTTTGTGATCATTTGGGTAAATGCCCAAAAGTGGGATTGCTGGGTCATAGGGATGCTCTATGTGGAGTCTTTTGAGGAACCTCCATACTGCTTTCCAAAGTGGTTGAACAAGTTTGCATTCCCACCAGCAATGCAGTAGGGTTCCCTTCTGTCCACATCCCCTCCAGCATTCTGTTGTTATTAGAGTTCTTGATTATAGCCATTCTAACTGGGGTGAGGTGGTATCTCAATGTTGTTTTGACTTGCATTTCTTTTATGGCTAGAGAGGTTTAGCATTTCTTCATGTGTCTATTGGCCATCCTTCTTTCCTCTTCAGAGAAGTTTCTCTTTAAGTCTTTAGCCCACTTATATATTGGGCAGTTGTTTCTTTGAAGATTTGTTGTTGGAGGATTTAATTTTTTGAGTTCCAGGTATATTTTAGATATGAGACCCTTGTCTGTTGTTTGGCTAGTGAAGATCTTCTCCCAATCCGTGGGCTTTTTCTATCTATCATGCTAGCTATGTCCTTTGCCATACCGAAACTTTGCAACTTCATGCAATCTCATTTATCCAACCTTTCTTTGATTTGTTGTGTTTCTGGGTCTCTATTAAGAAAATTTTGACCTGTGCCAAGGAGACCTAGGGTTTCTACTATTCTGTCCTGTAATGTTTTCAGGTGTCTGCTTTGATTCCAAGGTCTTTGATCCATTTGGAGTTGATTCTGTTGCAGGGTGATATATAAGGATCTAGCTTTAGTTTTCTACAAGTGATTAACCAATTTTGCCAGCACCATATACTGAAGAGGCTGTCTTTTGTTCGTTCTACTTTTTTAGCACCCTTATTGCAGATTAGGTGGCTATAGATCTGTGGGTTCATTTCTAGGTTTCCAATTCTATTCCATTAGTCCTGAAGTCTGTTCTTGTGCCAATACCAAGCTGTTTTGATTATTATGGCTTTGTAGTAGAGTTTGAAATTTGGAAAAATACCAAAAATTATAAACAAACGTTTTCTCTTCCTCTGTATATATGCAATGAAAGTTAATTATTTTTGCTGCTATACTTTTTTTATTTTATTGGCATTTAATTTTCCATTGCTTGTTCATTCATTTGTAGTATATCTGCAATATTTTTCTCAAAGGTTAATTATTTTGATAGTTTTCTTATCATCTTCTCTTGCTAATGCCGAACCTCTGAGTTCTATTCTGCCCATATGTTTGAAGGGTAGATGGGTTAGCAAAACCTCTCCAGCCTCACATTCAGCTACAATGCATCTCACAGCTAATAGCTGGCAGCAGTCTTGCTTACAATGTTGGCCTCTCAGATTGACTGTCAAAGATCTTGCAATGGTCTCCATAGTTCTTACTCTGAAACAGCCCTGATCTCCCCACTGCACTCTTTATTGGCTGGTTCCTGTCTTGTACCTTCTACTACAGACTACTGATGCTTCTTGCAGTTTTCATTCCAGTAGTTTGGCTTGGGTCTATTTCAGGGGGAAACCAAACCAATTTCAAAACATAAAACCAAAAGGGAATGAATGCCAAGCTTAGAATCCAAACAACTTTTTAGATGTAGCAAGTTTATACTAATTCATTTGAGAAAATTAGTCATGTAGGAATGCCATACTATATTATTTTATGTAGGTTTTCAATCAAGCAGCCAGTAAGACTTATCAAAAACAACCCACACATTGTAGGCAAAATGGCAATAGATATTATCCCAGGCATAAGCAAAGCATCCCAGACAGAATCACAGAAAATAAAGCACAAACTCTAGAAAAGATCATATATGTTCAAGGCAGAGGAACAAGAGCCCATATATAGTGCTGGGTAACTTCTCAGAAAGATGTCAAACTATAGAACACACAAACTAGTGGCCAAAGGAAGAATGTACATGCCTACTTCCCCCAAAATGCATTCCCAAAGGGTTTTATGAAAAAGCCAAGGCAAATGTTTCATAAGATTATTCATTTTTTCCTCTGACATATGTTCTTGCAATGTGTGTCACTAAGCATTATTTTATTTATTAATTAATTCTGTCTGGGTTTCCCCTCAATACTAATTTGTTTATTCATTTAAAAAACTATCTTTTCCCCATTTCAAAGAAGCCACAGAAATGTTATTTTCTAAACCAAAGAAAGCCTTTAAAAAATGTCTAACCATTTATCTACAGTTTCTTTGAGTTAAGAAAATATTTTAATAAAGAAGAGACAAGAAAATGAATTTTTAATCCCCGCTTTGAGTGGACCAAAATTGTGTGTGTTCATTGGGTGTTTGTTTCCCTCTTTTTTTTTTCTTCCCCCTCAACAACCATTCTGCTAATGTTAACATCTGGCTTCCATGCTGCATTTTCTGGGTACCTTTCTCTGCCTTTTTCCCCTGATCAGTTTTATATTAGACCTTTATGTTTTCATTATAACCTGGCAGCAAGAGCTCCCTTAAATAGAAAGAGTGAATGAAGGCAATTTTTTCCATTAACAATATATTTCCCTTTGGGGTCTCTGGCACATTATTGTTCTTCTTTTATTTATTTATTTGTTTGTTGTTTTTTGGTCAAGGAGCAAAAGCCCCAAGAAAACTGTCTTCATTTGTGGAGCATTATTATAGAGCCTATCTAAAAGCTTTAGGTTTGGTTTCTTCTTAGGAAAGCATCCTAAAATATTCCTGTAAATAAATTCAGTTTGGCACAACCATTCATGCATTTGTGTGTCAACACTGGGCTAACCACCTGCCTTATAATGCCTTCTTCCCCAAGTGGTTAAAATGGAGAAGGTGGTACAGATGAAATTTCCTAGTAAGGTAAATTATCAAATATGTTTCTCCACTAATCTGCATACATTTCTGAAATCACAAAATAATACATACAATAGCCCAAGTATGTCTCTTTTATTAGGTCTCTATGATTATAATATGCCATGAGTTAAGATGTATATAATTTTATTGTATATATACATATGTAATTACACATAAACATACATAGAGACAAATGATATCATATATGAAATTAATCAGTGCCCTAAGATCATAGGCACATAGATTGTATGAATTATATACTATGCCTAGTATATATTATGATTACATATATTATATAATATCTAATGATAATATATGTATTTATATCGAACATTAAGACATTACCAGTTCACAAGTTTAGCATAGTATTTAATGAATGCTGAGGTCACCTGTGTCCATGACACATTCTACTTGGAGAAAGAAAAGCTGAATCAGCTGTTTATGTAATTGTTCATGTAATTTTCCCAGTATCAGAGAATCTTAAGCATGGACGTTGGAATTGAAACCAACAATTTTTTGTAAGCTCTTTACTCTTTCTACCATTTCACAACTTGCTGGTGTGTTTTTTTAAACAAGTTTTTTTTTATTGTGAAAATACTGTACAGAGGAGTACAGTTACATGAGCAAGGTAACGAGTACATCTATTATCCAACATTCTTGCCTCCTCCTTTGCTTTTCCCTTACCCACCTCATCAACTATTCCTCCCCTCACCCCTAAATTGTAAAGTTCATTTCGACATAGCCTCTCATACAGCTCATTGTTGCGATGGGTCAATATGTATCCCTATTTAAACATTTTGTTTTTTCCCTTCCCTTCCCCAAATTATACCAACATCAAATACAGTGAAAACAGGGGTTATACCATGGGGGAGGGACATACAAAGCAACAAAAAAATCACATTATTATATTTTTATATCATGTTTCATATCATGTTGTTTGCCTTTGTAATCCATTAAACCCTGTCGGTAATATACAATAGATAAAAGGAGTATACAAAATATTTTAAGCACTTTAAGCACATATTGCACACTATGTCAATTTCTATTCGAAAGTAAAATAATCTTCTTCTTTCCCTGTTTGGATCCCTTTTATATTTTTCTCTTGACTTATTACTCTTGGTAGGAATTCCACTACTGTTTTGAAAAGGAGTTGTCGTCCTTGTCTCATTCCTGATTTTAGAGGCAATGGTTTTAGGTTTATACCATTAAGCACAGTACTGGCTGTAGATTTATCATATACAGGCTTTATTATACTAAGGAATGTTCTATGCATTCCTAGCTCCTCCACAGCTTTTATCATAAAGAGGTATGGAATATTGTCAAATCTCTTTCTCCATCTATTGAGATGATCGATCATGTGGTTCTTGTCTTTGCTTCTGTTGATGTGTTGCATTACATTAATTGATTTATTTATATTGAACCAGATTTGCATTCTTGGAATGAATCCCATTTGATAATAGTATATGGTTTTTTGGTTAATTGTTTAATTCAGCTGGCCAAAATTTTATTGAGAAGTTTTGCATAGATGTTCATCAAAGAGTTGGGTCTATAGTTCTCTTTATTGATAAGTCCCTTTTTGGTTTGGGGATGAGGGTTATACTGGCTTTGTAGAATGAGTTTGGTTGTGATCTTTCCCTTTCAGTTTCATTAAAGATGAATGTGAGAGTTCTCCTTTGAAGGCCTTATAGAATTCAGCTGTAAATTCATCAAGTCCTGAGCTCTTCTTGGATGGGAGGTCTTTATTACTATTTCAATTTCATTACTTCTAATGAATCTAGTTAATTGGTTTAAATATTCTCAGTTCAACTTGGGTAAGCTGATGTTCTCTAGAATTGCATCCATTTCTTCCAGATTTTCCAATCTGTTGGCATAAAAGTTTTCCATAAAGTAAATACAAGTTAAAACCACACTGAGATTCCACTTCACCCCAGTCAGAATGGCTAATATTGAGAAAAGGAACAATCAAAACTGCTGGTGAGGATGTGGCCAAAAGGGCACTCTATTACACTATTAGTGGGAATATGAAATTGTTCAACCACTCTAAAAAACAATATGGCAGTTCCTCAATAAACTAGATACCAGAGATATCTAGGCATTTATCCAGTACAGCATAAACAGGGCCACACTAAAATTACCATCACAAACATAGACACTGCAGCATTGTTTATAATAACCAAGACATGGTATCAACCTAGATGTCTATCAATGCATAACTGGATCAAGAAAGGTGTCACGAACACACGCACACACACACACACACACACACACACACACACACACACAGAGCAATGGAATTCTGCTTATCCATCAGAAAGAATGATATTGTACCATTTATAAGGAAATGGGAAGACTTAAAAAATATATATTAAGCAAAGTAATCCAGGCCCAGAGAAAAATGGGTTGCATGGGTTCCCTCACTTGTAATAATTAGAATGTGCCTATAAGTCTACAAGTAAACACACTGGGTAGTAAATAAGGGATTATAAATGAATTAACTAAAGTATAATATGTTATATGAATACTGCAAATAGTATAATTCCTTAGAAAGATTACGTCAAACCCAACAAAATAAGTACCAAGAAATGGATAGTTGCAAGGCTGGGAGGAGGGCCAAGGGAAGAAGAGTAGAAGAATGAAATGGAAGCAAGTATTCATTGTATATACCACAGAATTGAGAAATATACGGGAAGGGGTGAGACAAAAGGGGATGAAAACGTTGCAGTAAGAACTCAGATAAAAGTGCATAATAAACCGCTTTACGTGGCAAAAAAATTCAATATACAACCTAAACTAAGTAAGGGAAGGGGAGGTCAGGGAGGTGGTGAGAATGAGCAAAGGGGCGACATGAATCAAGAGACATTGTATTCATAAACTGCTTCAGTGAGTGACAACTCCTTTGTGCAAGTGCTTAATAATAATAAAAAGTGGTTTTAGAAAGAAAGTGAAATAATGTCAGCCAGATGCTAGAGGCTCCTGCCTGCAACCCTAGCTACTCAAGAAGTTGAGATTTGAAGATCTCACTTCAGTGTCAGCCAAGGCAAGAAGGTCCTTGAGACTCTTGTTGCCAATAAACCATTCAGAGAAAGCTAGAAGTAGAGCTTTAGCTCAAGTGGTAGAGAGCTAGCCTTGATCAAAAGAAGCTTAGTGAGAATGTCCAGGCCCTGAGTTCAAGCCCCAGGACCACCAAAAAAAAAAAAAGTAAAATAATCTCCAAATGCATCAAAAGGTTCTTGTTATACCAAGGAAACACTACTGTGTTTTTTTTTTTTTTTTTTAATGAACAGCATCATTTGAAATCAATACAGGCTAAGAATTTTAGAAAAGCCCAGACTTGGTAGAAAACAAACACAGACAATTGCCACACCAATAGATATTGTCCCACAGAGAGCTTGTTAGTGGAAAGGAAAGGCCAATTCCTTTCTTCCTATTTTATTTTGCCTTTAAAATTTGACTTGACAAATCATAAACTCAATGACCTGTTGTGATAAAAGAACAGAGCAAAAAGAAGGAAAAGGGAATAAAGAAATCACCTTCAACATCACTTAGTTTAAAAGGAATAATAACCAAAGTAGCTGTTTACAAATTGATACTTTGGTTGCATACATACCTTATTGGTAACTCTGAGTAAGAAATTGAAAGCTAGAAATGTAGGAATAAAATATGCTTTGTGTCTGCCTGAAAACCTCAAGGAGACCTTGATACCGCTTAACTTTTCCTGACCTGGCCACTTCCTGCCCAGCCAAGGCTCTGCCAGCTCATCTGGGGACAACCTACAGTCACAAAGGTAAATGTTCTGAAATAAACACATTCCAGGAAAGGTTACTTAATGGCTTTCCATGGATTTCAAAAATCACTTTCCAACTATGTCAGGCCAAAAAAAATTCTGATAATTTATGTTACCCAGATGTTAAGAAATCCAACAGCTTTCACTACTCATAAATTTAACAGCATTAAGCACCTGCTGGCTCCAAGCTATGACTCCTGCCAAGAAGGAAGGAAAGAGCTTTGCAATACACTAATAGGCTCCTTCCCTTACCATCCAAGCGGAGTTCTGGTCTCAATCCTGCAGCTTCGCACCCTCCCCAGCCTCCCACAGAGAGGTCCTGGGGCTCCATACACTGCGAACTGCACAGACCCACTCTGCCAGTTCTACATGGGATGGAGCAAGCTGAAAATGCAGGTGGGATGTGCGCAAGATCTGAATCCCAAAAACACCATAGCTGTTAGCTAAATGAACAAACAAGAGGCATTGAAGTGAACTAAAATAATAACAAGACTAAAACAGTGCACAATGAAATTGTAAACTGTTATTTTCTTTAAATACATGTAGCTCCTTTTAAACTATTTAGTCCCAGTTTTTTTTTTCTGTCCCTTCTGGCAAACTCTAGAACTCCTGTGATGAAAACTGTTGGTTTTAGATTCTATTCCTTTTTTGTAATTCTCTCTCTCACTTTCTCTCTCTTTCGCTCTCTCTCTGTGAAGGAAGTACTCATGGACATTCTACTCATAGGATTAGGGAGAGCTGAAAGAAGTTGGTTGAGAAACACACTACAGCACAGGAAACATGCTATCTGATTTGTATAAATCTATAATTGGGCTAAATCCCTTTGTAAGGAAGTTATAGATTATCCTCATTCAGAGGGTGGTACAGAATTTTATTCACATAATTTTCAGATAAAGCGAAGCACTCTTCTCTAGCTCTTCAGGGAGTTGAGCCCAAGACATCCCTAGATGTATTTCATTATCTCTTAACCTTTTTGTGGTAGCATGCGTTTTCAGCCATAGAGCTGGAAGATGAGTTTGGGTCTCCAACATGTAACTATTTCATCTAAGAAAAACCCTCAACGGGTGTATCATTTCCCCCGTGAAAGGCACATTATCCCCTGAATGGGACTCACCACCTGATTCTGTTCCTGCCAGAAATAGTTTACTACGAGGTGGAAAGCTCTGCCCTTCCCCATCCTTCATCACTTCACTCTATGACATTCCTTTGACTCTGCTGTTCATGTTTCCAAATCTGATTGGTTGGAGTTTTCTCTGCACTTGCATTCTCTGGCTCATCACAGAAAGATACTATGGATTCCATGTCCCCATTGATTGAATTATGCTGCAAGGTGAAAACATTTATTTCTTAGAGACTCTAGAAATAAGACCTTATCTCCTGCCATCTCTATCTCCACCATTCTTTAACTGAATGGAGTACAATATGCAAAGTCTCTGCTGTTTGTGCTCAGTAGTGAGGATGGCAATCTCTGCTTGCCTGGTTCTAATAGTGTAATTGGAAAAATGAACTCCTTTTCCTTTTATTTAAAAATTGACCTATCAATTGTGCATACAAATAAGCTTTAAAGTGATATTTCCATGAGTGCTACAAGCACTTACCAAATCCAGCCTTCTCCAGACCCCATGGCCTTTTCAACTGCTAAAATCACTATTGTACTTTCCAATTAACTGATTTTACAAGAGAGAATATTCAGTCAGTACTTTTCTCTCCATGCCTGGCTTATTTCACTTTATATAATGTCTTTCAGTTGTATCTATTCTTGTGGCAAATAAAAGAATTCTTCTAGAGGTAAAAACAAACTACAATGAGGTAGCAAGCAAGAAAAAGATGCAATCTATTTTGGCAGAAAAGAGGTGGATTTACTTTCCCCTGATTTCTAGTCCATTCATCAATCATAATCCCTAATAACTTTGAATGCTTACAGTGCATGAGGCACTATCCAAAACCCTTCCTAGTCATTTCACCCATGGTTCTCTCATCAGCCATGTAAGGAATTCAGCTCTGCAAAGTTAAATGGCTTTTTTCTAGAGTATAGAGTTGCATTGGGATCTGATATGGCAAGTATGAGACGTTTTAATGAGTACTTGGTACTGACTCTGAATAAAGATAGTCGTAGACACTAAAATACCTTCATAGCTACAGCCGTAGCCACTAAAATACCTTCTTATTGATTTTATTTCTTCACAGATGCAACATTGATGACTTACAACTGGTTAACGTAGCAGCATCTACTCTAAGTTTTGTTCTCCAGCGTAATGAGATATGAGGAAGCAATGTTGTTGGCAGCATTGTTATTTAATGTGCTTTTCAGTAAAAGAGTCTATATAAATTATCATCATTAATCATTCATGGAAAAATGAGCACCAAGTGGGTGAAGTTTTCTAAGGAAATAAGGAAATATTATCCTAGGTTATTAAAATGTAAGTAGATTTCTATATACAAGAGTTATAGCCATAAGGGAGAAAATACAAGCTTAAGCAGCCAATGGAACTCAAGTTAAATGATTAAACCAGTATGAAATGTTTAATTTTAAGTGGATTCTGTCAGGCTCTGAAATTTAAAGATAACCCACAAAAAGAGGTTCCATAAAAAATGATAGAAAACAATGTAAGTCCAATTAGCAAAAACAATAATAAAAGAGTAATAATATACTTTTCTTAGGCTGGTCTATTACCTCATCAAACCCACTATTTAGAGACAGCACAGTACAGCTAGGAAACTCTGAAAGATTCTATCAGATAGAAATAGAAGAAAACAAGTGATGGAAATTTTAAAAGTTAGAAATGCATATGCAGAAAAGGCAAGCGAAGTGGAGAAAATATGAAAGAGTGTGCATGACCATGAAGTAGTGCAAACAGTCCAAGAATTAATGAAGTGACAATTTCCAGAGTTCACATCACTGATTATGAGGCAGTGATCATCATCTCTGAGTGTTCAACAGGACAAAGAAAAGCTGAACTTAAGCTCAGTACATGAAGAATTCCAAGAAATCTAAAGAATTTACCCACACAGCACTAAGTTTCAAACTGTCATTAAATTTTGCAAGCTTGTGACAGGAATCACTAAGAAAGTAATGTCTTCAAATACCTGGGAAACTAGATGAATCTGTATGCATAATTCTGTGACTAGAAATTGGAATCAAATGCAATATCAAAATAACTCTTTCTCAGCATGCAATGACTCTTGTGCTTCATTTTTAGAGAGACTGAGGATATGATGGGTAAGATTTTAATTATCTTGACTATATACATGCACTTCTATAATTAAATCACTTTACCATTACAGAATGTACATATATACCTAACATCATCTTGCATCCCAAATGTTTGTAAAAGTATTTATTCATTAAAAATAACACTAGAAAATGTCAGTGAGCTTCACCAAAGTTCTTAGAGTAACTAGAAATCTACCCTGCATTTTAGTCCTTTCTTATCCCTTCTCTTTAACAGCAGTTTACCTCCCCCACTCGCGCCCAGCCAAATGTTAATATATTCAGGAGAATGCTGGGCAGGAAGGATCATCAAGGACTTTGAATCTGTCTCAGAATTGAGCTAGCTTGAGTCTATTTCTGTGCCTACACCAAAAGAAAATTGATATTGTGACCTGAGTCTTTTAAGAGCTGTTACTTTTTTTAAATTGATAGTTCTCTATATTTTTTAAAGCAATGTAACTTTGTTTTTTTTTTGTAGATATATTGGATGCCAGTGAATAGTCCAGATTACTATTCTGTTACCCTTTCTGAATTTCCTTGTCTATTTTGCTGCTTGTTGTTTTAGATGAAATTAATTTTGTTAATCCCCAAAGTTATTAACAAAATAGCAATTGCAGTAATAAAATGTTTGTGAAAATTTAAAAAAAAAAACTAGAAAATGCCTATCACTTTCTAAGTTATGGAAATGCTCTCCACAATGTGAGTCGGTAAGATTTTCATTTTGTACTTAGAAGAATTCTCTAGGCCAGTAAGGTTTTAACTATATCAGGTAATGTTTTGACTTTTTTATTGTCAGTATGTGGGGCTTGAACTCAGGGCCTTTGTGATCAAAGCTAGTGTTCTACCACTTGAGCCACAGAGCCATTTCTGGTTTTCGGGTGGTCAGTTGGAGATAAGAATCTCATGGGGACTTTCCTGCCCAGGCTGGTTTCAAGCTGTGATCCTCAGATCCCAGCCTCCTGAGTAGTTAGAATTATAGGCATGAGCCAACAGTGCCCTGCTTGTTTTGACCACTTTTAGATAAATGACTATAGGAAAATTCTGGGGTATTGGCATTTTATTAAAAATTATTAACAAAGCAATCATGAAGGAAATTTCATTTCTTACTACTTGCTCTTCAGCTCCACGAACTGTCTGTCAGTCCTTGACAACACAATCCATCAATTTTTCCCCAGTATATCTCTTTGATCTGTGACATTGACATCTTTCCTGTTATCCAGGTCTAGAATGCGGAAAGACTTTGTATTTTAATGACTTGCTATTGGATGCAGATCCTTCAACCCGGTCCTCTCTCTATCTCTGGCTCTGCTTCTCTGACTCTGTCTCTGGGTGTGTGTTTGTGTGTAATTCTCTCCACAAAATCACGTGTTATCCTTTTATATCTGGTACCTTCTTTTTCAACACTAAAGTGTTGGTAGCCTACAAACAACAATGTCCATCTAATAATGCTGCACATTAATAGCCTACAAACAACAATGTCCATCTAA
The DNA here is from genome assembly GCF_019054845.1 of Dipodomys spectabilis. Classification (NCBI taxonomy): domain Eukaryota; kingdom Metazoa; phylum Chordata; class Mammalia; order Rodentia; family Heteromyidae; genus Dipodomys; species Dipodomys spectabilis. The sequence goes on along the minus strand of NW_024870886.1, from coordinate 194,366 downwards.
TAATGCTGCACGTTAATCACGTTGGGCTTCTCTATTTGTGAATAGAGACATTATTAGTGTTCCATAAAAACGTGATATACAAAACATTGCTCTAAATGAAGTTTTGTTATTTTTTTATTTCTAAGAAGGAAATGAGGTTGCATTAGTTAAGTGATATGACTGGCCGGGATACCAAAATGAAGTCGGTGCTAGCTAGCTTAATTTTGAAGGTTATTTTATTTTATTTTTGTCAGTTATGGGTCTTAAACTCAGGGCCTGTTCTCTGTCCCTGAGCATTTTTGCTCAAGGCTAGCATTCTACCACTTTGAGCCACAGCTTCATTCCTTATTTTTGAGTGGTTAATTGGAGATCCTCAGATCTCAGACTCCTGAGTAGCTAGGATTACAGGCATGAGCTACCGGAACCAGTCAATTTTAATATTTTATCTTCATATCAGGGCAGGAAAAATTGACATCTTGACGTTTAAAACATGATTAGGCCAATAAGGGATTTCACCAAAATTCAGAGTGTGTTGATTGGAAAAAAGAAAAACAATTTCATAATCTCCTCATGTTTTGCAGATAATAAGGAATCTATTACATTACTAGTGGCAATATTGAAGTAATACCAATTTACTTTATTTCTGCTTTTAATTTCCTTTATGTCATCACTAAAATAATTCTAGTATTTAAAAAGACACTTTGTGGAGGACATAAGGTGAACAAATGCAGGAAGGGTACTCAGTACAAACTATGTTGAAAATGAACAATACAACTTGTGGATGGGAACAGGAGGGAAGCATTGGAAGAGAAAGATGTCCAAACTGAAATGTATTCATTACCTGACTTATGAAACAGTAACCTCCCTGTATATCACATTTATAATAATAATTAAAATAATTAAACTCACTATGTGTATTTCTCTTTATATATATATGTATATATATACATTTATATACATATATATATGAATCCTGATGTACTAGTTCACACCTATAACCTGAACTACTTAGGAAGCAGAGTTGAGTTCAGGCAAACTGTTAGCAAGACTCTATCTCAAAGAATATGTAATACATCTTTCATCTCAGCTAGGCAGGAATATTACGGTCTCGGGCCAGTTTAGTAAAAATAGAAACAAACAACCAAAAAACCCATGAATTCCTATTTGAAAAACATCCAGGGAAAAAGAACTGGAGTTATGGCTCACTTGGTAGAGAAATGTCCTAGCAAGCATAAAACCTTGAGTTCAAACCAGAGTACTGTCTCCTACTCCCCTCCTCCACCCTCCACACCAAATCTGGCTCAATCCACCAAACTGACTTAAAGAACAAACATGAGTAGTACTGGAATTCCAGGTATTAGAGCCATGAGGTACGTCGAATTATAGCAAGAGCTACTTGAAGAAACTCTTAATTCTCTAAAAGTCATTCCAATTTTGATTTCCAGACCTTCAACACATGAATGCACTTGTAGACTTAAATAATAATCCTTGGGAAAGTGGTACTTTCCCTGAGTTTCCTTTCTCCAGAAGGAAAGGAACCCAGAGAGTCGCCTGGAGTATATTCAACCCTGATCATCTGACCTATCTCATTTAATTGTTCTTTGGGTACGATTTTCTTCTGTGTTCACTTACTCACCGGTTCCCGCAACAATTAATTCATTCTCCCAAACCATCAATATGAGTATCATGAAATAGAATGTATAATGGCTCACCCTCAGATGGGGAGCTAGAGAAAGCATTCCTTTAAAGAACCTGAGATTTCCCTTGCTGAATTTTTAATTAATAACAAACCTACAGCAGGAGCTTAAGGGCCTTTCATGTCATTGCTCTACTCCAGCTTGCTTCCGGATGGGGACAGAGACATCTGGTGAGAGCCTGGCGGACTCTGTGATTTGTGTTCTCTTTGCAAGTGTGTCTAGCAGTTTGGGATGACATTTTTTTTTTCTCTTATTTGAATGACTATGTCAGTGTGTACTTGCAGCTGTACCCAGACAGGCCTCCAAATATACCCCATTGAAACAGGACAAAAGAGTGAATAAATGACCTGAATTCCCCCAGTTAGCACTGCTGAGAAGGTGGAACTGAACACCTTTGCCAGGTGTCAGCTGTAGCCCAGGATGCCTGGCTGGCAGGGCAAGAAATGCTTATTGCTGGGATGGAACACAGCCACCTCAATCCTCTCCCCTGATGCTCCCTAAGTCACAGCCCCAGTGATTAAAACTGCTCTAGGATGCTGTAGGAATCCCCCCAAACACTGGGAGCAGGTGGCAACCAGCTTGCTTAGGGTGATATCCCTGAAGGGCTGGGTGAGCCCCTCATGGGGCCCTTTATCTGTGTGTTCCTGGGAAGCGTTAGGGCTTTGGGGTTTCAAGTGGAAAAAAAATATAATAGAACAAGTATAGAAATTTTCCACTCTGCTCCTGAACATTTTAGCTCTGATAAGATATTTAACAGAGATGTGAAACTTCAAGCTGGTTCTGAACATTGGAAAACATAATTTCCAATCAGGGAATAAAAGGGTCTACACAGTTGTTCCTATGTGCACACAGTGGCAAAGGCACTGATGACAGGGTTATGTCTAGGAAAATGCTATCAGAAAATTCGGTTATTGTGTGACTCTTAGAATGTCCTGACATTAATGAAATTGCCTACCATGATACTATGTGACATAGCATTATGATACCTTTCTGGGGCTTGTCATTGACAGAAATAGCAGATGCTTCATGCCACTGATATGATGCACATACACACACACACACACAATATAGTTTTCTTATAGCATTTTTGAAAAAACAAAGAACACATATTTGTGAAGATTCTGAAGAAGAAAAGGAGGCCTCTGCACTAATTTTAATATGCAAAAATATTTCCTGAATTTACCACATTAAGCAAAAACCTGTGAAGTTCTGTTTGCATACTTCTAATATTTTATGTTACCCTTTTAAAATAACGCTGCAAATTTTCTCCCTTCCCCCATACTACAAAGAAATGATATTTTCTTTGGATTATGTGTCTCACAAACACATTGCATTTTAAAACTCTTTTAGCCAGTGGATTTTTGAACACATTTAGTATACATATATATTTATATTATTTATACAGAAGACTCCTGTTCATCTATTTTCATCCAGATAGGCCAACAAAATGCAAGCAATAAAACTAATTTGAAATCAATTAATAAACTAATGGAATAAGGAGCAACAAAAATATGAGTAGCACCAACTTGGAATTCTCAAATGGATTGCAAACTATTTTTTTAACTGCTTTCTGTTTACATTGGCAAAAATAGTCCCTGAATGTTTATCAGGTTAATGTCAATTTTGTGTGTGTGTGTGTGTGTGTGTGTGTGTGTGTGTGTGTGTGCAGAGAGAGAGAGTTTTATTTAGTGTTCTGTCAGATTTCCGTTTCTCAAAAGATATGCCTTCCTATGCAATTGATGCTGAGTTCTTTAAGCCAAACCCAGATGAAAGTTCAGATACACATTTATCATAACACTTGAAATCCAATCTCTGCTCCTTTTCCCTTTTCTTTGTAAAAAGTCATTACCAAACATATTGACTTTGAACCCTGGGGACCGAGAACCAGCAAAATTTGGAACAAGGATAATAGATAACAGGTTTTTGTGAGTTTGCCTCCCTCTTAGTAATAAAGGAAATGAAGAGAATAAGATTAAAGAAGAGAAATAAAAAGTGTACAAAGGCACAAGACCAGAGACCTCATCATTCCACGAATTAGCCTGGCATACCCTCTTAAATGGAACATGTTTTAGAATTTCCAGAGACAACTTGTTTTGTGCAGAAAGTGTTCATCACATCATTCGTGACAAAGGACAGTTATTTTGTGTGATTCTTTGGGCGAGACAAATAACCTAATTCACGATGGGAGTTGTTAAATGATAGGTAATGATTTTTATTTGAGAAATGTGTACTAATATCCCTTAACTGATTACCAAAGACAACCTGGCCAATTTGGCTGCATTCCTCATTCTGGCTGCTGCTGTACGATTGCTTTAGTATCGGCAATGCTGGGCAGATCCAGCCCAGCCCTTTTCATGCCTCATTGATTATTTTCAGCCTATTAAAATGTACAATACATCGGTCATTTTCAAGAAGTGTGAGCTTTCTGTTATAGATGGCATGAGGCTGCATAATTCTTGGGGGAAATAGAAAAGGAGGGAACAGGTATGGAAAATATTTCGGGGGCTAAAATCAAGTGCAAGACTTCTAAGGGAGGTATCCAAAATGGGTCTAACTGCGTGAAGGGGGGGGTCTTTGTTGGTAAAATGTCTAGGTGTTTTTTTGCATTGAGGGGTATTTGGATCTCTAAGGACTTTAGGCACCTTTCTTAGTAATTTTGCTATTCACATAGGCTAGAAGAGGAATGTTTATGTAGCAGCGTTTGAAGTGCAATTTAAAAGTTTCCTAATCAAATATTTCACTCCTAGGAGATACTCAAATTCAATCACTCAGAGATAAGAGCCGAGAAAGCCATGTTTAAACATCATTCTTAGCTTTATAGTAGAATATAATCTTTTTTTAAAAAAAAATAAAAGCTCATTGGAGCACTGAGAAAAAAATTCATCATCACCCATAAACACAACAACTGCATATCAATCAGATAAACCAGTGTATTTAAATGAATTGAATGGCATGGCATTGCAAGGGAAGGAAAGACATTAAATGTAAGGGTTGGTGTATGCTATATGCTCCACTGGATAGCTTTAAGTTCTCAGACCATATGCATTTTATACCAACTATAAAATACCTTCAATGGTGACACAAATAGCATGCACTAAGTAAGAATGCATATGTTTGAAATTTTTTATTTTTGTGGTGTTTTATCATTGTTACTTAATCACATGTTTCTGTGACCAAAACCCTGAGGATTTTGCTACTTCTTGTAATTCATGTCCTAGTGTTCTATGCAAGACATCAAAGGGACTTATGGAGCCCGTGGGGAGGAAGGACTTGTTTCAGGATGCTCCTATAAATCACCCAACATCTTAAGTATAACCTCTAATTCCTTTGTGCCCAATTCTATTTTATTCAACAACCATTTGATATAAAAGGTAAGGCAAATTTTTCTATGGTGCAAGTCATAGAAATTATACAAAAATGATTTTCTGGATTATTTTCTGATAGAAAGAGAGGGGGAGGGAAGGAAGGAGGAAAGAAGAAAGGAAGGAAGAAATGGAAGGTAGGAAGGTAGGTAGGAAGGAAGAAAGGAAAAAAGGAAGGAAAGAAATTATCTTATAGCAAGTACATTCTCCATATATTTTTAAATTACACATGTATAACTTTTCTCTTTATTATTCTATATTCCTTGTGGCCCTGGGTATGTAAGCTCGGTCTTCATGCATGCTAGGTAAGTGTTCTACCACTGAACTGCAACTCCAACCTTTAAGTCTTTAATACAAAGTTTTTATTATACAGTTTAGGTTCCCTCCATCTCCATTGCTAGATTATAGACATGCATAGGCCTGTCTGCATGCTTTTAAATTGGCATAATAACACAACAAACAAACTACATAGAATTTTTTCTGTTTTTCTGTAACACATGCTACTATTATCTATATTTCTGTTCAATAATGAGATTTCTTCCTCAGAAAGAAATAGGATTATTTTATACTTTTAACAGAATTTTAAGGTTTCTTTAACCCTGGCAAAGCCAAATGATTATTAATTACTCCAGACTCAAAAAATCACTACACACAAATATGCATACATGTATACATTTACATTCTATATGCTTTACATATATATGCACATACACACACACATATATATATATTACTCTGTTCTATTTGTTTGTATTGGTTTGAGTACCAAGTCAATATAAAATTTTTCTTAAGTCTTAGTACTTGTCTTAGATAAGCATTTTGTTCATGCAACTAAATGGTGTGTTTGCATTTACAGTATTTTTGTATAAGAAAAGTTTGACTTTCCCATTAAGAAGTACAGAAGCTACTTGCTCCATTTACTAAAGTGACTAAATAAAGTATCATTATCCTCATTGAACATTGAGATGTCTTGAGAGCATAGAGCTTTAGATAAGACATTAAATTAAGGCTTTCAGACATGTATTTAATTAAGACATTTAATTTGAGATGTCTGTGCTCCTCTTTAATTCAATTGATTATTAAGAATAGATTTCTTTAGTATATTGAAAAACACGAGCAGAGGAGAACATGGAGTACATAACCTCAAAAGTGTATTCAGGATACTACAGTTCTCAAACAAATGCAGTCTGTCCATCTACCTCTGCTAGTGTGTTCTGCCTGTATGTAACCTGAGCTTGCTATTCAATGCCAAACTAGGAACACACAGGACAAATTGATAATCACTGCTCACTGATTAACAGAGCCCCAGCCATCTTAGTTATTATTTTTATTTATTTTAATAACATCATTTTAATCTTGCCATATCAGAACACCTTTAAATGTCCCCGTCAGCTGACATTCATTGAAAGCCTACCATTTGGGAAGGATCGCATTTGATACACCAGAACTTGGAGAAAGTTATTTGAAAGTATTCCACCTTCAAGTGGAATTGCAGATGCACCTTCAACAGTCTAAAGATGAAACATTATACCTGTGAGGACCCAGATGCACACAGACATGTGAGTGTCTACGCAACAGATAATGTGTTACAAATGGCAGATTTTTTATATAAAAGTTTAATAGAGTTAAAGAAGTTGATTGGCCTGGTTGTTCTGGTTACCTTAGATTTTGAAAGAAAGGCAACTATAATAGTAGAAACAGTATATACTGACCTCCTCCAATGTGTCTTAAATTCTTCTGAAGGATGTTCATTTAAATCTCACAAGGATCCTCTGTGATTTCATTAATTACATCACCATTGTAGAGCTGAGGGTGCATAAGGATTAAGTCTCATAGACAGATAGTGAAGAGGTAGGATGTGGACTTCAGAAGACAGTTCCAGAACTGTCCTCCTTGATAACTCTACATAGGACTGCTATGCATTCAGAAAAGCAGAGCCTGGTATGGCATAATGAAGGATCTCAAGAAGATTTCAGTGGTGAAAGAAATGGCCCAGGAGGAACTATATTCCAATAAGAGCACAGAGATTTAGATAAGACATTAAATTAAGGTTTTTAGACATGTATTTAATTCAGACATTTAATTTGAGATGTCTGTGCCAGTGTCTGAGAAGATAGATGCAGACATGTAGAGCAGAGTTGGACTGAGGTAGTGACATCAAGAGGCCTAGATGAGGCCTTTGTTGAGGCTGATAGGGTAAGAACTGGCCTTCTTTGACCTTGAACTGGCAAAGAAGGTCGCATGATTTATTCTCATGTAGATGCTACTACCTGCAAATTATTCAAAATGCTACCACTTTTGTGCAATATTTATTTATGAAACCAAGATTCTACATGTTTTTAGCTTGATCTGTTATATTCTCTTTTGAGTGATAGCCTAAACCATACTTCAATTGAAAGCAGAGAAGTAGTGCTGGGTCCTAGAAAACAGGAAATTGGGATTAAATCTAGAAATTAGGTCCTACTAATGGTGGAAATCTGTGAATTTCTTTGCCTTTCTATGTTTCAGTTTCAAACATAAGGACAAGAGATTATAGCCCTATATTTAATAAATGAGGAAAGGGATGGCATCCGTCCAGAGACATTGTACTCACAAACTGACATACTGAATTGCAACCCCTTTGTGCAATTGCTAAAAAATAATAAAAATAGCTGGGCACCAGTGGCTCATACCTGTAATCCTAGCTACTCAGGACGCTGAGGTCTGAGGATCACAGTTCAAAGCCAGCTGCCAGCCCGGAAAAGGAAAGTCTGTGAGACTCTTATTTCCAACTAACCACCAGAAAAACAGAAGTGGCACTGTGGCTCAAGTGGTACAGTGCTCACCTTGAGCTGAAAAGCTCAGGGACAGTATTCAGGATCAGAGTTCAAGCCCCACAACTGACAAAAATAATTATAAAAATAAAATTAATTTTTTGAGTTCCAGGTATATTTTAGATATGAGACCCTTGTCCATTGTATGGCTAGTAAAGATCTCCCAATCTGTGGGCTTTCTATTGATCTTGCTAGCTATGTCCTTGCCATGCAGAAGCTCTGCAATTTCATGCAATCCCATTTGTCCAACCTTTCTTTGATTTGTTGTGTTTCTGGGTTTCTATTAAGAAAATTTCAGCCTGTGCCAAAGAGACCTAGGGTTTCTCCTATTCCATCCTGTAATGTTTTCAGAGTGTTTGCTTTGACTCTGAGGTCTTTGATCCATTGCAATAATGAGACGTACAAGACATTAGGTCAAACAATGAGCTTTACAACTTTGGCCAGGTGTGGGGTGGGGTGGGAGGAGAAGGGGGAGGGGGGGAGATGGGAAGGGATGGGAAGGGGAAACAATGGAGGAGGCTACAATGCTTGATAAGAAATGTACTCATTACCTTGCCCATGTAATTATAACCTCTCTGTACGGCATTTTCACAATTAAAGAAAACCTTAAAAATAAAATTAAATTAAAATTAAATAAATGCAAGGGTATAATTGGACATTGTAAAGACCTAAGGACCACTAGTACCCAAGTATTGTGTTGTTTCTGGGTGCTGAGTGCATGCTGTGCTGGGAACTAGACATGCCCTACTTGATTTAGCTCAGGACACTTGCCCCTGTGGCAGAGAGAATCAGTGAGGCAAATTGCCAGAGACCAAGTGGCAGAGCTGGGTCCGACACCACTTCAGTCTGATTTGCAGGATTCTAATCCTGCCTGTTGTCCCCAGTGACTTCTGCATTGCCTTCTGGTTAATATCACTATATTCCTCAAACAGCTTCGTCTTTCAGAGTGACCTCCACTTCAACAGGCCACTTCACATTTTGCTGCCTCTAATATCTATGTGGTTTGTGTGGCTCCCAAAACGTGTCTACCTGAAACACTGGGTTGATTTTGGCATCCTACTGTTCAAAATCTTTGTTACCTATAGATTGTACGATAATCCCTAAAGATGAAAGTCAATGTCCTCAGAGACTGGCTTGTTGTATTATTACATCTGGCACATGGGGATATAAACCTCCTCTCTGTCCAGTGGGCTCTTGGTTTCATTGCTTTAAACTTTCTAGAACTTGATTATGAGGAGAATTACAGGGATGATCACCAATCCTCTTCTCAAGCATATCATCTATTCCTGACCATTTCTCCCCAGTGTCAGAGGGACTTAGGTACCAAACACACTAAGACTTTTAGTGAAACTTACCACAGATGCTAATATCTAGAAAGACAGTGTCTCCTGCAGCATTATGACATGTATCTCTGTATACTGCTATGATTGGAATACATGTCTCACAAAGGACCATGAGTCAAAGGCTTGCTATCCAAAGTGGCAATTAGGATCAGAGAACATTGAAGGACCTAGTCAGAGGTCACTGAGACATTGGATATTTGACCTTGAAGGTGATTATGGGGCACCAACCCTTCTTTTGCTTCCTGGCTGTGAACCGAGCATTGTTCTATGCTGTCAGTGGCGACACACCCACCAGAGCTCCAAAGCAATGAGTCCATCTGATTTGTGAGCTGGAACTCCTCACAATGAACTGAAGAAGCCTTTTGTTTTATTATTTCATTACCTCCAGTATTAGTTATAACGACTGTAGTCGTTATATGAACACATGAAGGAATAACCAAACCGCTCAGAGTTATGCCAGATGCATCCATTTACTTTAGATTTGTGATTTCTGACCCTCACAAAGGTCCCACGAAGTGTCTCCACTGAGCATCCGAGAAAGTGGAGAACGTTGCCCAAGATAACTCAAAGCTCACATAACGGTTCTCCAAGTCAATGTGGCTCGAAGTTCAGCTCTCCAAAGTCTGCCGTGCCTCTGCTCCCACAGTGAGTGTGCCAGCATACAGATAAATCCTCCTTCTCAATTCTATTGAAATAACATCTAGAAACCAGTCTTTTTCAGGTGGTCTTCCATGTTAGCATGTGATTATGCTCTTTGTATGTCTGGGAAATCTAGGGATGATCACTTCAGAACCTAGGCACTGAACACACACACACACACACATACACACACACACACACACACACACACACAGGAACATGTCCATGCACATATGTAGAAGACCCCTTTCTCCTTGTATTCTTTATCCAGCATCATGAAGTACTTCTTTCCAGTACTATGTGATCACCAGAACTGTTTTAATTCTCAGAACTCCATGGTAAGTCCTCTGAGCTGCAATCTGAGAGAAGATCACAGTAACATCCCAAGGACCCAGAATTACTTCTATTCATGTTAATTGTCTGTTCATCCTTCTAAGAGACCTCTGGGAAGGAAGACAGAATTGCACAAAGCTAGGGACTGGCTTGAGATCTCTGTAGATGAGGGTTTGAAGCAACTGATTCTTTCCTTACCTTCAAGATGTCCAACGTAGTTCAGAGAATCTGCAGGACCCATTGGACCCCACTGGGTTCTTTTTTACAGGGAGGAAAGAGCACCATTGACTTGATCTCCTGGTGATCCCAGACAGTGAGCTCTGGGTTGGGAATACAAATAGACTTTAATGAAGAAAAAAACTTGGAAATGATGGAGACCACACAATCTGTTTCCAGAAGCAGGTCAATAAAACACATCAAGTATGGAAAACCAGAGCACATAGAGCGTCAGAGAGCACATGCCTGAAGCAGGTGGGTCAACTCAGGTAGAACCAGCTGATGGTTTAAAAGACAGAGGCCACCAAGCACTTGACAAAAGATGCTAATTTTTTTTTCTATGTACAACAAAAATCCATTAAGGACACTGGGAGAGAGGGAGAAAGAGAAAGAGAGGGAGAGAGAGAGAAAGGAGGGCAGCTCACTGGCAGGCACAAACATAATTACAGCTATTACATTTTTTTCTTCCTAAAGTAGTTATTTGTGGTGCCTCCAAACTCTAATGTGTTTTTCTGTGGCAGCCTGTTGTGATTGGAGCAGGCGGTTTGACATTTGCAAGGTTCCATTGCTATTAAAAAGAATGATGTTATCAAGAGGAAAGCGAGGCGACAAAGCAAAATTAATTAACACCACCATCTAACAAAGCAAAATAAATTAAACGATGGTTGACTTGGATTGTGTACTTCTAAACGGTTACAGAGGGGAAAAAACCAAAGCTTTTAACTCCCTGTGCTCCAATCGGAGCACTCTGCCCAAGGGGGCCCAGGATGAGTGAAGGATCTGTGTGCTCCTCCTCGTTTCTAGCAGGAAACAAACAGGTCAACCATTCATCCCCTTCAATAAGGAAACTGTTGGGCCGGATTTCCACATAGAGGGCAGCAGATGGAACACTGTAGGGAATGTTTCTCTGAGATTTTGCATTGCCTCCAAACATACTTAGGAGAAATATTATTAGCATCGCCCCACATTGAATGCAAGCGAGGACAAACCAGCTGGTCATTCAAACCCACTGGAGTCCACAGTGTCCTCAGATCCTGAGCATTCTGTGCTAAGAATGATGACCGTCCACTTCCCACGTGACAGGGTCACTAAGAATGGCTACAGTGAGTTGCCTGCAGCAACCACAGAAGCAGCCATGGTCTTCTTGGAAGGCCAGTGATGGCACAGAAATGGATACCGTTAGGTAGGGTCCCGCGTTCAGCCATTAAGTGGGGATTTATGGAGCATGTGTTCTGTGGCTACAACTGTGATGCAAATGCAGAGGGGTGGGAGAGAAATTTAGCTACTGCCTGCAAGAGTTTATAATATGGCTGGAAAAGGATGGGCAAGTTCAACATTCAGCAATCACAAGATGCCGTCTGCATCTCTGTCTCTGTCTGTCTGTCTGTCTCTCTCTCTCTTTTTCTCTCTCTCTTTCTCTGTCTGTTATACAGAGTGTCCCCTCAGAATCCTTCAGAGTTTGGCTCATAGAATCCTTACCTTCTTGGATGGGAAGATCCACAGATGCCCAAGTCACTTATGTAGAATATCTTAGAAGGGTAGGCATAGAAATGGAGGGACAATGTGTGAACAAATGCAGCAGTTGTACGCACTACGTACTATGTTGAAAATGAACTATACAACTTGTAGGTGGGATGGGAAGGAAAAACTGGGAGAGAGCAAGGGAAGAGGTGACATTGTTCAATAAGGAATGTACTCTTTAGCTGACTTAGGTACCGGAAACCCCTATGTACATTAACTTTATAATAAACAATTTTTTTCCAAAAAAGAAAAAGCTTAGAGCCAGGCATGGCGGTACTCAACTGTAATCCAAATTACCTAGAGGGCAGAGGCAAGAGAGTGTCAAATTCCAGGCAGCCTGACCAAAGTTAGTAAGACTCTCTCATAAGCAAAATACAAATAAAAAGATCAGGGATGTGGATCAAGACAGCACTTCTTAACAAGTGTTGAGTCCTGGGCCCAAGCTCCTCCCTAGACACACACACACACACACACACACACACACACACACACAGAGTCTTAGTATTTGCACATAACCTATAAGTCCTCCTATATACTTCAAACTTCCCTAGATTACTCATACTACCTGATGAAATATAATCGCTAAGCAGCTGCTTTATTGTTTTATTTAGGAACAACAAGAAAAAAAAGGTCTCTAAACATTTGGAACCATTCTTTTTTATATTTGCCAAAGTAGGGGTTGAAACCAAGGTCTGAAGCTATTTAAACGAGCACTCCACCACCTGAGCCATATCACAGTCCTTTGCACACATATATATATATATATATATATATATTTCTTTTTTTTTTTTTGGTCAGTCATGGGGCCTGAACTTGGCCTGGGAGCTGTCCCTCAGTTCTTCAAGTGCTCTACCACTTAAGCTACAGCTCCACTTCTGGCTTTTTCTGCTTATGTGGTGCTGAGGAATTGAACCCAGGTCCTCATGCATGCAAGGCAAGCACTCTACCATTGAACCACCTTCCCAGCCCCTTATATTTTGTTTTTGAGGTAGGGTCTCCCTAGCATTGCCCAGGCCTATAAGTCACAGTCCTTTGCTTCTGCCTTCCAAGTAACTGGGAAGATGAACTTTTTCTACTATTTTCAGTTTACAGTTGGTTACATCAGGGTATGATGGTGGAACCATTAGATATTGAGGCCAACTCTATGCACAGGGACTTGTATCAGAAAGAGATTTTATTGATCTACTTGTAGACAGATATAAATAGAGATCATGTCAGATTAATAAGTGTTCATTTTGGGGGGGGGGGGTAGAGAGATTAAACAGTACATTTCCAACATACTTTCCCAACATTTTTTGAACTAGTTTACTCTATATCATAGCCTTTGATTGTTGAAACACGACTGAGTATTGAAAGAAAGAATAGATCTAGAGGTGAGGCAGCTGTGAACCTTTCCATTTATGAGTTCGCCAGGAGCGTTGTGCATCTGAGCGTTGTAAAAGTCATGAGACCAGGGCTGGTTATCAACGGCACACAAACTGCTTACTTTCCATAGAATTTAGGTATCGGCAAGAAGAGGGAGAGCACTGTGAACTGAGCATGTTGCAGAGCATTTGGAGGAAAAGCTAAAGGAGAAATGACAAAGGACTCTGTCATTGGCCACAAACAGAATTAAACATTTCCCTTGTCTTGGGTATATTCTTTGATACTTGGAGACTCCAGGAAATCATCTGATTAGACAGCATTGCATGCTATCCACCTTGCAGGGGATTTCTTTTTAAAAAAATTTAATTGTAGAAGTGATGTACCGAGGGTTACAGGTACATGTCAGGTACTGAGTACATTTCTTTTTGAAAATATCACCCTTCCCTCATTTTTTTCAGTTTCTTTCCTCCAGGCTCCCAGTTCCCCAAGTTGCATAGTTCATTTCCATTGTGATGTCTTGTGACTATCATTACTGAATTAGTTCACTCTTTATCCTACCATTTCTGTGTTTCTCCTTCCCTCCCCAAATCAGATAAACTTACGTACAAGACAAATGGTACAGAAATCAAAAACACTGAGAAAAGGGGAAAATAGAAAAAATAGAATCACAAAAATACAATAAAAAACGTCTTGTTTCCACTTCTTTGGAGGTCATTTTGATAAGTATCATTTGATATGATCATATGCACATAGCTATTTAGCCCTTGTGATCAGCTTCTAAGAATATCCTCCTTTGGTCTCACTGTGTGAATGTTTAGAGTCCTCTATAATCTATCATGTCCAAGTATAATTTTTTTTGTCTTTTATTAGATTTATTTGTAGACTTATAGGCACATTCTAATTATTACAAAGTAAGGAAACCATGTAACCTATGGTTCTTTGGGTCTGGTTTGCTTTACATAATATAGTTTTTTCCAAGTCTTTCCATTTCCTTACAAATGGGGCGATGTCATTCTTCCTGATGGAAGCATAGAATTCCATTGTGTATATACACCACATTTACTTGATCAATTTGTACACTGAGGGGCATCTGGGTTGATTCTATATCTTATCTATAGTAAATAATGCTTGCAAGGAATTTCTTTATTATTATTATATATTTTTATTGTAAAAATATTGTTCACAGGGGTTACAGTTACATGAATAGGGTTTGCAAGGAATTTCTAAGCACTCCGGTGAGTCTAACAATAAGTCTGTTATCATCAGTAGTCGAACAATAATGATTATTAGATAATTAAGTTTAGAAAGTAAATTTCAAAGTCAAAAAATGGGCCTGTAAATATTTTCACATTAATAAAGATGAACTTGTCTGAACATGCATTAAACAACATAAGCCAAAGATGACAGTGTATCTATTTCCCAGGAAATATCTCTTAGAACTTCTTTTCAAAGGCTACCATGCAGAGAAATGGGTTGTAAAGTTTTTGTGGATCTGTTGGGGAATTTCTAGAGTTTTTTTTAAAAAAATTTATTTTATTTTTTTTTTATAAGAAATAAGCTTCTTAGACGGGTGTCAGTGGCTCACACCTGTAATTCTAGCTACTCCAGAGGCTGAGATCTGACAATCACAGTTCAAAGCTAGCCCGGGCAGGAAAGTCCATGAGATTCTTATCACCAATTAACTACTAGAAAACTGTAAGTAGCTCTGTGGCTCAAGTGGTAGAGTGCTCACCTTGAGTTGAAGAGCTGAGGGACAGTGCCCAGGCCCAGAGTTCAAGCCCCACAACTGACAAAATAAAAAAGAAAGAAAGATAAAATAGGCTTCTTATACCTGCTATTGCAAGGATGGAAAAGACAGACAAAAAGTCCAAGTACCAGGGTTTTCCCTGCCACCTATAAGTTGGTTGTTGTTCAAATGAAACAGAGAAACTAAGACATGTATACACAAGGTTTCTTACCAAGCACATCTCACAAAACCCAACACCTGCAACACAGTGTATTTGGGGAGCAACAAATTGCATATGCTGTGCTTTCCAGAAACTTTTAAGCAAATATATACTTACTATTTCAGGCTTCAAGTCCTCTTCCTCATGAATGCGCATGCATGTATGTAAACCATCAAGCAATATATATATATATATATATATATATATATATATAATTTCTTTATTTTCTTACTTTTATCTGTTTAAATGTATGTCTATCTCTTTTTTCTCCTCCCAGCAGTGCTTATTTGTAGTGAAATTTATTACAATTATCCAACAATTAACATTGTGGTTTAAAAGAGATAAAATGATTGATTCCGAAGTAATTCTCTTTGTCAAGAAACCTGCCATGGCACTGGAGTTAGAATGTGACCTACTTTCAGCATTTCCAGTTCTTAATTTAGAAATTAAAATGCCTTTGTTACATGACTTCTAAGATGGAAATAAGGATTCTAAAGAATTCCTTAATGACTTCTATAATGAAACATTTATAAATCATCACAGACAAATGTAAAATAATAATGACAAAGCATTACTATCCTAATACCAATTAGGTATCTCTGATTTCTTTTATATTCTCAAAGGAAACATAGTACATACATATTTCTATTTCTATTTGTTTGATAATACTATGTGATAATGTGATGATTATTTCATTTGATAAATACTTGTATTCTTAGACAAAAGCAAGAATCTATTCTCACTTTAATTTAGAGAAAGTGGTTTTCATTGATACATTTAATGTGTGTGTATGTATTTATCAACTTCTCTGTAGAAATATTGTGTAGTCATTTATGTACCCATTTACTCAATCACTACCAAATATTCATCAAGCATGTATTTGGCATGGTGTGTTGGTTTCTTTTATCTGTTATAACAAAAAACAAACTTTCTTCAATTCTAGATTTAAAAAAAAACCTTCCTCAGGAAGAGACATGGTATTTATCAAATAATTACAGTTACTGATTAGCAAGGGTGAGTAAGTTGAATCAACAAATAAATTCCTCAAATCTCTGGATGTGATGCTGGGGGCATTTGCATGAATGGATAAGAGCTACCAAAATACAGTTCGAAAGGAGGTATAAGTTCTAACATTCTACAAGACAGTTGTGTAAATATAGTTTACAATCATTTAATTTGTATTTCAAAATATCTAAAAGAGCTGGGTGTGGGTAGTTCACAACTGTAACCCTCACCACTCAGGATGCTGAGATCTAAGGATCGCAGTTCAAAGCCAGCCTGGGTAGAAAAGTCTGTGAGAATTACCTCTCATTAAGCACTAAAAAGCCAGAAGTAGATGTGTGGCTCAAGAGGTAGGGTGCTAGTCTTCAGCATAAAGCTCAGGGACCAGTGAATGCACTTGCTGCGTGTGCGCATGCGCATGCACACACACACACACACACACACACACACACACACACACACACACACACACACACAAATATCTATAAGAGAGTTTTCAGCGTTTTGAACTCAAGGAAATGGCTGACGTTCTGGGGGAGGAAATGTTAACTGCCCTGGTTAAATTACTGCACATCATATTCATGTATCCACCCACCACATTGCACCTCATAGAGTTATTATCATAGGTCAGTTAAACTAAAAAGATGAGTTTAAGAAAATTCATGCTTTCAAACCTGTTATTTCTTTTTTGGCCGGTTGTGGGGCTTGAACTCAGGACCTGCACACTGTCCCTGAGCCTCTTTGTGCTCAAGGATAGCAGCACTGTACCACTTGAGCCATAGCACCACTTCTGGCTTTTGAGTGGTTAATGGGAAATAAGAGTTTCATGTGGACTTTTCTGCCCAGGCTGGCTTTGAACTGTGATCCTTAGATCTCAGCCTCCTGAGCAGCTAGGATTACAGGCATGAGCTCCTGGTGCCCCTCTTCAGTACTTCTGTTTTAAAATTTGTAGCAATGTGTTTGCCAAAAGCTCCATTGCTCATGCCATTGTTCTAATAGTGAATGTCTCTATGGTTTCTAAGTGTATTTATAGGCCCTGTGACTAGCTGAGAGTTTAAAAATATTCTTAGACATCCTGCCTCTATTGCCCTGGGTAAATGCCAAATTGGTTTACTAGAATACTCTCGATTTCCAGAAACTGCATCACAATATAAAATATGATAATATTCACAATCTATAGAGCACGACACATCTTTCCATCTGCGTAATTTTAGTGCCTTGACTTTACAGAGGCACACGCTCCCATCTCAAATAAAATGTATTTAAAAACATAATCTGTGTGCCTTTTACATTTCTGAGTAAAACTGATGTTAACTGCTTATGAAGGCTTCTGCTGAGATCCCCCTTTTACTCTGATCTCCCCCAAGACTTTTGAAAACTACACCGGCTTGAAAATACAGATGATGGCAAGAAACGGATTTAAAGGCATCACCTTACTTCTTCAGCTCCAAAGGTTGCTTCCGTCTCCAGATTTTTTAACTTTGTTATCTTTCAAGGGCCTAATTCCTGCTAATGATTGAGTTCCCTGTGTTTTCTTTTTTCAGAGTTTCTCTGGGATAGGAAGATGGAGCCCCAATAAAATTCAGCTGTTCTCAGAAAAATAGGCTTTTCAAATGTAGCCAGACAAGTTTCTTAAAGTTTCTTTTGTTAATTGATTTGGGTATGTGTTAAGTGTTGAGTGGAGTTCTGTGTATTTGGGAAGAAGAGGTTCCTCTCTACTTCAAAATACATGTGCTCAGCCACCCTGTAGTGAGTTAGTGAAAGGTGTCCACTTATGCACAGCAGAAAAGGGATGTAATGAATCAGAAAGGGATGTGTTTTATGTAGTAAGCACTTTCCACACTCTTTCCTGCACTGCTACATTTATGCTGAAATGGTCCATTTATTTTAATCCTAAATAGGGTCCCTAGACAAGGCCTGAGAATGGAAGTGAAGTAAAAGGAAAAAGAAAAGGATTTCTATTTCAGAACAAACTTAATTCAGAATGAGGAGGGGGGAAAACACACTCATTTAGCCTTTGGTAAAATTGAATTTTTATGGCATCTACTCTTTCTCACTATAGGAATTTGCTGTCAAAGCTTCCTCTTTACCCTCTGATTCTGATGGGGTTGCCAACTAGATAAATCATCCTCCACCTTTTATCACTGGGGTGTCTCCATTGCTGTCCTGGAACTCAGAAGAATGATGGGGAGGTCTGAGTTAAAACCACCTGCTTCAGGTGTCTGAGTATCATTTTCCCTTAAAAAATGATTGCTTCCTTAGCATCATCTGATGAGAGTGAAATGCCAACAGGATAGACCTGCCATGCTTATAAACCAGACCCATATACTGTCAGAAGAGGAAAAATGCACAAGACAGAAATTAAGACGGTTAGAGCGCTATCCCTCTGTATGCTCTCTGAGAAAATTAAAAATCTCCCCTGATATTAGATAGACGGTGCAAAATCATAGAAAACATTCAGGGTCTTGTTCTACCTAATTAATTACCTGTATGAGTTGGACACACTTGTAGTACAGTTATACCAAATAGTAATCCCACATACCAAATAACTACAGCAGCTGCCTGATGGTTAACTACTAAAATGAAATCATTCTTATGGTTCATTTGGAAATAAAACCTGCAGTTTACAATAGAATAGTGGGCTCCCAATGCGAGAGTTTGAAGTATGAATAAGTGGCAGGACCCGAGAAGAAGAGGGAGAATCCATGCATTGGAGTAAGAGGCCATGGTCAAGATGGTACAGTGGTTTACAGGGATGCTAGCTTCAATGCCCAGCATTTGAAGTAGAAAAAACGGCCATCATAGCATCCTAGACAATTTGTTTCTTAAGTAACATAGAAATACATTTTTTTGTAAACATTTGGGTAAATGCCCAAAAGTGGTATTGCTGGGTCATAGGGGAGCTCTATGTGGAGTCTTTTGAGGAACCTCCATACTACTTTCCAAAGTGGTTGAACAAGTTTACACTCCCACCAACAATGAAGTAAGGTTCCCTTCTGTCCACATCCCCTCCAGCATCTGTTGTTACTAGAGTTCTTGATTATAGCCATTCTAACTGGGGTGAGGTGGTATCTCAATGTTGTTTTGATTTGCATTTCTTTTATGGTTAGGGAGGTTGAGCATTTCTTCATGTGTCTATTGGCCATCTTTCTTTCCTCTTCAGATAAGTTTCTCTTTAAGTCTTTAGCCCACTTATTTATTGGGCAGTTGTTTCTTTGAGGATTTGTTGTTGGGGGATTTAATTTTTTGAGTTCCAAGTATATTTTAGATATGAGACCCTTGTCTGTTATATGGCTAGTGAAGATCTTCTCCCAATCCTTGGGCTTTCTATTGATCTTGCTAGGTATGTCCTTTGCCATGCAGAAGCTCTGCAACTTCATGCAATCCCATTTGTCCAACCTTTCTTTGATTTGTTGTGTTTCCGGGTCTCTATTCAAAAAATTTTGACCTGTGCCAAGGAGACCTATGGTTTCTCCTATTCCATCTTGTAATGTTTTCACAGTGTCTGCTTTGACTCCAAGGTCTTTGATCCATTTGGAGTTGATTCTGGTGCAGGGTGATATATAAGGATCTAGCTTTAGTTTTCTACAAGTAGTTCACCAATTTTGCCAGCACCATTTACTGAAGAGGCTGTCTTTCTTCCATTCTATTTTTTTAGCTCCCTTATCGAGATTAGATGGCTATAGGTCTGTAGCTACCAGCACGACTATGTTTATTGCAGCACTATTTACTATAGTTAAGATATGGAACCAACCCAGATGCCCCTCAGTAGATGAATGGATCAAGAAAATGTGGTATATATACCAATCGAATTTTATGCCTCTGTCAGAAAGAATGACATTGCCCCGTTTGTTAGGAAATGGAAAGACTTGGAAAAAATTATATTAAGTGAAGTAAGCAGGCCCAAAGAAACATAGGTCCCATGATTTCCCTTATTTGCAGTATCTAGTATATGTCTGAGTCAAGCAGAAAAGGTCAGATAAGGTGATGTTAGGGAAATGAACCCTTAGATATGTACTTAAAGGTTTTTTTTCTTTCTTGCGATTGTTTCTAACACATTTATAAGATTATTTCTTTGTTGCTTTGTATGTCCCTCCCCCACAGTATAACCCCTGCTTTCACTGTATATGATGTCGGTATAATTTGTGGAGGGGAAGGGGAAAAACAAATCGTTTAAATAGGGATACAGGTGGACCCATTGCAACAATGAGATGTACAAGTTGTTATGTTGAAACTGAACTTTACAACTTTGGTGCGGGGAGTTGGGGGGGGGAGGATGGGAGAGATGGGAGGATGGGAGATGCGGGGAGGATTGGGTGGGGTTGGGGGGGGGGAGGATGGGAATGGGAAGAGCAAACAAAAGAGGAGGCTACAATGCTTGATAAAAAATGTACTCATTATCTTGCCCACGTAACTGTTACCCCTCTGTACAGTATTTTCCCAATTAAAAAAAAAGAAGAAGAAAAGAAATACGTTTGTTTCTATTCCTGAGCTTTTACCACTTTCTGCTCTTTTTTTTGTTGTTTTGTTTTGTTTTGTGGGGGAGGCAGGTATTGAACTTGGAGCCTGGGTGCTGTCCCTGATCTTTGTTGCTCAAGGCTAGCACTTTATCATAGCTCACTTTCAGCTTTTCTTGTAGTTAATTGGAGAAAAGAGTATCACAGACTTTCTGTTCCAACTGGCTTCAAACTCCAGTGCTCTGATCTCAGCCTTTTGAGTAACTAGGATTGTAGGCTTGAGCCACCAGCACCCAGCTTGCTTTCTGCTCATTTTAAATGTGCCCTGATGGTTTCAGGGACCTAACAAAATGTTTTTCAACAAGTTCACTTCAGATACCTTAATATGTTCAATTCTATTGCTGATACTCATGGACCAGGAGATAGAGAAGAACCGCAGAATCGCATAGGGAAGCAGACATCAGTTGTCTGCCTTAGGTTGATGTACAAGGCAGTGAAAGTCCTATCAACATTCAGGATAATAATATGAAACCCATAACTGACAGTTGCTAAAAATAAAATTTTGGGGTCGAATTTTCTACAGAGAAGACTGAGAAATCATAGAGTCAATATGAAAGACCAAAAAGATAAAAACATACAGGAATTCAAGAAAACAAGGTGAGGTGGCTATTTCTAACAAAACATTATAAGTTATAAAATAACATAAAGTCTTGGTATCTCATGTATCTTTGTACAGCATGAAGCTTGCCAAAATATCCAGTATTTCGAGACAACAGAACCGAGATGGGTAGATGTGTAGAACCCCAACTTTTACCCCATTGGTTCTCTGAATTACAATAATAATGGAATTGCCAAAACGAATGCTTCGATTAAGGTTGATCCTAGCTGCTACAATTCCAAAACCAGCTTGAGACTACAAGGTCATGACAAGTATTTTCCTGAGGAAGCATCTCTTGTCTAATATGATGGTCCCTCATCCAGGACAGAATCAATATTAATGTCCTAAATGTCCAGCACATCTATATGCAGAATGAACTCGAAGCTTTGCATGTTCCAGGGAGATAATTAAAATCTGAATCAAGTGGGAGAAATCTTATACACAGAAAAGAATGTCTAGACATGTCTGTCATAGGGTATCATACATTTGACTATGAGTATTAAAATTTATTTTGAAGATGTTAAAACAAGAACAGATATCTATCTGTGATGTTATATTGACTTGATATGGAAAGGACATTTTAATGTCTTTACAGGTAAGAATATCAAACTGGATATACAGGCTTTTATTTCTGACCCCACTCTCAAACAATGAGCAATTAAACCAAAGGATGGCAGCATTGTAGAAAGTTAATTCAGTGGCAAAGCTGCAGGTCAGATATACATTCCCAAATTTCTTATTTCTTTATTTAATCTTCAAATAGTAGTACAAGTTGGTTACAATATAATATGTCCATTTAGGTGTCCAGTACATCTCCACCAGTCATCCTTGTATTCTTCAATTTCAATAGAGTGAATACTCTGGGATAGAATGGACTTTCCCTTTCTCTTTCTCCAATCTTTCCCTGCAGATCACTTCATACTATGCCAGCTCAACACATCTCTTGAAAAGTCTTTAATCTAGGTACAATAACTCAACTCTATTATCCCAATTACTAGGGAGACAACAACATAGAATGCTGTGGTTTGAGATCAGTCTGGATAAAGAGTGTCTGACACTCCCTCCCAATCAATGTCTGGGTATAGTGGCACCCATCTATCCTTCCAGTGAGAAGGAGAAGTACAAATAGGAGGATCACAATACAAGCCTGCCTAGGTGTAAAACAGGACTGTAACTTGAAAATAACCAGTGAAATAAGACAGGGAGCTGGTGACAGAGTGGCTCAATCAGCAGAGTAAGTGTCTTTCAAGTCTCAGGTCTTGAATTCATACCCCAGTACTGAAAATGTAAAAAGAGTGGTCTTTTATCCTGAAATACGTATTTCTCATCTTCTGACGACCTGTGTGGCTTACCCACAGATAGATTCAGAGTTTGGATTATAATCTAAAGGGAATAAAGGAAGTAAAATTGAGCAGAGAAACAATAAAAGCTATGCTAGCAATTTTCAACAGAGATGACCATTTCTAACACAATCCTATGGCAGATTCTGAAATGAAATACTCCTTTGGAATTGTATCAAGTGGAGGCCAGGATGCCAAGCCTTGGTACCCTCTCCCAGGCAACTCTCCCAGGTGGAGAGTACAAACTTGACCAAGGAAGCTAACTAATGTTACAGGAGAGGGATTTGACTGTGCAGAGTCTGGAGCCAACACTTCCTATTTCTTAGGTGAGGGCCTTGGTCTTTGAGGAGTCCACCACAGCATCTACTACACTTGACACTTACAACATCAGTGCCATGATGAGGAGAACCCAGCTCTACAACCATCTACCATATAGTCAGAGAAGAGGGCCACGTTCCTTTCTACTCCTTTGAGACTCATAATGCTAATTTTCTTAAACATCTCTTTATTAGAATGATCCTATTCACTGGAAAAATAATTAATTCTCCCTGTATTTGGGCATATGTCTTCATCCAGTTTATGTTGGTTTTACAAAATACCCCAACACTAAGTGATTTAGACAGAAAAGAGGTGTATTAAGCTTCTCACAGTCCTGGAAGTCCAGTAGCACAGGAGTAGTTTCCAGTGTGGGTCTGACGGCACTGTAAGGCAGGAATATGGGTAAGAAGTCAAGTGAGCATGTGCAGAAGAGACCAATGCACCCAACACACTAGGAAGAGAATTGCTTTATAGTAACTCATCCTTAAAGTAACTGATCCACACTTGAAGACCAGCTCCATCTAGTCCCTCACGACTAATCTAACCCCTCAACACTGAATTAATCCAGGTCCTTACCACTGAATTAAATCTCACTTTCTTGAACTAATCCAGCAGAACTACAAGACCTAGTGATCCCTTGGAGTTCCCAACAACTCTGAACTTCATTGCATCAAGAATTGACAGCATCCAAACCACACAGGCATTCTAGTCTACCTGACTACCTCCCACCCCCGCTAAACACACACAGACTTTAAAATCCTCACACTTGCTTTGCTAGGTGGGGCTTTTATCACTTGAGCCATACCTTCAGCCCTATTTTTCATGGGCTATTTTTTAGGATAGGGTGTTACTTCTCAGCCAGTTATACTCTGAGCTGTGGGGCCATTCATCCATCTCCCCGTTGAGACAGGGTCTCCTGGAATTTTCTTCTGTAACTGGCTTAGAGCTTCTATCCTCATGATATCGGCTCTTGTACACAGCTTGAGATGACAGGTGTGGGCCACTGTGCTGGTCTATGGGTTGAAGAAGGGATCTCACACACTTTTCTGCCTCCACTGGCCTCAAACCATGATTCTCCCAATTGCAGTTTCCCAAGTAGCTAGGATTATAGTTCACTATTTTCAAGCAGCCTTTTTTTTTTTTTTTTTTTTGGTCTGCCATGGGTCTTGAACTCTGGGCTTGGGTGCTATCCCTGCACTCTTCAGCTCAAGACGAGAGCTCTACCACTTCCGGTTTTCCAGTGGTTTCTTGGAGATAAGAGTCTCATGGACTTTCCTGCCCGGGCTGGCTTTGAACCACGATCCTCAGATCTCAGCCTCCTAAGTAGCTAGGATTACAGGCGTGAGCCACCGGCACCCGGTTAAGCAGCCTTTTAAAACTATGTCTTAAACTTCTGAAAACACACGAAGAAATGTTCTATACATAACTATCTCAGGACCTGAGATATGAACTCGCTGAGCTCATTCCTTTTCCAAAGCACAAAGAGATGAAGCGTGTTCCCCAGAGCCACATATCTGCTTAGCACATGACATAATTGAGTGTTCTTTGTTCTCCTGGCAAAGGTGTTCCTGCTACAGTATTGATATTATAACTAGTAGTTCATTAGGTCTCTGAGTATGTTCTGTTTCCTCAATTACCAAGGCATTTCCTAAACCTTTCACACTAATATCATATATAACAATGGGAGGAATAATGAAAGCTCATCTCTGCTATGTGTTTCACTCAACCACCTTGTAGGGTTAAACATGACTGCATTTTCTAGTTCTTTCATACTGCACACTGGTGATTTTATGGCTATAAGTTATAACAAAGTTTATCATTCAAATGGCCCCCTAAAGTGCAAGTTGTCTTAGAGGAATAAATAGTGTCTAATATGTCTGTTTTTTTTCTGGTAAAAGAGAGAAAACAGAAAGCTGAATAATATGAAAAAGAAACAGGAGGAAAAATTAAAAACACAAGTAGCAATGGTTTTAGCCCCAGTGGAAAACATACATTTATTGAGAAGAACTCTCAGCAGGAACAGTGGAAATCTTACATTTTCTAGTTCAATTACAACATCAAGATCTTAGATATTGGTAAGAGGCTTGTTTCCAAGAACTCTGATGCCGAATCAATACGGTCCTAAGTGATCCATTAAAAGTACTGCCGAAAATGTCCTGCCGTTATTAATAAATTGTTCCATAGCCTTCAATATATTTCTTCTAACACATTTAGTCATTGTTTAAATTACTGCTTTACCGAAATGAAATCATGAATGTTGGAGATGTATGGAAGAATAATGCTGCAATTTGTAAGCCAGCCAGGCTGGCCTTTTTCTGACTACAGATTTCTATAGAGGAATTGGTTGAATCATCAGCTTATGATACTCAGTGGATTCTCTTGGAAAATTCTCAGGTGAGCAATTTGTTATTAAAATGCACAGTTCTATCCTTTGGATTCAGATCTGAGAGTACTATCTAGATATTGTTCAGATGTGTTTATTTATTGCTTTTACTGGATTGTCTGGTGCCAGGCGGCCAGCACTTGCCTCTGTTGGATACTGTTTGGCCTTTGGCAAAGGAAAGAATCTATATGCTTAATACCCAGCACATTAGAAAGGCTCCCTTAGCCCTTCCCAAATTCCCAATTTTCTCTGATGACAGTCATCTCTTTACTATAGAATGAGACTTTCACCTCATAATTATAAATGAAGTTTAGGACCAAATGCCCCTGAGGGATGAAACATACTGACTTGAAGCTTTTGTGATATTTTTGAGAAAAACACTGAAAAATAATCCCACATACTCAATGTTGCATTGAGCAGCAATCATGGCTTTGAGGTACTTAGAAACAACATGGATGATTACAGGAATAGGCACTGAATAATAAAGTTCTCTTATATTACAAAATAAAAGGCTATAGTTGACTGGTGTTGTATTGGCTGAAGATCTATACTTCCAGTAGTAGGGCTTGAACTCAGGGCAGTTCTTGCTCTTGCTCAACGTTTTCACCCATGGTTGATACTCCTACCGCTTGAGTTAGTACACTTCTGCTAGTTATTTGGAGAAACTATTCTGCAGGATTTGTCTGCTTGGTGTGGCTCCAAACCTTGATCCTCCGATCTTGGTCTCCTGAGTAGATAGTGCCAGAGGAAAAATATTTTTTTTATTGTAAAGATGTCACTGAAGCATGGGACAGAGCTTTTTAAAAATGTCACAGAAATGCTATACTTAGTAGGGCATCTAGTGAGGATTTCTGCTAAAATATGATGAGAGAATCCAGGACCATTTATCTATTATTCTTTCTTCAATCTGCTTTCTTTATTTTTGACTTGGTTGTTTGTTTGCAATTAGGTACTAGAAAATTTACCTTGTCACACAAAAATGCTAATTGAGTGGATTCATAGACACAAAAGAAATTAAGTTAATTCTATAGATAGTATAATTTAGAAGAAGTAAATAAAGCTCACAGTGTTTATATAAAATCCAGAAAGAAAGGCAAAATGTATCTTCTTTTAACAAGTTTAGGTAAGAGTTGGTCTTGATTTCAGAGAAATGCACAAATCTAAGTAAATCTTATTTCTGTCACCATAAGCTAGACTCATAGTTCCTTGCAGATCATCTGTTCTGACCCTCCCATTTTACAGATGAATAAGCTGAGGCTTAGACTTACCAGCATTCACTTACCAGCCGACAAGGACACAGATAGATTTCTAATCTAAACTAACATTTATTCAAACCCACAGTTTACCCAAGTTGCTCACTTATATGGAAAATTGCTTTGTACTAAAGACTCAGTCATAAATAAGAGTAACTGGGTAAATTATGTATTTATGTCTGAGGCCACAAAATTCATCTTAAAACCAAGAAAAGTGTGAATTAGAAACAAGAAACTACAGGATATTCTGTCATTCAGTTTTTTTTTTTTTCAGGCTTGATTCACTTTATTATTTTTGTATAAAATTCCATGCTGTAGCCACAGCTGAAGCCTAGGTCCTCTGCACGGAGACTCTGGTGTGGGTTTTCACAAGATGGGCAGTGAATTCCTGTAAGGAGATTTGGTGAATACGGTCTCTTTCCAGAAGTCAGGGGTTAGGTAACTGTAGGTCTTAGAGATGGCATCAAAGTTGGTTTGGCAAAGTTCCCCAAGGTAGCAGTACAGCCCCTAGCTGAGGTGTGGCAGTCATCGATTCCAGCCATCAGCAGCAGCTTCTTGGGGACAGGAGCTGAACGATCCCAGAGCCTCTGGGGGCAGGAATGAGGCGCACGAGCCCAGAACCGCAGTGGCCTGTCACCTTGCACGGGACAGTGTGAGGCCTGCCAATCCTGTTCCCCCAGTAACCTCGCCGCACAGGGACGAAGGAGAGCTTGGCCGAGATGATGCCCCCCCGGATGGCAGTGGCCACCTCCTTGGCGCACTGAACCCCCAGACCAACATGGCTGTTGCAGTCGCCAGTGGCTACGAATGCCTTGAACCTGGTGCACTGGCCAGCTTGAGTCTGCTTCTGCACGGGCATAATCTTCAACCCCGCATCTTGAGTGATGCCCTCAGGAAGAAGTCAATAATCTCAGACTCCTTGATGGGCAGGGAGGAAAGATAGATCTCCTCCAAAGACTTGATCTTCATGTCCTTAACCAGGCGGCCCAGTTTGGTGACGGGGATCTATTCCTCGTCTTTGGCCTTGCCTCCACGAGCCTCGTGGCCGGGACCCTGACCTCTACCATGGCTGTGACCTCGACCCGGGACCCAGGAGGCTGCTACCGAAGACTCCACAGAAGCCTCCACGGCCCCCCAAGCCCGGACCCCCGGGAACCTCAGGGCCGTCCTGCTGCACCAGCATCATCCACCATTTGATGTTTTCCCGGAGAAGAAGAAGCCTGTTATTCAATTCTATTTGAGAAAAAAGTGAGATCAGTTACTTCTATCCACAGAGGATGAAAAGCAAAAGAATGGGTTATTGAGTAAACTATGTGAAAAGAAGAAAAAAGATATCTTGCTTCTGCCACATTCCCTTCAGCTTAATACCAAGATAGTTCTAGTAATTCAAGAAGTTTTTTTTAATGTTTTTTATTATGAGAATACCGTACAGAGGGGTTACAGTTACATGAGCAAGGTAATGAGTACATCTCTTGTGGAGCATTGTTGCCTCCTCCTTTATTTTTCCCCTACCATCCCTTCCCTCCCCACCTCCCCACCTCTACTCCCCTCATCCCCCCACCTCCCACCCCCTTCCTAAATTGTAAAGTTTGTTTTTCAACATAGTATCTTGTTCCTCTCATTGTTACAATGGGCCAACCTGTTTCTTTATTTAAACATTTTGTTTTTTCCCTTCCCCTCCTCAAATTATACTGACACCAAATATAGTGAAAACAGGGGTTATGCCATGGGGGAAGAATATACAAAGCAACAAAAAAAATCACAAGAAGTTTTGATTCTATCCATTTTATAGAGAGCAAACAAAACACCAAGAGGATTGGCTCTCGGGGGATATTATGCAGCAAAAGTACGTTGAATATATAATTCTAGAACAAAAGAATAGTCCATGGAGGAGCTGGGAGGAGCCTAGAAAAAACCATTTCTGTAAGATTAATGTAATCCTGAAGTAACCAATTGTCTCCTCAGATTTCCAGGAGAAATTATCTAACTTCATGAAGGAAACAGATAGCACTCAGGAGGTTAGAGTAGGATCATTAGTAGGAAGAAAGGAGAAGGAGGGAAGAAGGAAGACAAGAAGGGAGGGAGGAAAAATGATAAAGGAAGAAAGAAGGAAAAAGAGAGAAAAGGGGAGAGAGGGATGAGGAGGGAAGGGAGGAGTGAAGAAGAGAGTAAAGAAGATTGCAATGGGATGAAGGAAGGAAAGAAGAGGAGACCTGAATTCTCATTGTGCTTCTGATGCGCTGATAGAACTGTGTTTTGGAGATAAGATACTCTGAAGAAAATTTTATGGGTATAGGAGCTGCTTACTTCTTGGTTTCTGGCAATTTAAGATGATAAGAATCTAGATCTTCAAATTTTAATAATACTAGCAAAAGCCAATTTTCTTCCTTTTGGGGTTATTCATACTATTGTTTCCTATTG
The DNA here is from genome assembly GCF_019054845.1 of Dipodomys spectabilis. Lineage (NCBI taxonomy): Eukaryota > Metazoa > Chordata > Mammalia > Rodentia > Heteromyidae > Dipodomys > Dipodomys spectabilis. Next base: position 165,320 of record NW_024870886.1, on the reverse strand, counting down.
CAATTCAGTTCCTCAAGCATTATTGAACATCTTCCATCTTGCTGGCTCATTCAATACACAGAAGAATCAAAAATGCAAATCTGAGGAAAACAGCAGGCTTTGACAGCAAAGCAGTCCAATCCCTCAAAATGTGTTTAGGGTTCCTGTTGCTTAAGAATCCATAACTGCAGAAGAAAGTAATACATAAGTGTGTGGCAAAATTTGATATGATTCCTGGGGATAAAAATGAATGACCATTTAAGGGCTGTAAATAGCATGTCTTCAATGTATCCTGAAATGCTGACAGTACTGAAGGATACTTTTGATGAGCAAAGATGCGAAGGCAGCCAGGCACCGGTGACTCACACCTGCAATCCTAGTTACTCAGGAGGCGGAGATCTGCAGATCACTGTTGGAAGCCATCCCAAACAGAAAAGTCCCCATTGAGACTCTTATCTCCAATTAGCCACTCAAAAACTGGAAGTGACACAGTGGCTCCAGAAGTAGACCGTAAGCCTAGAGCACAAAGAGGCTCAGGGACAGCGCCCAGGCCCTGAATTCAAACCCCAAATCCATCAAAACAAACAAACAAACAAATAAATAAATGATGCTAAGGCAGAAAGCATCTCCTTGATGGGAAGAGAGAATGGATTCTCTTATCACATAGTGGGTTCTTCTGGTCCTGCAAAAGGTCAATCCCAGAGCTCTCACAGAAACCAAAGGCTTCTTTTCACACTTGCAGCTTGAGATGGACATGCTGTTCTCTTTTGCAATATAAGCCGCTGGTGCCTGTATAAATAACCTTGCAATATGAAGTGAATTTGCCTCTTCCAGGATGACAGGCAGAGTTACCAGATCTCTCTTTCTTCTTGCTTAATCCCTGGATTTTTACCTACACCCTGAATGCAAGTAATGCACATTAGTCAATTAATAGGCTGTTAAATGACAACAGTTCCGGGCAATTTAATTACTGTTGGTAAAATAAGAAATGAATGATTGCATGTCAGTAACCAATTCCAGTTCCTTTCCTCGGAACAGATTAACTTTGAATCATGATAGTTTCTCTGCAGGAAAAAAAAAAAAGAAAAGGAATTGATTGTTTCTGTGAACATATTAGTTTCTGTTTTGTGTATTACAGAACTTTAAAGGTTGTGGTTGTGATTGTATGTGTGTTACTTCTCACCTAGATGGAAGGTGACAAAATTGCAACAATAGTATGGGCTTTCCATTAGAAAAACAATATTTGTTTTCAAAATCATTGAAATCGTGAGTGAAAAAGCTGTCCTTTGGCTTTCTGTCCAGAGATGTGCTCTCTCCCCCTCTCCCGCCCCGTCCCCCACCTCTCCTAGCAATTCTACATTATTTACAGTTTCATTAATTGAGTAAAATTGAAAAATATCAAGGAGCAATCGCTTTTGTTTTAATGATTGTTTCTTTCATTTGTCCCATTTGCTTAGAATAATAATAAAAAAATCCCCATCATGTGGCTTGTCTGGGTTACTGACTCCCATCATTTTGTTTTGTTTTATTTTGGGTCCGGTCGTGGGCCTGAACTCTGAGCCTGGGCACTGCCCCTCAGCTCTTCAGCTCAAGGCTAGCGCTCTACCACTTGAGCCACAGTGCCAATTCTTGCTTTTTTTTTGCTTATGGGTGCTGAGGAATCGAACCCAGGGCCTCAAGCATGCAAGGCAAGCGCTTTACCACTGAGCCACCTTCCCAGCCCACCCCCATCATTTTGAAGATTGACTTTGCTTAATGTTTGTCCTGCCCACAGGTTCCATGTCTGATGGTTCACTGCTGATCTGAGAATATACGATAGTACTTGGGCCCAAATAGGTATGCAATGTATGTTTGCCAAAATAATTAATTAATGAGTAGAACAAAGGAAGCTAGAGACAAAACATCAATATTAATTATGACTGTCAAAACAAGCTCTGTTTATGGAATATGGAAGTGTGTATTGTCTAAAAATAAAATATAAGCAAAACAGAAATTCTCAGCTCTGCTAAAAAGAATGGAAGGTTGAATTGTGTAGTACACAACTTGGAGATAAAAGATAATTTTTTTTTGCAAAATAAAAGAATGAGAGGGGCTGGATACCAGTGGCTCACACTTGTAATACTCAAGAGGCTGAGTTCTGAAGATCTTGAGGTTCAAAGCTAGCTCAATCAAGAAAGACTGCAAAACTCTTATCTCTAGTTATCCACTACAAAAGTCTGGAAGTAAAGCTGTGGCTCAAGCAGTCTCCCTTCTTCTCAGCTTCTTCCTACCTATACACGCTTCAAAGATTAGAAACTGTTGCTTGTATCTGGGCTGATCATCTTGGCCGATAAATACATTTTAGTAGCAACTAAGTGTGTTATTACATAAGTCTTCACATGCTTTCTTTAGAGCAATTATAAATTTTTTGAAATATAGCCTTATTCAGAAATTGCCCATCATTAAATACTTATCAAAAAGCTAGGAAGAGTTGTAGCTGTATGTAGAAAGGATTATAGGGCTTATCATTTACTAGGACAAAAATCCTATTCACATTTATTTTCAATAATTGGATCATCTTGCTTTACCATTAATTGTACTGGCACTTACAGGAGAGTTAGTGGATAAAGTGCCTAAAACCAACAAACACAGAGACATCTCCACTTATTTTCATATCCTTTTTTTAACATAAAATCCACCCTCTGAAAGACACTTTCCTATTTACTCCCATAATGGTATCCAGATAAACATCAGTCCATCAATTCTCTTGTCTGCAAGAGAATTATTTGCAAGAATCTCCTGATCCCTCTTTCTGATTCCAGTCTCATCCTTCACCAATGTATCCTCCCTCTGTGGAAGCGTTGTTTCTTATAGAAGTGATTCTTTTGTTCACAGCCTCAAGCCCTTCCAGGATTTCTCACAGGTTACAAATTAAAACCCAAGTGATTTCAGCATCCCTCTCCAGCTTGCGCCTGCCAATCTGAACTCGATCCTGTTCCGCCATCTGTACTCATGTGCCTCTTGCTAGTCCTTGTCCCCAATCCCTTCCCCACTTTCTATCCAGAAAATTCTCTGGTTGACTGAAATTGCATGCTCTTGAAAACCTCAGACATTGTGGATATGCCTAGGTTCAAATCCTAGCTCATGGAACTTGGGCAAACTACCTAAACGTTGCTTCTGTGTATCCACTGCAATATGTGTTATGGTAATGCTTTTCTTATTAAATGACATAATGCATGTCAAACTCTTAGATTCGTCCTTAATTCATAGTAGGATCTCAACAGACGTCATCTAGAAGTGTCATCTCTTCAAGTCCTGACTACAGCACCACCTTCTCTGATAGGGTCACACCTGTACGGCCCCACTTCAAACAGGTTTGATTGCTCAGAACTCCAAGCCACCCCAGCCATTGTTGCATTGAAATCAGTCTGCACTGATCATGTCTTTACAAATTAGTCTCTTAAGGTGACCCCTGGTCACCTAGGACCTAGTCTAACACCTGGAACAGAAGAAGCCCAGTATTTTTGACTAGGTGAACGAACAAATCAACATTACACATCTAAACCAGAAGCATTGAACCACAGGCTTTGAAAATCCTGCTGGCTACCTGCGCCCTTCAATCCCCAGGCTCAAGAAGGGCCCAAGCTGCAACTGTCTTTCAGCACAAGGAGTTTCCAGCACAGGCCTCACCTCTGGCTTTGCTGTGCTCTAGATGGTGACGGGGAGATGGTGGTGGGGAGTGACCATGGTGTGGATTTCTATTATTTGACCTGCCAGGAAGGGCAAGAGATACTGGAGAGTATTTCTTTGGGGTCATTTTTCACTTCTCCAGGGATGCTGAAGGGCAGCTCTTCTGATTCCATAGGTAACAGCATAGACTAAGCCTAACGGTACCTACCACTGGGCTTGGTGCTGAACATACCTGGGTTCAGAACACTATTGAGTTAACCATGCAACCTGGGCTGCCTTCTCCCTGCTCTACCACTGAAAACCACTGTCCTGGAGCAAATTACATTCCCAGGGTATGTCTGTACCCCAGATGTAAAACAGTCATACTAGTTGTGATTATATCTACCTCATAACCCCATTGCAAGAATGAAATCTTTGAATACATATAAAGCCTTCAGAATTGTGCCTGCTACTTAGTAAGCAGTTATTCCTGGGATCGCCCCCATTTGACAGGTGAGAAAACTGAGGCTCAGGTAAGTTAAAAACCAGCCAGCGAAGGACATAAGGCTGCAGGCCTAGGACACAAAGCCACATTCTCAAACACTTATCACCTACTATGCCCATTCTAAAAGCCCTTCTGTCTCCTACCTAGTCCATCTTCATTCTCTAGTCAATGAAGCCACATTGACCCAGAACAGTTGCTGCTCAGTGAGGCAGAGCCAGCTATGTGCATAAGCAAAATCCCTGAAATTGAGCCATGCAATATTTGGAGAATAGCCAAACTAAAAGATTATTCAAATCTAACTGGATGTCCTATATTTGTAATTGCTAAATCTGCCCAAGCTACATGGTAGGTGTGGGGGTAGGGGAAGTAGGGGATAGAAGTCATTTGGGCCACAAAAGATATAAATTTATCACCTTATTGCTAGAACTCTGAGATCAAGTTTATATAACAGAACAGAAATAGGTTGTGCTCTATCTCCCTTCTCTTGGACAGAACTCCAAGGTGTCTGAGCATCTCTGGTGTTGAAGAGACTGTTAGTTAGAAGAGACTGAAATGGACCTGTTTGTTGAAGACAGATTGGCAAACCCATTGAATGAGAGAAGATTTCTTAGAAGTGACTCAGGAGAGAAACCTCAGCTCAACCTGGTTTCGAGAGGTTTCCTATGATCAAATCATTTCCCCTCATCCCTCTAGCTGTAGAGACATGACATCCACACTTACAAAGGTGATAAGAATGTGGCATCATGCACCTCCACATTTGTGGGGATCCCCACTAAGATATCCTACCTGACCTTTGGGTCAAGTGAAAGATGATGTCTTTCTGAAGTCTTCTTGCTCTGTCACATGAACATTCTGAAACAAGATCACTTTTATTATTTTGTCCATTATTTTTATTATTTTTATATATTATTTATTATTTTATTATATGAGTTATTTTATTATTTTGGAATCACTCCCAGATACCAGGCAGACAATTTACTTTACTATAGAAGCTTCATGAAGCAACTCAGTATTATAGGTGGATAACCAAATAGCTTACCACCCTACTTTAAGGCTTGCTTTGGTTTAGATAAGGTTTCCAAAAATGCTAGAATCTTGGTATCCAGTTCATGGTACAATTGAGTGTCATGTGACATTCAATTAAGAGCTAGTGCCGTGGCTCCTATCTGAAATCCCAGCAAATTGGGAGGTAAAGATCAGGAGGATCACAGTTAGAAGCCACCCTCAGCAAAATATTATTTACAAGATCCTCATCTCAACCTACATAGCTGAGCATGGTAGTTTGCATCTGTAATGCCACCTACCAGGGAGGCATAAGTAGAAAGATTGTGGTCCAAGGCCAGACTAGGAAATATCTAAGATCTTATCCCAGATATAACTAAAGTCAAACATATAGGTTAGCGGTATTACTCAGCAGAGGAGTGCCTACTCAGAAAATATAAAACCACTGGCTACCAGTGGCTCACATCTGCAATCCTAGCTACTCTGGAGGCTGAGATTTGAGGATCAAAGTTTGGAGCCAGCCCAGGCAGGAAAGTCTGAGAAACTCTTATCTCCAATTAACCACAAGAAAACCGGAAGTGACTCTGTGGCTTTAAGTGGTAGAGCACTAGCTTTGAGTGAAAAAGCTCAGGGACAGCACCCAGGCTCTGAGTTCAATACCTAAGTCTGACAAAAGAAAAAGAAAGAAAAAAATATAAAACCCCAATGACACCACACACACTCTCTCTCTCTCTCTCTCTCTCTCTCACACACACACACACACACACACACACACACACACACACGCAGAAAGAGGTCTTCCAGCCATTGAAAACGCTCCCTGAAAGGATATAGCAACCCCTAGCATTCCTCATGTCCCAGGTGAGACCAGGTTGGCTCTAATGCCATGATGTGCAGGCCCTAAGCCAACGGGATCAATGGATTGTGCAATGGAATGGCTGAAATTGTGAGCCAAATACACTTTTTCTCTTTTGTCACTTGATTATTTCAGGCAGTTGTTATAGTAATGGAAGGCTGATAACGCCAGGCCCCAACCATTAGGCCACAAAGATGGAATTCCAAAAGACCATGTTTCTTGGCTCCTTTAGCCACCCCATCGTATCTGTCAAGGCCAAGACTATGCTTCAACAAGGACGAGAAAGAAACCTCTCTCGGGGAGGAAGCTGGCCATCACAACCATTTCTATCGTGAACTGTGACAGCGCTGAAGAGGACAGACTGGCCACAGGGCATCCTCAGTCTCATCAGATATTTTAGTTGTTTAATTGGGAAAATCATTGGTACTTACCCCAAATATTTTGAGGTAAATTCAGGGCAAATGAATGCCAATGTTAAAATCTACAGACACCCGTATATTTACTTCAATTTTTTAGATCATCATTTTGTCTCATTTGAAATTGCTTCAATACTTTTTAAACTTTGTTTAAACTTTGTTGAAATAAATCTGACTCAGTATCTGAAGTGTGTGGGTAAAGATGTCCTAAATTAAATGGATAAAGTTAGGAAAATATTTCTGTTATCATGATATCATTGACATGCCAGATCTTCTGTATTATTTCCTGAGTCTTTAAAGACTGCCTCTTTACAAAGTTTTTATGAACTCTCTTACTGAAGTATTTCTTGACAAAAAGATTTTCCACTTGGTTATCTTGTGTGTTTAGAACAAGTCTCAGAACTTTATCTGGGAACAGTGAAACTGACCCAGGAATCTCATCTCCTGAGTTTCTCTCTATTCCATTTGAAAAGATATTTCCTTTTCCCCCAATCCCACAAGCCAAACCTGGAAGGCTTCCCAAAGAGCATCAGGCTACCTAAAATAAACAGAGGGGCTTTATCAGCTGATGGTTGCTTACCCAATCATGAACCCTCACTTAGAGAGTAGCATAGCGATAGACTCAACACAAAACTGCTTTTCTGTGACAAGGTAATGACTTTGTCTCCATGTGGTTTGTGTTTCTGACTGATTTCGGGATGGTGGCAAAGGAAAAGCATGGCATTAGGCAAAGAGATGTTCTGGCTTGTTGTCAACCAATGTGATGAGTCTTATCAGCACTGAATCACATCTTTTAAAATGGCTGCAAGAGAGGGTTTTTCAACATTCCCACCACAAACAAGTGATAAATGTATGAAGTCAGAGAGCTGAACACATTGATTTGGTTCGCATATGATGTATGTGTAAATATGTGCATGTATATGATATATATGGAAATAAATAGTACTCCACAGGCATCTGCAAGTGTTATGTGACAATTAAAAAACAACAAAATACAAACAAAACTAAAAGCAAAAGCAGAGCAAATTAGACTTGAAAATCTGGAGGCAATATGCTTGACACATTTCTAAATGTTTATTTGCATCTTTGGTGCAAAGCAAATCTGATTATTTTACCTTTTTGTGGCAAGAACACTATTGGGGTGTTTGTTGTTGAAGTTGTTGTTGTTTTCGAAGAAAGTCCAAAGACTTTTGCAGAACTCAAAAGCCTGAAAATTCTGGCCTCTGGCTACCTTTGCAGACACATGGCTTTCAACTCACTCTGCCAGGCACCATCTCTTCATGAAGCACCACAGATAAGGATAGAATCATCTGGTGATGTTGCAAGGATCTTGTGCATGCAGGTACATGCACAACTACACACATTTTAAAGGTACAGTTCTCAGAATGTGTGTACTGTTAAGAGGTGTGTGACTGTACACATACAAACACATATGCCCATATATAGTGCATTTATCTAAGCCTTCATGGCCTGGTCACTGACAAATACATTTCCCTGTGCTTCCTGTATTGACACTTGTGTGTGTTGTAAGCACCTGTTTTCCTGCATGCTGTCATTCTGAGTTCGCTCTGAAGGGCAAGGAGTAGGAGCCCCTCATCCTTGGTGCCACACCAACATGATGCCCATTCTTAGTAGCGAGTGCAGAGGCAGGCAGAGCTTTCATGCTTAGAGCATGGCTTCTGAAACACTGCTCTACAGAAGACTGGCATGATGCAAGACCCTGCAAGATGGCTTTCTAGAGAATTTACTTATAGGGATCAAATTCTGTTTCAGCTTTTATTTGTCCTCTCTGTGTGCCTCTGTGTCTCTGTGTCTCTGTTTGTCTCTTCTGTCTCTGTCTCTGTCTCTGTCTCTGTCTCTCTCTCTCTGTCTCTCTCTCTCTCTCTTTCTTTTTGTGGTTAATTGTCAAACAGAGTCTCACACACTTTCCTGCCCTGGCTGGCTTCAAATTGTGATCTTCAGATCTCAGACTCCTGAGTAGCTAGGATTACATTTGTCAGCCACTGGTACCCAGTTCAAAACTCTTAATAAATCTCACTTGCTTCCAGCAATAAATTCATCTTAATGATTAAAGAAATGAAGACATTAATTTGGAATTTGTTAGAAAGATAGTGTTATCGTTTTGTTTCATATAACAAAAAATGTAAATAACACAAATTAATTTCTATTCAAATGTACAAAGCTCACGCCTGTAATTCTGGCTACTCAGGAGGCTGAGATCTGAGGATCTCAGTTCAAAGCCAATTGGGGCAAGAAAGTCCATGAGACACTTATCTCCAATAAATCACTAGAAAACCAGAAGTGGCGCTGTAGCTCAAGCGGTAGAGCATTCGACTTGAGCTGGAGAGCTGAGGGACAGTGCCCAAGCCCGGAGTTCAAACCTCACGACTGACAAAAGAAAAATGTACAAGACTTTTAAAAACATTTTTATTATCTAATTATCTTTAAGTAGTCCTATAAAGAGATTTCAATTTAGCATGTCAGTTTGTGAATACAATGAATCTTGATCAATGTCATCCCTTTAATCATTGGCCCCCATTATTCCAAACCCCACCCATCTTCTTAATTTCCTTACTTCCATTTTCATATATATATATATATATATATATATATATATATGAAAATTAGATACTTCTCTTAGAGATCATAAGGTAGATAATTTTTATTAATATTTATGAAATACCATACAGAGGGGTTACAATTACATGAGCAAGGAAATGAGTACATTTCTTATCAAGCATTGTTGCCTCCTCCTTTGTTTCCCCTTCCCATCCCTGCCTTCCCATCTCTCCCCTCCCCTCCACCTCACCCACCCTCTCCCCATCAAAATTTAACTTTTTAAGGTAAAAAATAATATTTATCTGAAGAAAAACCATCAAACAAAGGATGTTTCTCTAAAAACAACAAGGATTAAAATGTTGAAAGAAAATCTAGAAATTCTTATACACATCCAGGTGATCCCCAAATTTCCAGAATTGCCTCCTTACACATTATGTCTGTCATCAGCTTGATTAATGTTCAGGTAAGCATTCGTGCACTGAGAACACCAATAAGAAAGGGAATTAATATATACATTTTTCTAATTTGGAGTGGGGAAGGGAAATAAAATGCTTAAATAAATAAACAGCATGACCCATTGTAACAATGAGATGTAAAAGACACTATGTTGAAAACAAACAACTTTGGGGTGGGGGAGGAATCAGGGAGGTGGAGAGGAAAGGGATGGTAAGGGAAAAACAAAGGAGGAGATAACAATGCTCGATAGGAAATGGATTCATTACCTTGCTCATGTAACTGTAACTCCTCTGTACAGTATCTTTACAATAAAAATATATATTCAGAAAAAGAATAATACCTCATCAAGCAATCATACTGTCCCAAATTATGTTCTAAATTCTTTACCTATTGCTTTAGGGTTTTATTTCTGAAAAAAAGACAATAAATTACAATCTGTATTCTCTCAAAAAAAGAAAAAGAGGGAATTAAATACTCTCCACATGCTGCTGTGTCATAATCAGAATGAAGTTACTAGTGTCATGACAAAAGAATTTTAAAAATAAATAAAGGCAGAAGAATACAAAGGAATCTATCCCCATTGATAGGTGCATAAGAGCAAGAACTGATCACGAAAGACTTCTAGAACCCACTGGGTGCTGGTAGCTCATGCCTCTAATCCCAGCTACTTCGGAGGCTGAGGATGAAGTGATTGGAATTTGAGGCCAGTCTGGGCAGAACAGAGACATGTTCTCAACCAATAGCTGCATGGGAGTGGGGTGGGATGAGCCCTTCATCCTGGATATGACTGAAAGCCTAAAGTAGGCTTGTTGCAGTCCAGAAACACACGTGAGCAGAAAATAAGATCCCATACAAAAATGATTAGTGCCAAAGAAGGGATGGAGTTGTGGCTCAGCAGTAGAGTGTCTGCCTAGCAAGCACAAGGCCTAAAGTTCAATCCCAAGTACTTCAAAATAAAAAAATGGCATTCAAAGTCCTTGCATAAAACCCATTATAGCCATACACAAAAAAGGCTACCCAGCAACTATCTGTCTAGTCCCTCTTTGCTGTTAATCCTCACAGGAAAAGATTACTGTTTCTAAATATCTTATATGATCTTCCTCATTTGGCTGTTAAATGTCTCCTTTTCATCATCTCTTTTGCCTAATTTACTATGGAACATGTCTTCTTATCACGATGCTATTAAATTCCTGAATAAAATTAACTTTTAAATACTGTTTCTCTGTCATTTAAGTTGACATCATCAACACTAATTGTGCACAAGATATCTATAATGTGATTTATATCTTCACCAAACCACAAAGATGTCTTCACTAAGTACCAACCATGTGCTCCATTAGTAGGAAAAATGTGGAGAAAGCAGAGAATGAAGGAAGAATGAAATTGTCAGGGAAGCCTTTGTGGGAAGGCAGAGATAGAGGCAAAGACGTGGAAAGAAAGTAAAATGACATACAAGAGAGATACTAAATATTCATGTTTATTGCTCACAATAGTCAAACTGAAACATCATCAGAGGTGCCCAGCAAATGATTAATGGATGAAGAAAATCTGGTACATGTATACCATGGAATATTAACTCCACCATATAGAAAAATGAAAATGGATGGCTTTGGTGATCATCATGCTGAACAACATAAGCCAAGCCAAAACAGTCAAATATCAGATATTCTTGCTTATTTGTGGAATATAGACCTATAAATGATGACCATGACAATGACAACAACAACAATGGCAATAATAATAATAATAGAACATGAATGCAACGAGGGGATGTTTTTATGTAGGTGAACAACAGGAATGGGCAATGTGTGTGTGTGTGTGTGTGTGTGTGTGTGTGTATAATCATAATGGCATTGTCCAAACACTGATTCTTTTAAAGAGAAGAAGGAAAAAAGGGTGGAAGGTGAATATAATCAGGGGAAAACTTGTTCAAAGTACACTATATGCATGTATTGAATTATCATAATGAAATCCTATGTTACTAATGTATGCTAAATAAATATTGAAAAGATCAAAGAAAGGTTGGACAAATGGGATCACATGAAACTGCAGAGCTTCTGCATGGCAAAGGACACAGCTAACATGATCAACAGAAAGCCCACAGACTGGGAGAAGATCTTCACTAGGGCCTCATATCTAAAATATATTTAGAATTCAAAAAATTAAATCCCCCAACAACAAATCGTCAAAGAACTGCCTGATTAATAAGTGGACTAAAGACTTTAAGAGAGACTTCTCTGAAGAGGAAATAAGAACGGCAAGTAGACACATGAAGAAATGCTCAACTTCTCTAGCCATAAAAGAAATGCAAATCAGGAAGTGGCTCTGTGGCTCAAGTGGTAGAACGCTAGCCTTGAGTTGAAGAGCTGAGGGACAGCGCCCAGGCCCAGAGTTCAAGCCCCACAACCGACAAAAAAAAAATGAAAAAGAAAGAAAAAAGGAAGAAAGAATGAAAGAAAAAAGAAAGAAAAAAATGCAAATCCAAACAACATTGAGATTCCACCTTACTCCAGTTAGAATGGCTATAATTAAGAAATCTAATAACAACAGATGCTGGAGGGGATTTGGCCAAAAGGGAACCCTACTGCATTGTTCATGGGAATGTAAACTGGTTCAACCACTTTGGAAAGCAATATAGAGGTTCCTCAAAAGACTCCACATAGAGTTCCCCTATGACCCAGCAATCCCACTTTTGGGCATTTACCCAAACAATCACAAACAAGACCATACTAAAGCTACCAGCACAACTATGTTTATTGCAGCATTATTTACCATAGCTAAGATATGGAACCAATCCAGATGCCCCTCAGTAGATGAATGGGTCAAGAAAATGTGATATATAGATAGATAGATAGATAGATATGAATTCTATGCCTACATCAGAAAAAATGACACCACCCCATTTGTTAAGAAATGAAAGACTTGGAAAAAATTATATTAAGTGAAGTAAGCCAGACCCAAAGAACATAAGTCCTATGGTCTCCCTTATTTTCAATAACTAGTATATTTCTAGGACAAGCAGAAAAGGTCAAAAGCTATGTACATATGACCATATAAGATGATGCTAAGTGAAATGAACCCCAAGATAGGGACACAGAGGGTTTTTTTCTTTGTTGCTGTTTTTCAGTGTAGTATGTGATTATTTTTGTTTCTTTTTTTGGCTTTTTTTGGTAGTTAATTCTTTTTTTATGCTTTTATTGTAAAATTAGTGTACAGAGGGGTTACAATTACATGAGTAAGGTAATGAGTACATTTCTTATGGAGCATTGTTACCTCCTCCTTTGTTTTTTCCCTTACCATCCCTTCCCTCCCCACCTCTCCAACCTCCCCTCTCCCTCAAAGCTGTAAAGTTCGTTTTCAACATAGTGTCTTGTACATCTCATTGATACAATGGGTCAACCTTTATCCTTGTTTCAGCATTTTGAATTTTCCCTTCCCCTCCCCAAATTAGAAAAATGTATATACATGATACAGGGCACCAATGTCATATACAGTGAAAACAGAGGTTATACCATGGGGAAAGAACACACAAAAGAAACAAAAAATCACATAGTACATTTTAGATACATTAAAAACAATAGCAAGAAAGAAAAAAACAAGTTGTGTTCCTATCTTGGGGCTCATTTCACTGAACATATGGTCATATGTACATGGCTTTTGACCTTTTCTGCTTGTCCTCAACTTATACTAATTATTGCAAATAAGGGAAACCATGAGACCTATGATTCTTTGGGCCTGGCTTATTTCACTTAATATATTTTTTTCCAAGTCTTTCCATTTCCTAACAAATGGGGCAATGTCATTCTTTCTGATGGAGGCATTGAATTCTATGTCTTGATCCATTCATCTACTGAGGGGCATCTGGGTTGGTTCCATAACTTAGCTAAGGTAAATAATGCTGCAATAAACATAGTTGTGCTGGTATCTTTAGTATGGTCTTGTTTTTGATCATTTGGACAAATGCCCAAAAGTTGGATTGCTGGGTCATAGGGGAGCTTTATATGGAGTCTTCTGAGGAACCTCCATAGTGCTTTCCAAAGTGGCTGAACAAGTTTACATTCCCACCAACAATGCAGTAAGGTTCCCTTCTGTCCACATCCCCTCCAGCATCTGTTGTTATTAGAGTTCTTGATTATAGCCATTCTAACTGGGATGAGGTGGAATTTCAACGTTGTTTTGATTTGCATGTCTTTTAGCGCTAGAAAAGTTGAACATTTCTTCATGTGTCTATTGGCCATTCTTATTTCCTCTTCAGAGAAATTTCTCTTTAAGTCTTTAGCCCACTTATTTATCAGGCATTTGTTTCTTGGAGTATTTGTTGTTGGGGGATTTAGTTTTTTGAGTTTTTGTTTCTTTTGTATGTCCTTCCCCCTATGGCATAACCCCTGTTGTCAATGTATTTGATTCTGGTGCATCTTGTATATACATTCTGCATCTTGTATATGCATTTTTCTAATTTGGGGAGGGGAAGGGAAATAACAAAATACTGAGACAAGGATACAGGTTGACCCATTGTAATGATGAGACTACAAGACACTATGTTGAAAATGAACTTTACAACTTGGGAGGAGAGAGAAGTTGGAGAGGTGGGAGGGAAGGGATAGTAGGGGAAAAACAAAGGAGGGGGTAGCAGTTCTTGATAGGAAATGTACTCATTGCCTTACTCATGTAGCTGTAGCCCCTCTGTACAGTATCTTTAGAAAGAAATAGACAATGCCAGGTGCTCGTGGCTCATGCTTAGATACACAAGAACCTGAAACAATGAGAATCATAGTCCAAAGCCAGATTTGGCAGAAAAATCCATGGGATTCTTATCTCCAGTAAAACAGTAAACAATTGGAAGTGAATGTGCAACTCAAATGGTAGAACACCAGCATCGAGCAGAAAAGCTAAGGGAAAAATGAGAGCCCTTGAGTTCAAGTCCCAGTATTAACACAAAACAACAGCAACCAAAAAGAGAGAGAGATTTAAAAAAATGAATGGAGCACATGAACACAGAGGCGGTTCACAGAACTCCAGGGCTAAGAATACACTAAGCACTGAGCAGCAAGCAAGTCAGCAGGTGCAGAGAAGGTTGAGGATGAGCTCATGGGCAGAGGACATCTGAACTTCAGATGTGAACCTTTTCAGGCAAGGTCAACCTTTACCCTCTAACCTCCACATCATTCCTGTTTTTCCACTATCATCTTTTTTAAAAATACTGAATCACAAATATCCCATGCCTGTATAAGAATAGGTGGCGTGAGGGGAGAATGTGTTTCATTCAGTGGGTGAGTGGAGAGGATATATTTACTTTCACAATTTGTGAATAGAAGTTCGTATTCCCATCAATTATGAAGGTAAGTCACAAGCCACAGTAGTGTAAACAATGCTGTGATCTCTGCCTTCAGAGTTGTTGAACCTCTGTATTTCAATATTGCTCATGTTCACCATGACCTTGGAATTATACTTGTCTTAGACTTCTGCCATGGCTCTTCTATTTTGTTTTCCTTTTGGTGGTGTGGGGTTTAAATTTAGAACTTCACGTGGTTTAGGCAAGCACTTACTCTTCACTTGAGCCATGGCCTCAACTCATTTTGCTTTGGTTTATTTCTCAAATAGAGTCTCATGCTTTGTCCCAGGCTGGTTTCAGACTGTGATTTTCCAATTTCTATCTTCTACATGGTAGCAAGTTTTCTACTGTGCCTGACCCCAGATAATCTTAGCTTATGTTAATGAAGAATTATACATATAAGTATACTTAATGTTTAAGCATTTTAACTATTTCTTTTGTATTTCTATTTGTATTTCTTTTGTATTTCTATTGTATTTTTATTTCTTTAACTATTTCTTTTGTAGTCTTATGTACTTTATTTTATTTTATGCTCTTAAAATATATTACCACTAAAACAATAAAGTAATGAAAAATATAAATATAGCTAAAATATTCATCTAAATGCATCTAAAATATCTATTGGTATACAAATCATTTCTCTTGTGGTCTTATGTACTTTATTTTATTTTGGTTCTTAAAATATGCATCTAAAAGAGGGTCCTAGGAGAAGTGGCACTGTGGCTCAAATGGTAGCACAATCATCTTGGGCTGAAGAGCTGAGAGACAGTGCCCAGGTCCAGAGTTCAATCCCCATGACCAACAAAAATAAAGACCTCTAGGACCTCAGCAGACAGACTGAAAATTCTTGCACAAGATGGATTGTGAACTTATGATTTAGGGTCTGTTATATAGAAATGAGTATAGCAGCATTCCTTCCACATAGTGGTTGTACTGATTAAATAAGTGAATAAAGTACTTGGAATGGTGTCTATACACAAGTAGCTCTTTTCCTCTTCTGTCTTCCCATCTCCTCCCCTTCCCTGTCTTCTCCTCTCCTCCTTTCTCTGTCTATGTCTGTGTCTATCTCTGTCTTTCTCTCTCGCTGTCTCTCTGTGTCTGTCTCTGCCTGTCTCTGTCTGTCTCTCTGTCTCTGTCTCTGTCTCTCTGTCTGTCTGTCTGTCTCTCTCTCTCACACACAGGGTATCTCTATGTAGCTCTCTGTTTCTGTCTTTCTGTCTTTCTGTCTCTGTCTGTCTTTCTCTGCCTGTCTCTCCTTCCCCCCACCTCTCTGACAGGCTATCTCTATGTAGCCCAGGCTGACCTCGAACTCACAATCTTCCTGCCTTAGCCTTCAAATGACATATAGTTCCTTTTGTCACTTGTTATTTTCTTCAAAGGATGATAGAATCTCCATGTGCCTTTCACTGATCCTTTGAAAGACATACTTATCGGCTGAAGTTCTTCCTCTGGCTTAAAATAAAAAGCTTCAGAGGGGTTTTTGTGAATTCTCACTCAAGCGTATGTAAAAATACATAAATGATGACCACAAGATAGTTTTCCATGCATCTTTTGAAAAGAAACCAGCTTAATCAATTTGCTTAGCACAAACCCTTTTTCTTCCCCCTACCAGTGACAAAGCCTGTCAAACAAAGCAAGGTAATAAAAAAAAATGTATAGTGCAATCATGAAAAGTGAGCATGCAATTTCTTTTATTTACCCCATTGTTTTTTTTTATGAAATCAAGTTAAGTTCCTTTTTTTCACTCATCTTTTGTTGTCATAGTTGAGAAATTTCGCATTTAGCCTAAAATGTTTCGCATGATGAATTATTAAAAATCTTTAACTGCTGGACAACCTTACTGTGGTATAAGGGTGTTTTGTTTTGTTTTGTTATGTTATGTTCCTTAAAAAAAATTACCCCTTGTTTTGCTGTGAGGGGAGACAGCTAATGAAAAATGGCCTGGAATTATTGTGAAACAATTGTCTGTAGTGTAATCAAGTCTGTTTCTGCCCTCCAACTACTCCAGGATATAATGATACATGTATCATTAAGCAGCTGCTATGGATGCCTGAGGAAACTGGTAGAAATTTGTACCTATTGTTTTCCCTTCTCCAGCATCACCCATATTCTCCCATCTCCCTAGTGCTTTTTAGGATTATGGCTGCAAAAAAAAAAGTTGTGAAATACAATCATGCATCTTTATGTATATACATTTGTGCATCTATACATACATACATAAATATATGTATTTTTCCTTTTCAAAAACTGCAATCCTACAATAAAACATTGCATCCTTCTGGGAACTTTGTAATTATGGAATACATAAAGTAAGCTTTTTAGTGAGGATGGTGATTATTTTTTAAAACACCCAGAAAACAGAGGTCAAGGGAGAGTGTGTGACTAATGTTTAATTAGAACAGGGTTCTAAAATAAAACAATTATTTGTTTAATGGCTGCTAAATTGTATGTAACAGAAGGGCTCAAGCTGTGTGTGTGTGTGTGTGTGTGTGTGTGTGTGTGTGTGTATGCACACACATGCGCACAAGCATGTACTTTTACTCATCATGCAAATAAATGACGTTCAAAGCAAGATTTCTAGTACCAATGTCCTCTGGCTCAGAATGTTACAGAACAGGACAGATTTGCACAGCATCCATGGTTATGATTATTATTATAAGGAAACATCCTAGTGTTTACAAGTTGTCATATTAATTTTCATTTTCCATCATTTTCCATGTTGGGATGCTAACATTTCAGATGTAAAGCAACATGGCAGGGAGAATCAGTATCAGTAGTAGATCAAATTTTCCTTTTGTGGAAAATAGTATGGACTTTCTCTAAGAAGAGGCTTTCCATTGAATATTTTCTACTTATCTGCTCTCATTGCCATGATAGATGCAGAGATAGTTGGGCATGCTTGCTGGCTGCAATACATTTTATATATATATCTATTTTGCTTTAAAATTAACTTATGAATATACAGACAAATAGAAGCTGCTACCTTGTTTTATTGGGATAACAATGAGGAAATGTTGGTGAGCACTACATGGTATTCATGATAAAGAACTTTAAAGTGATTTTGAATTCAGTGATAAGGGTTGTAAAGAAGCCATGATTTCAATTACTATCCAGTAGCAGAACAATGATGTCCTCATAAGAGCTCCCACAGAAATGCCAGTATTATAGTAATACATTCACAGGTTCAACATGAAACAAATATCATCAGAAATAATGTGTCATTATTACTGGTTAAATTATAATACACACTAATGGGAAACTTTGGGATTATGAACCCAACTGAATAGAGCAAATTTTTAGACTTCCAACAGAAGTCTAAATAAAAAAAAATGGTTTTCAGACTTTCAGAAATCAGAGTGCTAGAATTCAAGGAGAATGTTTTCAAGTGTTCCTTATAAGACAAGAAAACCATGGGAGAATGGAGGTTTGAACACAGGGTGGTCAGAGATGTCTCCACCTCTCCTGTCCAGTATTCATGCTCAGAGGGAGATGAGCAGACTTCCGAGGTCACTCCCTCATTGCCCTCTTTATTTTGTAGAACAACCAGTCTCCAGCAGAGACTGACACATTTGCTGATCAGAGCTCAGAGCCAGAGCCCTGCAGTGCAGAACCTCCTGTGAAGCTGTCCTCACGGCTCCCAGTAGCCAAGTCCTTCAGCTGCTTCGTCTGTTGGAGAATGTAAATGGTGTTGAACTTATATTCAATGAAGCGCTGTTTCTCAAAAAAGTATTGGGGAGAAAGGATGCTGAAACATTACCCATTGAATCCTTAAATGCAATTGGCTTTCTGTAGCTGCAGGTACCATATTCACAAATTCACCCAAAAAGGGATGCAAATATTCAGAAAAGCACGTTTTTCCTTGAGCACATACAGACTTTATTCTTATCACTATTCTCTAAATATTAGTCAACAACACAACAACCCAATTGATAAATGGGCTAACGACTTAAAGAGAGACTTCTCTAAGGAAGAAGTAAGAATGGCCAATAGACAGATGAAGAAGTGTTCATCTCAGGCCATAAAAGAAACATAAATCAAAATAACATTAAGATTCCCCCTCACTCCAGTTAGAATGGCCACTATCTAAAAACTACCACTAACACATGCTGGTGTGGTATGGCCACAAGGGAATCCTATTTCACTGTTGGTAAAGATGTAAACTTGTTCAACTATTCTGGAAAGCAGTATGGAGGTTCCTTAAAAAACTAAATATAGAACTCCCCTATGATCCAGCAATCCTACTCCTGTGCATTTATCCAAAGGATCACAAGCAAGTCCATAATATGTCTAGGATAGTCCTAGGAGAGGATCACAATAGCTCAATAGCTATGTACATATGACTGCAGGGAGCCGGGACAAACGCCATTACAAGATGGCGCCCACTTCCTTTCAGCTTAGAGGTAAACGACTCCATATTAGGCAAGTGCTTGGCGGGGCTGCGGGTCCCTAGCTTTGCGCATGCGCCATCATTGTAAATCCTGAGCCAATCCCGTGGCACCTGGTGACGGTAGAAGGCGGACAGCCAATCCTGAAGCGACCCGTGTTCCAAACCCTATATAAGCGGCTGCATTTCCTTGCTCGCTCTCTTGCGCTCAAGCTCTCCCTTCAACTAAAAGGCTCTCCAATAAAGTGTGATCTGAGAAGACTCCTGGTGTGGTGGTCGTTCTTCCTCGCTGGCCGAGAAGGCGTTCGCCGCAAGTGGTGCCGAAACCCGGGACCTGCGCAAGAGGTCGAACAGGAGCCAGAACTCAACACACGGAGAGGAGACGTCGGTAAGTATCCCTAGGTATGCTGTTTTTTACTATGGACTATTGGTTGTTTGCATTGCTGCTTCCTTTGTGGTTTGTCTTTCTGGTGGTTCTCTGTGCCTGTCTGCGTTGTGGGGATGACCACAAAGAGGGGGTCTCAAGGAGACCCCTGTACCCTTCTTTGAAGGAATTTTCAAACCGGTTCTCAGCCCTACATGTGGAAGGGCAGGACCAAGAACGCAGTGATCCTGTGAGTGACTCAGAGGAAGAAATGTTAGAGGAGGAGGGAGAGCAGCTCGATCCAGCTGATAATGAAGACTTAGAAGAGGCTGCGGCTGAGTATGAGGCAGACAGATATGGGGGGTGGCGTCCCCAAACGATAAGAGTACCGCAGCAGCCAGAAAGGAGGAAAGGAGCTGGCCCTCACCCGTCGGCCCCCCCTCCCCCGCCGTACCCGCCGGCGGGGCGGAGTCACTTTATAAAAGGGAGCACCTGGTCGCGGCTGGCGGCCGCCTTTCCAGTTTTTGAAAATCCAATTACTAATGAAAGAAATTTTGAGCCAGTTTCCTACTCCCAGCTTATAATTTTACCCGAGCTGCAAATTTGTCTAAACAATTGTCAAGTTATCTTTTAGGTAATTGGACTGGCGAGTTTGATGAGATGCTGGAGCAGCTGCGGATTGCCATTGTGACTGTTAATTCAACGCGAATGGATCCCGGATTTGTGGAGGGCCTCCAGTCCTGGATTTCCTCCGCTGTTTCCTGGTTTAAGGAGTGGGTGGGAGTTGGAATGTTTTTAGCTTGCTGCTTGGGCGGATGCGTGGTCTGCCTATGGTTGGTCTGTCGCCTTCGAGCCCAAACCAGTAGGGACAAAGTTGTTATTTCGCAAGCATTAGCCGCCTTGGAGAGTGGATCCTCACCCCAAATTTGGCTGTCGGCCCTGAGAGGTCATTAAGCCTTATCATTTCGCATAGCCCTAGCACCCCGAGGGATCTGGGGATCCCATTGCACCGGGACGGGTATGTGACTGATAACTTGGAACAGGGTGCAAGGCAAGTGCACTGCACTTGAGAAGAATTTTCCTCTCAAGAAGAGCACGTTGGGCTGCAAGTGGGTTGATGCCCAAGATCCCACCACTGCAAAAAAGGCATCGGACGGGCCTGGTCGTCACTGGGGAAGGCGCCCCCCAGGCGAAGGCCAGTGCAAGGTCCTCTCTTTGAGACAGAGGCCCGACCTCTACTCTTACCTGTTACCAAAACAAAAAGGGGGAACTGCAGGGAGCCGGGACAAACGCCATTACAAGATGGCGCCCACTTCCTTTCAGCTTAGAGGTAAACGACTCCATATTAGGCAAGTGCTTGGCGGGGCTGCGGGTCCCTAGCTTTGCGCATGCGCCATCATTGTAAATCCTGAGCCAATCCCGTGGCACCTGGTGATGGTAGAAGGTGGACAGCCAATCCTGAAGCGACCCGTGTTCCAAACCCTATATAAGCGGCTGCATTTCCTTGCTCACTCTCTTGCGCTCAAGCTCTCCCTTCAACTAAAAGGCTCTCCAATAAAGTGTGATCTGAGAAGACTCCTGGTGTGGTGGTCGTTCTTCCTCGCTGGCCGAGAAGGCGTTCGCCGCATATGACCATATAAAATGATGCTAATCAAAATATACTCCAAGACATGGAAACAATAGGTCTTTTTTTGGTTGTTGATCTTATTGTTGTCAATGTACTATATCAAGTTCTTTCTTTGTATTTTATTTATTTTTTTCTTTTTCTCTTTGGTTTATCCCTGGCAATCACTGTTTTTGATTCTGGTACTCTGCATCTTGTACTTATGTTTATCTGATTTGGGGAAGGGAAGATGAATAACAAAATGGTGAAACAAGAACAAAGGATGACCCAATGCAAGAGTGATACTCAAAAGACACTAAGCTGGAAACTAATTTTAGTTCAGGGGAGAGAGGCAAACAGTGTCAGTGGGAGAAAAATGGAGTGGGTAACAAAGTTTGGCAAGAATGTAATCATTACCTTACTTACATAACTATAACCCTTCTGTACAGCACCTTTACAACAACAACGACAAAAAAAAAAGAACGTTGAGATTCTAAGAATGGCCATTATCAAGAAAACTACCACTAACACATGCTGGTGCAATGTGGCCAAAAGGGAACCCTATTACATCATTGGTGAGAATGTAAACTTGTTCAACCACTCTGGAAAGCAGTATGGAGGTTCCTTAAAAGACTAAACATAGAGCTTTCTTATGACCAGCAATCCTACTCCTCGGCATTTATCCAACAGAATACATACCAGGCCACATTCAAACTATCAGCACCACCATGCTCATTGCAGAATTGTTTACCATAGCCAAGATATGGAACCATGCCAGATGCCCCTCAGTGAATGAATGGATCAAGAAAATGTGACACACACACACACACACACACAATGAAATTTTACTTATCCATCATAAAAAACGATATTGTACCTTTCATCAGGAAATGGAAAAACTTGAAAAAATTATATTAAATAAAGTAAGCCAGAGCCAAAGAAACATAGGTTGCTGTTTTCCCTCATCTGTAGTAACTAGAACATGCCTTTAATTCTACAAGTAAACGCACTGAATGAATAACACACACACACACACACACACACACACACACACACACTGGGACATTCATCCATTAAAGACACATTTAACATACATTTCTGTTGGAATTGAGTTGAAGTGATTGTTTATGCTTCCATTTCAAGAAATAAGTAAAATGGATACTTTAGGAGGGTCAGATTCCAAACTTATTACAAAACTTGATTGCCACTTGAAGAATCAAGAGGTTAAACGTATGTTAAATGTGTCTTTAATGGATGACGCCAGCTTTGGTAAATGTGAACAAGGATCTGTAACAGAGGTTTCTGTGCATCAAATTAATATTTTGATCTTACAACTGAATTCCAGAATTTCCTAAAATGGCTAGATGATTTGCTACACAACTGTAATCCTAGCACTTATAAGGTTGCATCAGGAGCATCATGAACTTGAGGCTGTATAGCATAATGAAATCTATTTTTTAAAAAAAGACAAAACCAAACTGGGGTGGAGATTAGTTAAGTGGTAGAGAAAGATCACTTACCTAGCACACACAAGGACTTGGATTTAATCCCCAGCACAGAAAGAAGGAAAGAAAGAAAGGAAGTAAGGAAAAAGGAAGGAAGGAAGGAAGGGGAGAGGGAGGGAGGGAGGGAGAGAGGGAAGGAAGGAAGGAAGGAAGGAAGGAAGGAAGGAAGGAAGGAAGGAAGGAAGGAAGGAAGGAAGGAAGGAAGGAAGGAATAGAAGGAGGAAGAGGGGAGGGAGGAAAAGAGGGGAGAGGAATGGAGGGATGGGGCGGGGGAAATACCACAAAAAAGAATTGATTAAAATAGATTTCAAAAGAAAGTATTAGCATCTAAGTGTATCATTTGAAATATGGATATGTATATATTTTCCTAAAATTATTGAATAATAGAATTGGAATAGATACCCCAAGCCAAACCTGATCCAATCTACCCACACATTTCTACCAAAATCTAGGTTTTGAACTATAAAAGAAAATAATGAAGGGCAGGCTTTAATAGCCTTCCTCTGTTTCTGGAGCCTACTGGAAGATATGGGATGCTGTGTTAAATTAACTGGAATGCCATTCAGATGTTAGGAGAAAGATCTAAATGCTAAGATACATCAACATCCAATCGTTTGTGGTTTATGGGAATGGAAAAATAAACACAAAGAAAGTCCTGGTATTTGGACCACAGCAAGAGGGGCATTTAGAAAAAAATCTCCCAAGAAAGCAATTTGGCAAAGATAGAGCAAAGGCTCCATCCTGGGAAATGGAATATACTCGAGCAAAGAGTAACATCAGAAAGGCTTTGTTCTCATTGCAGAATTCATTGCACGTGGTCCCCAATGGAAAGCTGTATTTGTAGACAAATGGTACATTTCAGAGAAATTACATCTACTCTAGCTATGCAAGAGTTTCAATCTAACTCACCTAAGAAATCATGAATTTTAGTACTTTTTCACACAATCAATAAAAATTGTGGGAAGTGGAACTTGGGACTGCATATTAATCTTGCATCCAGCTCCTTGCTAGCTTTCAACAGCAACTATTCATCTTGTTGAGCTTATAGAAGTGATTTGTTTCATCTGTACACTCCATGCACAGCTAAATATAAAATCAACTTCTATTTAACAAAGTGGACTAGCAGCATGAGGCCTATCAGGGTAGCCGGCAACCTTAGGGTAGCATTGCAAATGCCTGCAACATGTCAACGCTGAAGCCAGGCCATTAGAATGTTGCTTAATAAGGAAGCCTTATTGATAGGTTGACTAATAGGAATTTTCCATTTTAAGTTGCTGACAGACCTGGCTCTGGCTTCAACAAATATTTCTGCCGTGTCTTCAAGTTCTTCAATTACTTAATCCACTTATTGGAAAATAAAGTTAAAATTATCCATTAAGTAAATGACTCATTCTCATTCAGTTAAATGAGGAGTGCAAATGGACTTCACCTTTTACAGAAAGCAAATGGTACCCTGGTATGTGGTTTAGAAGTCTTCTATCCTGCTGTTATATTTAAGACAATGGGGCCTACACTCTTGACAAGTATGACAAATATGAAATAAGTTGGAATGCTGTATACTTCCATCAAAGATATTATTTGTTACTCTCAACCCTAAAGGAACAATGGAGAGAAAAATTCCCCCCCCCCACAAAAACACATTTGTGCTTTCTACACCCACCAAGCCCCATCTTATGAAAATTACAGCATTTTCACTCACTGCCACATAGAAGTGCATGCATGTGAGCCTGTGTATGCATGGATGTGACTCATATTCTCTCTGTGTTTCTGTTTCTGTCTCTCTCTCTCTCTCTCTATCTTCATCTCCATCTCTCACACAAATGGTTTTCTGTAATATCAGCTCTCAGAGTGATAGCTTGAGGCTTGAGAATATCTGCTTTGTAACAAGCCACTCAAATGTAGTGACTTCAAGTAATAATTGGTCTTTTTTCTCCTCCTCATCTTATGTATTTGCTGGGCAGTTTCTCCGCTAACATTGCCAGGTCTCATGTATGTGACCCCATACAGTACCACAGGCATCAGCTGAGCTGGGCAGTCCAATGTATCTTCCTCACAGCCCCCAAATCAGTGTTAGCCTATGCATTCTGGGTTCTATACACACTGCTTCTGATCCTGCAATCGAGTAGTCTGGCTTCCTTCCATATTGAGGACTCAGAATGGCATTCAAACAGATTAAAGAAGAGAAAGCTATAAGACTCTGCATGTTCATTCTAAGTAGCTTAGTCTGTTTTCTGTTGTGATAACAAACACTTAAGACTGGATACATTACAAAGAAAATAAATGTTTTGGCATCAGCTCAGATCTGGAGAGTGCCTTTGACTGGATCATAACATGACAGGGGCATCTTATGGCAAGACAGAACAAGCCTGCCAGAGAGCACTCACTTTCAGAGCAAAGCTACTCTCACAATAACCTATTAATCCATTGATTCATTAATCCATAAATGGATTAATCCATTCACAAGGGCACAGCCCTCTATGATTCCATCATCCTCCAAGGTTCAAATAGTATTAAAAGATGAGAGTATTATGTTTCCAGCACACGAAATTTGGAGGACACACTAAGTCTAAGGCCAAGTCCTGAAAATTGGATCATGAGACTTGGAATGTATTGTATCTATCAAAGTCATCACAAGACCAGACCTGATTCCAAAACAATGCCACCAAACTCCACCACTATTTGAGAGAAGCAACAAAAAGACACAACACAGACACGTTATTTCCTAGACTAGAACATTCATGACTGGTCCACAGAAATATGGAAGTTGAAAGAATGTTTTCTTAAGGACAATTTATCTGATCTCTTTTCTTTGTTCACGAACAGTCAAATAAAAACAAAAGTAAGTGGAAAGGAAAAGAATAGACCATTTCCCTGAACATCATTGGCGATGATGCAGCTATCTTGTGCTTATTAAGATTGGTGATTTAAATGTCTTATCATTGGAAGAAGGGCTTTGGTGTTGACTTAAGAGAAACCAGAGTACAATTTCTGGCCTGTGTGCCCATCTTTACTTATTATAGGTACTTTGCATATATTTGACATAGATTAATAAAACATACATGACTAAGGAAAAGACGGTTTCACTTTGGGAACCCTTTCGTCCCTTGATAATTAAAGTTTCAAAGAAAAGAAACATGATTATTAGAGTTATATTCAACAGCCACATATTAAGTAGCCAACAAGGATTAAGAGAGTGTGTAGGTGGATAGATAGATAGATAGATTGATAGATTGATAGATAGACAGATATAAATATTATATATGTATATATACTCTTGCTTTTACCCAAAGCAAAATCTTTCATATTTAATAATGTATGAAGGTTAATGGAAATATCAAAGAGGAAGAAAAGACTAAGATGACATTTGCCTTGAATTTACTCAAATATCTTCAATCTAGTTGTCTTAGAGTTAGAGATGTCAACAAACCAAACAATTCCCAAATATAAAATTCCCTGCTCAACTTGCAGGGTTGTTTGTGTTTTTTTGTTTTTTGTCAGTCTTGGGGCTTGAACTCTGGGTCTGGGCACTGTCCCTGTGCTCTTCAGCTCAAGGTAAGTGCTCTACCACTTGAGCCACAGCACCACTTCCGGTTTTATAGTGGTTTATGGGAGATAAGAGTCTCACGGACTTTCCTGTTTGGGCTGGATTTGAACCACAATCCTCAGATCTCAGCCTCCTGAGTAGCTAGGATTACAGGCGTGAGCCACCAGCGTCCAGCCATCTAAAACTTTTAAATGAATAATTTCATGAATTTTAGAGTGGGAAAAGGGAAATATTGACTTTATTTAAATGTAAAAAGACAAAATTAAAAAGATGGTTCAAGTGGCAGAGAGTCAGATGAGCAAGTGAGAAGACCCTGGTTATATACACCTGTACTGCCCTCCCCCCCCCCACTACTACTACAAAATGGTATAGTAACATCTTGATGAAACACCATGGCTATCATTTAAGGAGTGATATGCAAATTTCCTTGTACTGAAAAACAACTGGAGGCTTGTCAACATGCTCCTGAGTCTCATCACTAGATTTCTAGATTTTGTAGGTTGGAATAGGAGCAGGAATTGGTGAGTCTAACAAATCCCCATGGGATTAATAATGCTATTGTTCTGAGGAACCATCTTTGAGAAACAGTGGACTGCATGCCCTATGAACCAAGGGTTTCCAATCTCTTTCCATTAGAATTACCTGGCCATTTTTGAAAATGCGATACCTAAATCTGTCTTTCTGCTGTTGGTTTCAAAAATTTTAGACAATTTCTCCAGGTGATTTTAATGCACAAAACTAAAGATGAGATCCACTGATAAAATTTAAGTCTTCTGGTTTTGAGGCTGTGGTGGGTGGGCAGCAGGGAGAGACCCAGGGCTTGAACCCAGGGTTTGGCTTTTTGAGCTTTTTCACTCAAGGTTAGAGCTCTACCACTTGAGCCGCAGCTCCTCTTGTGGCTTTTTGCTGGTTACGTGGAGAGAAGAGTCTCATGGATTTTTCTTCCCCAACTGGCTTGAAACGGATCCTCATATCTAAGACTCCTGAGCAGCTAGGATTACAGGCATGAGCCACCAGCATTTGTCTTGTTTTTTTAATTATTATTGTGGTTTTTGTCATTTTGAGC
Organism: Dipodomys spectabilis; assembly: GCF_019054845.1. Lineage (NCBI taxonomy): Eukaryota > Metazoa > Chordata > Mammalia > Rodentia > Heteromyidae > Dipodomys > Dipodomys spectabilis. Next base: position 138,101 of record NW_024870886.1, on the reverse strand, counting down.
TTTAGTTTCCTCCACTTGTCTACCTTCCCCCTCCTGTGAGGCATAGGCTTCCATTCAAGAAGATTTTTTTCCTCTTTATGTTTTCCCTACTCACCTGTCTGTCTGGTCACTTCTTCACCCGTACTTTTCCTGTGCATGCATTCTAGAGGCAGCATTGGCACTGGTTATCAGAAGAAGGAATCAATGGATCAAGAGTTAAAGAAGTCAAGGTCTAGTCACACAGCTCGACTTAAATAACTTGGGGAATTTGAAGCAATTTTATCTAAACATGACATTTTGTACTTTATAAAATAATGGAGTTGCATTTGCTTTTAAGGGATACTATCATTTCTAAGATGCCAGTTAAGACTTGAATTGAGCATTCTGAATACTGCACTAAGCAGTAAAATGGTTTGGAAAAGTAACCCCACAAAGGCCTATGTATTAAAGGCTTCCTTCCTACCAAGGTGATATTTATAGGAAATATTAAGGGGTAGAGACTTGGAGGAGGTCTTTGAATCCGTAGGGATATGACCTTGATGGATAAGTACTAGTCTCATTTTCTTCCTCTTTCTCTTTCTCTTTCTGGCTAGGAGACGAGTAATTTTCATTCACCACACTTTCTTGTCATGAGGAGTTGTCCCATCAGAGATTCTCAAAGCAGGTGGGCCAACTCATTGTGGAGTAAAATCTCCCACACTATGAGCCCAAATGAACATCTCCTCTTTATGAGTTGATTTTCACAAGTAATGTTTATAGACACAAAGATCTGTTGCAGATATCCACCCAGAACATAGGTGACCCACAGTGGTGTTCTGCCTACCTTCTGTTCAATCAAAATGTTGTCTCTGTGTGTGTATATGTGTTTCTGTCTGTCTGTCTGCCTGCCTGCATTTTTGTTTTATCTGGAGATCTAGCTTGCCTCCAGACTGTCATCAATTTTCAACATTTGGTTATGGCATTTTTGGCTACTAGACTAGTTTTTTTATTTGGCTATTTGTTTTAAATCACAATATCTTTATAATCAGGAGATAGATTTCTTTATATGTATTAGAGAAATCTGGGCTAGAGAAACCTTCTGGAACTCATTAATTTAATTCTTAAACCACAATTATCACATCTGATAAATCAGAGGAAATAGGACCCTTGAGACAGGATCACTGTGAAGAATTCTGTGAGGTGAAGCACAGTAACATAGAGGAGCCTTGTCACCTCTAAACCTGTCTGTTCTTCTATTTGAGGAGTCTTTTGCTGAGCTTCATTGAGGGGACAGAGATTATTGTTGGGAATCAAGACCAGGTGCAGACTAGAGGTGAAATAAGTGGACTAAAGACTTAAAGAGAAACTTCTCTGAAGAGGAAATAAGAATGGCCAATAGACACAGGAAGAAATGCTCAACTTCTCTAGCTATAAAAGAAATGCAAATCAAAACAACATTGAGATTCCACCTCACCCCATGCAGAATAGCTATAATCAAGAAATCTAATAACAATAGATGCTGGAGGGGATGTGGCCAAAAGGGAACCCATTGCATTGTTGGTGGGAGTGTAAACTTGTTCAACCAACCACTTTGGACAGAGTATGGAGGTTCCTCAAAAGACTCCACATAGAGTTCCCCTATGACCCAGCAATCCCATTTTTGGGCATTTACCCAAATGATCACAAACAAGGCCATACTAAAGCTACTAGCACAACTAGTTTATTGCAGCATTATTCACCATAGCTAAGATATGTAACGAACCTAGATGCCCCTCAGTAGATGAATGGATCAAGAAAATGTGATATATGTGTGTATGTGTGTGTGTGTGTATGCATATATATATATATATATATATATATATATAAAATGGAATTCAATGCCTCCATCAGAAAGAATGACATAGCCCCATTTGTTAGGAAATGGAAAAAACTTGGAAAAAATTATAGTAAGTGAAGTAAGCCAGGCCCAAAGAAACATAGGTCCCATGGTTTCACTTATCTTCAATAACTGGTATATGTCTAGAACAAGCTGAAAAGGTCAAAAGCTATGTATATGTGACCATATAAGCTAATGCTAAGCAAAATGAACCCCAAGATAGGGACACAAGAGATTTTATCTTTCTTGCTGTTCTTTTTAATGTACTTATAATGTACTATGTGATTTTTTTTGCTTTCTTTTGAATGTTCCTCCCCCATGGTACAACCCCTGTTGTCACTGTATTTGATTCCAGTGCCCTGCATCTTGTATATACATTTTTCTAATTTGGGGAGGGGAAAGGAAATAACAAAATGCTGAATAAGGTTACAGGATGACCCATTGTAACAATGAGATGTGCAAGACACTATGTTGAAAATGAACTTTACAACTTTGGCTGGGGGAGGGAGAAGTTGAGAAGATGGGGAGGAAAGGGCTGGTAGGGGAAAAAAACGAAGGAGGAGGTAACAATGCTTGATAGGTAACGAACTCATTACCTTGCTCATGTAACTGTAAACCCCTCTGTACAGTACTTTACTATATGTGTGTGTGTGTGAAGAAAGAGAAAGAAAGAAAGAAAGCAAGAAAGAAAGAAAGAAAGAAAGCAAGAAAGAAAGAAAGAAAGCAAGCAAGAAAGAAAGAAAGAAAGAAAGAAAGAAAGAAAGAAAGAAAGAAAGAAAGAAAGAAAGAAAGAAAGAAAGGAAAGAAAGAAAGAAAGTAAAAGGAAGAATTTTGAAAGACAAAGAAGAGAAGTCCGCTACCACTGTGTGGTGAGAGCAGGAGAGTAAACACAATGTAATGCAGCAGAAGATCATGACCAGGGTTAGAGAAATCATGTGGGAAGACACCTGAGCAGCAGAGAGGACTTGACTTTGAGCTCATGTATGCTGGGAATATAGCTTAGTAACTGTCACACACACACACACACACACACACACACACACACACACACAGACACGAGTAAGCTCAGAGCAACAAGTAATGACCTTGCATGTGTCACTCTTATTCAAATGTCATTCTATGACAGGGCTATTTTCCCTTTGTGAAAAATACTAAGGCTAACGAAGTTTAGCCATATATATGTTTAGCCAAATGTGTGTGTGTTTAGCCATATCTATCTGTCTGTCTATCTATCTATCGATCTATCTATGCATGCTTGCCCTGAGGTCAAAGAGTTATCCACCTCTATGTCAGTACTGGATCCTCATTCTCTTCCTCCACAAATCTAAGGGAAGTTAGACTTGAAATGTTTGTTAAACAATAACACTCAGGAAGCTCTTCATATAAAATTAATATAATAAGATACATGCTTTTGAAAGGAGAAGGTGAATTTGGTCATGTTGAACTGGTTTTCCCAAAGAAGAACAAAAACAAAATAAAATGGAAACTAGCAGATCATCGAGATGGCTAAGGAAATGCTATGTCTCAAGACGCAGGCTCATCCTTGCTTCCTCCCGCATACGTGTACCAACTACCATATCCAAGGACAGGGCGTTCTGGATCTATATCAACTTTCACGTGAACTCATAGTCCAGCAGGGGAGCTGGGAAGTCAGTAAGTAAACAGAGAAAACAAATACGAACAGATGATATGAGGCTATAAAGGAAATGAACACTGTAATATGAGAGAGGAAACATCAGAGGAGGTGACAATTGAACTGGCTCCCAAAGGTAGGGAGAGAACCAGTTATGGCAGCAGCTGGAAAATAATTTTCCAAGCAGAACAGCTGAGAGAGGAAAGGGATGCATATGTTCCGATGACAGAAGGATCGTGGGGAGGAGGAGAAGAGAGCACAGAATGAGTTTGGAGAAATTCTATAAAACTCAAAATGACTCAGGATACTGTACCCTTAGCAAGTAGGGACACTAAGGAAAGGGATTGAGCTGGGAGTAAAATAGTCACACTTGTGTTCTAGAAAAAGTTTTCTGTCTGCTGTGTGGATGAAACTCAAAGACGAAAACAGTAATAGTAGCAGTCAAACAAGAGATGAATTAGGCATAGAGCAGAGAAATTTGGTAACTCAAAGAAAATAAAGGCAGTAGAGGAATGGAGAGATGGAAGGGAGGGTAGATATGGACCCAGGACTTTAACTCTCTGAAAAATATTTATAGGTGGACAGAAATTCCCCTAATGTAGAGCAGAAAGGAAGGCAGGAAGAGTGACTTTCACAACAGGGAAGATTCACAGATTTCACACACTAAAATCTAAATATTCCAAGCACAGTAAAAAAAAAAAGCTGTTATAGGTAATAACTTGACCATTTTACAAATGTATCCCCTATTTGAATCCTAGGAACAGCTCTGTGTTACAGAATGATAGTCATCATGCTTTTTTAACATGTGAAAAAAACACTGATTTAATAGAAATATGACACTCAAGACAATGAAAAAATAACCACCACATTCTACCCTATCTAAACATGCTATGCTGCTGCTGTCCCTCTCTCTCTCTCTCTCTCTCTCTCTCTCTCTCTCTCTCTCTCTCTCTCTCGCTAGCTCATCTTTTCACTAGAAATTTGATTTGTTCCTATTCTAGATTTGCTGACTTTAATGAAGGCTGTTATTATAATGATTCTGAAAAATAGGACCAAAATGGTGATGCATCTTGATGGTTGGTTGTAGTAATATATGGTCTTTACTGCCACCCCTGGACCAGCAGCCTCAGCATCACCTGGTCTGCTACTTGGCTATGGGACCATAACCACAGGCTGGGACTTAGGCAACAGAAGTCTATCTCCCATTCTGGAGGCTGGGAATCCAAGAGTGGGCCTCCTGAGGCTGCTCTTTTCCCTGTGGTATCTTCTTCCTGTGCTGCATATCCTCTCCTTCTGTGTCTGTCTGTACTTGCTCACACCTTTCTAAGGCCACAAGTTAAATTGCCTTAGGCTTCACCCTTAACTTAGTCTCTTCTTCTAAGGCCCCGTCTTAAGTATAGTCACATTAGGAGTAAAGGCTTCAGCAAATAAAGAGGGCCCAGGGAATGGGGACAGAGCAGTCTACAACATCTGGATGTCGGTTAGAAATAGAAATTCCCAGGTTCTAATTCAGACCTACTTTGTTAGGAGCTCTAAGTATGGAGTGGGGTGGTTAGGGGGTGACTGAACCCAGTAACCTGTGCTTTCACTGGTCCTCCACATGGTTCTGATGCCATTTGAGTTGGAGAATCATTCTTCTACCACATATCCTAGCCTATCTCCCTTGACAAAGTAATGAAGAGAGATGAGAGTGAGGAAAGTTGAGCAAAATGAGAAATATGAAAAAGAATAAAATATACAAAAGAGAAAGAGGGAGAAGTTGTGAGAATGAAGAGAAGCACTTCTGGATAGATCAGGGGGCTTAGATTTTGTATGAAGCATTCCTGATCAGGCAAGGAAGGAATTTCTTAGGCTATGGGTTATCTGTGGAGCAGGCATCTACAATAAAAGGAGATAGAAATGAGGCAGGCAGGCAGGCAGACAGGAGAGAAGGAAGGAAGGAAGGAAGGAAGGAAGGAAGGAAGGAAGGAAGGAAGGAAGGAAGGAAGGAGGAAGGAGGAAGGAAGGAAGGAGGGAAGGAGGAAGGGAGGAAGGGAGGGAGGGAGAGAGGGAGGGAGGGAGGGAGGGAGAGAGGGAGGGAGGGAGGGAGGGAGGGAAGGAAGGAAGGAAGGAAAGAAGGAAGGAAGGAAGGAAGGAAGGAAGGAAGAAATGAATGAACTCAAGACATTATTCAAAAAATAACTAAAGTTAAATTGGCTGGGAATGTGGCTCAAGTTGTAGAGCACCCCATAAAATGTTTATCTGTGTAAACAGACTGCCCATATCATGTGGTAAATCACCAAGAAGAAGGTATCACCAAGCCACTGATGATTTAATACTGTGTAAAGATGTGACTACAAGAGGGCAGGAGGGAGGGAAGGAGGGGGCAATAGAGTTGCTGTAGTCATATTTGATTGACAAGTCTTGGACTCTTGTTTGCACATTGAACATAACCATAGTTATATAACCCAGATATACAGTGTAGCATTGGAGATGATGAAACTCTTTTGCCCCTAGTAAAAGTAGACTTTCTGTTCCTAGTAATATGGATGCCATGACAGCTATAATAACATTGTGTGTGAACATGTTAAAGAAAACATGTTTCCTGTGGAAGAAGGAAACAGCACCAAAATGCATGGTTATTTAGAAAGCTGAAAACTCCACAGCTGTGTGTTTCCTTTGGCTTCTCTGTTTCTGGTTCCACTTTCCATCCACAGCTTCTGTGAGATCGCCCACAATACCAGCAAATTCTCCATTTCACTTTTTAGAATAGTTTTTTCTCTCCACTTCCCACCCCTTCTTTTTTTGGTAGTACTAGACTTTGCCCTCAGCACTTTACATTTGTCAGGCAGACACTTGAACCATGTCCTTAATTCCTTTCTGCCTTTCTTAATTCTTCAGGTAGGCTCTTGCTAACTTTCTTGTCTAGGCTATCCTCAAAGTACAATCCTCCTTATTTCTGCCTCTTGAATAGCTGTTATTGCACATGTGAGCCCTGCCTAGCTTTAAAATAGTCTTTGATTCTTTAATACAAAAGGATTTCTGAATCTTGGGAGCCAAATAGCTGAAATTTAATGTCTATTTAAAAGTTTTGTTGAAGTCTGTGTTGATGGAGAAATAAGAGGATTTCTTGTTTGTTCCTGTTTCACACACACACACACACACACACACACACACACACACACACACACGAATAAGTATCTATGTTTATGTTCTCTTTTACATTCATCCTAAAACTGTAGCCTTAATTTTTTTAAAAAAGGAAGCTCATGATCAATTCTAATGGCCTTTCTCCACATCTTATTTGCATCAGTTGGAAATGGTTTATGCTAATAGTCTAACATCCAAATTTCCATTTCTTCAGCAGAACCTGAATGCACCTGGAACTTTCTTTCCAGTTAATGGGAGCCCTAAATGTAATCTGGCTGTGCAGAGCGGTGGAAAAGCTGGCACTGGATCACAGCATTCTCCATATGTGGCCTTCAGAAGGTGCGCTGGAGAGAGAGGTGGTGTTAATGCTTAATGCTCAATTTCCTCCTGTAGTCAATTCAAACTGTACCCACATGGTCACATAAAATGCTTCACTCAAACTTCTCTGAAATTGAAAAAGGCAGGATCCTTAATTATCTTACTTATGGAAAAATCTATATAAAACCAAATCAAATTGTAGTTTGGAAGTGAGGATAATGGATTAGGAAAGTTAAGATTGGCATGGTTTTCACTGAAATATATATATATATATATATATATATATATATATATATTTAGAAAAATAATCCTCAGTGTTTTATTTTCTTGAATATCGTACAAGATAGATTATTATCTGTTTCTAGAAGCCTGACACATTTGTCATGCCTACAGCTACCTAATGTATGTGTGTTGGCTCAGCTAACAATAGTCCTTTTTTTTTTTTTCACTGAACTGCCCAACTTCCTTGTGGATTGAAGCTTAATTTTATAACTCCAAAAGCAGGTGGATATTGGACAGACCCCAATACTAAATCATTCCAATGTCTTTCAAATGCAATCTTGAAATTTTTATCAGCACGATTATTCTTTATGTAATATATTTCATGGTGTATTTATTAAGACCCTATCATATACCTATCATTGAGCTAGCCAGTTCCTCTCAATGAGGAAGACAAAAGGGAATTTTTAAAGGCGTGCTAGAAATTTAGAGGAAATCTGACCACACTAAGAAAATGTTAAGAGCTTGCTCATGAGACTGAAACTGTAAAACAATGTGAGTGTGTGTGTGTGTGTGTGTGTGTGTGTGTGTGGTGTGTGTGTGTTTATTACATCTCATATCCTTTGAGAATTTAGGATCAACATGTGGTCAGATGGTATATGATCCTTTAGCAAGTCAGAGATGGAATCCACTTAACCCAGTGGATGGAACCACGGTCAGCACTGTGGTCAGCATCTTTGGTGTGGTCAACATTCTTATGAAGACAAAGGTTAAAAGTTATTCCCTTTGGTAACTAGTATAGCCTTTACATAGATAATCAGAATTAACCTTCTTAGCAGGAAAAATAAAAGAAGCAAAGAGAAGTTTCGCATAGATGGGCTAAGAGTTGAATGTTTAATCATTGAATGGACAAGAGATGCTTTTGGTCAACTTGTGTATAGCTGAGAGTCTCAGGTGAAACAAGGTTTAAGTAATTTGTGCAGGGAAGGAGAGGAGACGTTTGGGTAGTTTGTGCAGTTAGAGATAAACACAGTCCTGTTTCTGCAAGTACACATTTTCCTGTAGGACTTGGGGATTTAAATGTTATCATATTTAGCATGAACCTGATGACCTCTCAGATTTACTCTGACACTTACTCTCATTTGATAGGCATGCATTTTTAGAAAAATTTGCTCTCTCTCTTTCCCTCTCTCTCTGCTTATAAATCACAATAATTTGTTACATGTCTGCTAAGCAGATCTTCTTAAGTACTCTCCTTCACTCTCCTTTCTTTTATGATTTTTGGTTCAAAGATCAAGAGGAGAACTGCTTGATTTGTTTTCCACTATGACACAGATACTATTGGATCTCAACAAGGAGGCTCTCAATGGGTTTCTGGCTCATTCAGATGCCCAGAGTTCTGAGGCCAAGCACCATCACTGAGCAGTGTGAGTTTTTCAGCCCTGTGTAGCACATTGTAACTTCCAGGAAGCTTTCGGAGATGGATTTTTGCCAACTGCTGTCCACATTGTTTCCCCTGGGAGAAATGTTATGCTTAATGTACAACTTAAATATACAGCCCAGAGCAATGAATAAAGAGAGGAGAGTAAAAGAGAAGAAAATAGGAGATGAGGTAGATTTTCTTAGGGTTAGAGAAGGTCACAGAGCAACTTCCATAGTGGCAACATTCTCTTCCTACCAAGAAATACAACACTTGCTTCTTAGAGCATTTCTACGCAGTAGCAGAATACCATGTACACCAGAATCATGGTTGTTGTTCAAACTCATGATAGCTATATGGGCTTTTAGATGATGAATGGTTGATATAATTAGGATCCATTTCTAGTTACTGGCATGCCAGGCCAAGGGCAGAGGGTGCTTTTCTGCGTAGAGAGGAAAAGCCAAAGGCAACTATTAGAACAGACTATTACACAATTCTGAGCTAACATATGGAATCAATAGCCAACATGAGCAGCCAGGCTCAGCTGTGGAAAAGGCTGAAATAGTGCACTCGCACTGTGACCAATAAAACAAATTATTGACTAAAGGAGCAAACGTATGTGTAAGAGAAAGGAGAGCTCCACAGCAAGATTAAGAAACACATTTAATCTCAGGGAATCAAGCCAGGGAAGCAAAGTGTGTCATGGGTTTCTTCTTGATTGACAGTAGAAGCACAGAAAAGCCAGCATTGGAAAAAAAAAAATGTCTGAAGCCAGGAACTTTATGGCTACTTTCCAACTCTAAGTTCAATAACAGTGCAAAGCACCTACCCTGGCAGAGGTCAGAATGTAGCCAGATGAGGCCTTGCTGCTCACTCAGATGCAGCCTGGATGCATTCTACCGCCCTATGGGCATGCCAGGCCATCCTCAAAGACCTAAGCATTATACATGATGGGGAAAATATCCAAATTAACAGAAAGGGCCCCAACCAGATGCCATGGCTCACCCCATTAATCTTACCTACTCAGGGAGAGCTTCCCAGGATTCTCACCTCCATCTAAACAGCAAAAAGCTGGAAGAGCAGCTGTAGCTCAAGGGGTAAAGTGCCAGCCTCAAGTGAAAAGCCATGCTAGAGCTCCAAGCCCTGAGCTCACGCCCCAGTACCAGTGCAGGAAGAAGCTGTAGCTCAAGGGGTAAAGTGCCAGCCTCAAGTGAAAAGCCATGCTAGAGCTCCAAGCCCTGAGTTCACGCCCCAGTACCAGTGCAGGAAGAAGCTGTAGCTCAAGGGATAAAGTGCCAGCCTCAAGTGAAAAGCCATGCTAGAGCTCCAAGCCCTGAGCTCATGCCCCAGTACCAGTGCAGGAAGAAGCTATAGCTCAAGGGGTAAAGTGCCAGCCTCAAGTGAAAAGCCATGCTAGAGCTCCAAGCCCTGAGCTCATGCCCCAGTACCAGTACAGAAAGAAAGAAAGAAAGAAAGAAAGAAAGAAAGAAAGAAAGAAAGAAAGAAAGAAAGAAAGAAAGAAAGAAAGAAAGAAAGAAAGAAAGAAAAGAAAGAAAGAAAGAAAGAAAGAAAAGAAGAAAAAAGAAAGAAAGAATGAAAGAAGAAAGAGAGAAAGAGAGAGAGAAAGAGAGAGAGGGAAAGAGAGAGGAGAGAGAGAGAAAGAGAGAGAGAAAGAAATACAGAAAGAAAGAAAGAAATACAGAAAGAAAGAAAGAAAGAAAGAAAGAAAGAAAGAAAGAAGAAAGAAAGAAAGAAAGAAAGAAAGAAGAAAAGAAAGAAAGAAAGAAAGAAAGAAAGAAAAAAGAAAGAGAGAAAGAGAGAGAGAGAAAGAGAGAGAGGGAAAGAGAGAGGAGAGAGAGAGAAAGAGAGAGAAAGAAATACAGAAAGAAAGACAGAAAGAAAGACAGAAAGAAAGACAGAAAGAAAGAAAGAAAGAAAAAAAGAAAGAGAGAAAAAGAGAGAGAGAGGGAAAGAGAGAGGAGAGAGAGAGAAAGAGAGAGAAAGAAATACACAAAGAAAGCAGAAAGAAGAAGAAAGAAAGAAAGAAAGAAAGAAAGAAAGAAAGAAAGAAAGAAAGAAAGAGGAAGAAAGAAAGAAAGGAAGAAAGAAAGAAAGAAAGAAAGAAAGAGAGAAAGAGAGAGAGAAAGAGAGAGAGGGAAAGAGAGAGGAGAGAGAGAGAAAGAAATACAGAAAGACAGAAAGAAAGAAAGAAAAAGAAAGAAAGAAAGAAAGAAAGAAAGAAAGAGAAAGAAAGAAAGAAAGAAAGAAAGAAAGAAAGAAAGAAGAAAGAAAGAGAGAAAGAGAGAGAGAAAGAGAGAGAGGGAAAGAGAGAGGAGAGAGAGAGAAAGAGAGAGAAAGAAATACAGAAAGAAAGACAGAAAGAAAGAAAGAAAGAAAGAAAGAAAGAGAGAAAGAAGAAAGAGAGAAAGAGAGAGAGAGAAAGAGAGAGAGGGAAAGAGAGAGGAGAGAGAGAGAAAGAGAGAGAAAGAAATACAGAAAGAAAGACAGAAAGAAAGAAAGAAAGAAAGAAAGAAAGAAAGAAAGAAAGAAAGAAAGAAAGAAAGAAAGAAAGAAAGAAAGAAAGAAAGAAAGAAAGAAAGAAAGGAAGGAAGGAAGGAAGGAAGGAAGGAAGGAAGAAAGAAAAAAAGAAAGAAAGAAAGAGAGAGAATATGAGAGAGAGGAAGAAAGGAAAGAAGGAAAATAGATTAAAAGGCCCATTCTATATATATAAACTAGAGCCAGTGCTGGTGGCTCAAACCTACAATCCTAGCTATTGAGGAGGCTGAGATTGGAGGATTGTGGTTAGCCAGCCCAGAGAAGACCATCTGTGAGACTCTTATCTCCCATAAACTACTCAGAAAATGCTGGAAGTGATTGTGTGGCTCAAGTGGCAGAGTGCTAGCCTTGAGTAAAAACACGCTTAGGGACTGAGCCTAGGCCCTGAGTTCAAGCCCCAGGACCATAAAAAACCTAGAAAATTTGTGGATTTTTTAAAAAGTTTTTATTGTTATTATAAAGGTGATGTGCAGAGGGATTGTAGTTACATAAATCAGGTATAGAGTGCATTTCTTTTTGGACAATGTTATCCCTTCCCTTGCGAAATCTGTTTCTTTTTTTTAAATTTTATTTATTTTTTATTGTGAAAATACTGTACAGAGGGGTTACAATTACATGGGCAATTTCTTATCAAGCATTTCTTATCAAGCATTTTAGCCTCCTCCTTTGTTTCCCCTTCCCATCCCTTCCCATCCTCCCCCTGCTCCCCCACCCAATCCTCCCTGCCCCCCCCCCCCCCGCCACCAAAGTTGTAAAGTTCATTTTCGACATGACAACTTGTACTTCTCATTGTTGCAGCGGGTCCACCTGTATCCTTATTTAAACGACTTGTTTTTCCCTGAAATCTGTTTCTTAAGACCTCCAATTTGCCTACTAGCACATTAATTTCATTACTAATAAAAATACCCTACTAACCCTGACAGAAGAAAAATACTAGCTCTCTGTGTTTTATTTATTCATATGATCATGTATGCCACGACTCTGGTATATAGTCTAATTCGGTTGCTCCATCTTGTCATCCATAAAAATAGAAATAATGGTACTTTAGAATAACCAGGCAAATTTACTCAGGTAGAGAATATAAACACAAGGAGGTATGTCTTGGATGGGAACTAAATATATGTTGCAAAGAGTATATGGGCTACTGCTAAAAATAACCATGTGTGTATATGCCTATCTTCTACATATCATAGCTATTATTCTTTTTAAAATAAATGGCATCTTTTCTTGTTTAGAACATTCAACATATTTACATTCCATAAGCATAAAAAAGATAACTTATGTCCTACGTGCCAGATGAATTTTTGCGTAGCTGATAACCTCCCTGCATTCTTAAGGGAGCTATAGGGTCACTTAGTCATTTTCTCTGCCTTGTGCTTGAGACACATGACCATATCAAGCCGAGAACTCTCATTCAAATGAGAACTACATTATCTATTTTTAAAATTAAATCGTCTACTTTCTCTGCTCAAAAAAGCAAAAAGCCCTGCACCTGTGTTCAAAACCCCATAAAACGCAGAGGTTATAATCACACTTGGAATGAAAGAATATGACCCATAGAGTGGGCCATCTTTGGTCCTCTTCACCAGCTTTCTGTGTTTTTGCCTGAAGCCATCAATGAAGATTCTCATAATCCCCCCAAATTCTCTAGTGCTTAACACTAGAGAATTAGTAAACAAGTTGTTGTTTTTTCTTAAAAAAATGAAGACTTGCTATTCCACTGCTCATTCATAAACTTTGCATCTATTTACTCCTCCTTGTACTGCTCTCAAGCATAGGTAGAGTACAGAATAATCTCATAGGTGTTTAAAACATCACCGTTGAATCATAAATTACTGAGAGTAAAGGCATAAGATGTCTGGTCCTGTGCTATAGGGTGACTTGCTAGTGAAGGCCTTTTCTGAAATATTAAATAACTTTTCACATTTGCTGTTAGAGAAAAGGATACATTTGCTAGTTTGAATGCTATTTGAGTTATGCAGTATTATCATGTGCTGCTGGACCATAAGGATGGATATACATAAGGATAAGATGGTAAGACCCTATTGCTTTTGGCACTGGGTAATATAAGATAAAACAACCTGATAATCCAAGTATATAATAGTGATACCACAAAAGGCCCATGCCACATATCCATCTTTCATTTTTGCAAAGAAAATAAATAGCTTATTATATATTAATATAAGAGGTAGGGGAGACAAAAGGAGAGGGGAAGGGAGAGGAGGGGAGGAAATGGGAGGGGAAGGAAGCATGCACAAGATGTAAGGGAGGGAGGGAGAGAGAGAGAGAGAGAGAGAGAGAGAGAGAGAGAGAGAGAGAGAGAGAGAAAAGAGGAGACTAGTAACCAATAACTTATGTGAGGTATTTTCTATTGCTCATCTGACTCATGCTTTTGCCATGAGTACTCAAGTCATTTTGCATTTGCAGAGAGGAAAAAATGTAATCATAAAAAGGTTTTTCACCTACACATTGTTCAAGCCAGGCACCCATGGCTCACGCCTGTAATCCTAGCTACTCAGGAGGGTGAGATCTGAGGATTGTAGTTCAAAGCCAGCTAGGGCAGGAAAGTCCAAGAGACTCTTATCTCCAATTAACCACAAGATAACCAGAAGTGGTGCTGTGGCTAAAAGTGGTAGAGTGCTAGCCTTGGGACAGAGTCTAAGCTCTGAGTTCAAGTCCCATGACCCACAAATAACCCACAAATAAACAAACAAAAAGCACATTATTCAGTGTGCACAACGAAGTTTCATTCATCTGTGTATTAAGTTCTAAGTATAACCAAATAATAATCATTGTTTCATTTGCCAGAAGAAAAGAACAAAGTGACACAAAACAAACAAACACATCAGAGGGAACACAGACACCACATCTGCCTTTGGGAAGTCAAGTTCAGTGGCATCATTGTCTGGGCTAACCAACTTCCTGGTCCATAAGTCTTATTATTTTTATAGTGTTAGTACAAGGATTAGAATTCAGTAAATGCTTAATAAGTTGAGTTGATATTATGAGAAATAATATAATTTTAGAATATAATTCCAGAATCTTATTATATATAAGGAGCAAAGGATGTAGAACTCCTGGAAGACAATGTTGTTTCTGGTTCATCCAGCACCAAACTTGGACAAAAATCTTCAGAACTGACACACAGCCTGGGAAGAGGCTGGCCTCACCAGCCTGGTATTCATAAGATGAGTTACTCAGTGTGAGTCCCAAATACCGTACTTCCTTACCATTGTTACAAAACGTAAGAATCATAAACTAATGACTCAAGGGGAATAAACTCCTACTTTCAAATGCATTATTTTAAAAAATATTGAAAACTGGATTTCCTCCTCACAAGAATACATTCAAAGGATGCCAGATTTAAAGCTGGAATGTATACAATAGTGAACAATTCCCATCTCAAAACCATATTAAGAAAGACTGAACACACAAAACCCCGTTGAGCCTCTTCCCATCAGGTTATACCTTAGGTTCTATTTATTCAATTTAACAATGGAAGTGTCTCACAGGAGATCTCAATTAATTGCGATTTTTGAGGATAACATTACATATTTTGAATGCTTATGTGCACAGATAGTACAATTGTCTTGGCTACACCTACATTAGAAAAATCCCTAAAACATAAAAAGGACAAATGTCAACAGTAACAATACAGCAGTAGCTTGAACATACCAGGCATGGTTTCTGTACCCTCAGGTACAGACCTAAAACCACAGTTAGTATGGAATCTAATACACATCATTTTTCCTATATAGAATTTGCCTGTGATAAAACTTATAAACTTATATTTGCCCTGTGATAAAACAAATTAGGTGCTATCAGCAATAGCTAATAATAAAGTAGTACAATTATATTATTATTATAATAATTTAAAGTTATTTAAAAACTTATGACTTGTTTTTTTCTGGAGTAGTACTTAGTATTTTCTAGCCTAGGTTGCCCAAAGGTAATTAATATCACCCAAACAGAAACCGCAATTCGATGGCAAACTGACAGCATTGCTTTGTTGTTGGTCCTCCTTGTGTCTCAACAGCCACAATACAGTTGGCCCTACAAGCCAGCTCATTGTGGACTTTCCAAAATGAGGTGACCAGGAAAATATCATGACATCACCTTCCACAAAAATGTTCTGGACATGTGGATTTTGAAGTTATTCTGCTCTTTTTAAAAGGCTTGTTCTACCAAGTCCTTGAGACTCTTTTCTCCAATGAACCACCAACTAGCTAGAAGTGGAGCTGTGGCTCAAGTGGTAGAACATCAACCTTAAGCAAAAAAAAAAATGCTAAGGGACAGTGTTCAAGCTCTGAGTTCAAACCCCAATAACCGTCAAAACATAATTCCTCTAATGAGTATTACCATAGGTATGTTACCATTTAAACACCTGTCTCCAAGTTGAAATGATTTCTCAACCTGTCATGCAAGTCATATGTAAAACTGCTCTTGTATGAAGAATCTCTTGAAAACGTATTTTTTCTATGGAAAGACTATTTATATGGTTTTAAAATATTATAGGTGAAAACGTATGCTTAAGCCATCTTTTGCCTACTACAAACCGAATCCATCTTTCCTTCAAAGTGAGTCCCCTGTGTAATTCTGCATAGTAAGCACCTATACTAGCTTAATTTTGTAAATACGTCTTATTTACTGATTATAAGACAGCATATGCTTAGAAACCGAATACAGGTTTTCCTCACCCTTCCTTCCTTTCAAATTTTCTTTTTCTTGAGTCTACTTTAAGATATTGGAAATGAAAATTTAATAAAAATATACAAAAAGCCAATGTGTTATTCAAGGAAATCTAATCTGTGTGTTCTGATTCATTTCCATTTACATCGTCAAAATGTTTACCTTACAGGAACCATTTGAAATCTAAGGAGACTCCTGTGCCATTTAAGCTTTATTTTATTTTTATTAGAAAGTGCACCCTCCGTGGACTCATATATAAACAATGCCCGATAGTCTGGACATGACCCATTCCTCTGTCCAAATGAGTTTGCATTTCATGCAGGTACAGACTTCCCTTCCTGGACAAGCTCATCTTTCTTGACAGGTGAATTTCTCTTCTGTTAGGAGCTAAGAGCCAAATGTGAGCTCTTTTTGTCTTTGTGTTACTAGACAATTGGACACAGATGTATCCTTCATTCTCTGACAACACCTGTGTCTATCACCCCTATCTCTGGAGGCCATGTCCCTGTTGCTGCTCCAGCGAGCTGTGCAGGGCTTCTTCAGATTACTTGCTGAGCTTCTAGGCCATCACTGTGAGTGCTAAGAAGACCCTATTCCCTGCCAAGGCTAGGACCTTTTCCCTTCCACCAATATGCAGGTCTTAGAATGCCCAACTCTGCATCTTCCTCCTTCGCAACCCAGGAGGCAGAGTGAAAGCCTTTGGTTACCAAAGTGATTGGTAAATAAAGAAATCATCAGCTGGTGCATTCAGTGGTCCGACACATCCTGTTTCGGAACCTTACTGCATTCAGAGCAAATATTAGACTGGGTTACTAGGCACTTCTAGAGGAACATGGAAAATGAGGGATCTTTTAGCCATTGCTCCCTGTGCCTTGTTTTCCCTCTTAACTAAAAGCTTTGAATTGCCACCGTATTCTTTCACTTTAAATTATTTTATAATTTTAAATAATAATAGTAAATACTATCTCTCTACCATTTATTTTTTTCCCAAATAAAGATCCATATTTACTATTATATTGCACTCTGTGGTAAACTAGTCCGGTCAGCATTTTTTTTTTAATTTATTTTATTTTATTTGTGAACATACTGTACAGAGGGGTTACAGTTACATGGGCAGGATAATGCGTACATTTCTTACCAAGCATTGCAGCCTCCTCCTTTGTTTATCCTTCCATCCCTTCCCAGCCTCCCCCCTCCCCCCCAAGTTCCAATCCCCCCCCCCCCCCCGCACCAACATTGTAAAGCTTGTTTTCGACATGACAACTTGTACTTCTCATTGTTGCAACAGGTCCACCTGTATCCTTAAACGACTTGTTTTTCCCCATCTCCTCCACAAGTTATACTGACATCAAATATAGTGAAAGCAGGGGTTATACTGTGGGGGAGGGACATACAAAGCAACAAAGAAATAATCTTATAAATGCGTTAGAAACACATGCATGAAAGAAAAAAACATTAAAATACATATCTAAGGGTTCATTTTCCTAACATCACATTATCTGACCTTTTCCGCTTGACTCATACATATACTAGATATTGCAAATAAGGGAAACCATGGGGCCTATGTTTCTTTGGGCCTGGCTTACTTCGCTTAATATAATTTTTTCCAAGTCTTTCCATTTCCTAACAAATGGGGCAATGTCATTCTTTCTGATGGAGGCATAGAATTCCATTGTGTATATATACCACATTTTCTTGATCCATTCATCTACTGAGGGGCATCTGGGTTGGTTCCAGATCTTAGCTATGGTAAATAATTCCGGCCAGCATTTTATCTATTGCCTACCTCCAAGAAGTTTCACCTTGGCATACAAGAACTAAATGATAATTGAGGAATCTCAAGTGGCTTCTGTACTATCTAGTTATTTTGATATGCTTGGCTTAGTTGTATCACTGAGTACATGCAAATAATAAAAGCTATATATAATAACTGTTCATTAAAGAGAATTTGGGATTTGGGTAGATCTTTCTAGCTTTCCACAGCGACTATCACTAAACTGTACTGGGGATGACACTAGTACTAATGTTTGAGCTCACATCTATGAAAAAATCACATCCAAGGCACGGAGCTGAGCAGCTTACATGTTCCATTTCATGTGACCATCACCACATGTTGCAAATTCATTACTATTTTTTACCTCCACACATGACAAAAACAGAGTCTGCCAACAGTTAGGCAGTGGCATGGTTTGCATTATTTGACAAATGCCCTCAGTAGCCCATCTACAATGCACAGAACACATTTGACAAGTTGACACCTGGCCCATTGTTCGGACTTGCTTGGTATAGGGGAAGCTTGGCTTGCAAGGTGCTGGCTGGCAGAGAGCTTGTTTGGCAAAGCTGAATTCATACACAGGTATGTATTCATCCTTCTTGGGTGCTTACTGTGTGTCGTGTGTGGAAAGAGTGCCTTGTCAGTTCTGACATAGGAGCTTGTCCCGGCCTCACCCAAGCCCATTTGACATATGGAAGCATAGGTGTTGAGTAGCTGTAGTAATTATGTAGAGCCGGCCAGAATCTGGCACCAAAATCGATACACCGAACCAGTGTATTGTTGCCTGCAGATTGGATTTTCCATAAGTAACCTTCCTAGAAAACCATAAGCTATTTCATAAGCTACAAAGCACCCCCCACCATTGCTTTCTAAGTTGACTGTGATACCAAAGCATCAGAAAAAATCAAAGGTTTAAAAAGGCTTTTATTGTGCTCTACTGTTAAAATTTCTTGTTGTTGCTGGGCACTGGTGGCTGATGCCTGTAATCCTAGCTACTTAGGAGGCTGAGATCTGAGGCTGGTAGTTCAAAGCCAACCCAGACAGGAAAAGTCCGTTAAGACTCTTATCTCCAATTAACTACCAGAAAACTGGAAGTGGTGATCAAGTGGTAGAGTGCTTGCCTTGAGCTGAAGAGATGAGGGACAGCACCACGCCCAGAGTTCAAGTTCTATGACCAAAGAAGACCAAAAGAAAAAAACAATATCTTCTTGCTCTAGACTGGATGGTGAATGTTACTCAAAGGCTCCTATGTTACAAACTTGGTTGGAAGCTCTGGCCACTATTGGGAGGTGGTGAACCTTCAGGAAGCGGGCCTTGAGGGGAAGAAGTTCTACCTTGAGGGGTGTGTCTTTGCAAGGGATTGTGGGACTCTAGTCCTCACCTCTCTCTCTTTGGCTGCTCACATGGTCCTCATACTCCTACCCGATGTACTGGGCTGTCACATGCCCAAAGTAGCAAGGACACATGACATGGACTGAAAACGCTGAAATCCAGAGCCAAAGAAATCCTTTAAGTAATTAAATAAATCCAAAAATCTAAGTGAGTCTTCCTTTACATTGATTCCTTCAGATATTTTATCATTGTGATGGACAGCTCACATTTCATGAGTAATTATTGTTATGATTCTTATTGTGTCTAATTTTTAAGTTAAACTTTGCCATTGGTACATATATGTAGGACAAACAAATGTATACCGGGCTTGGTATAGTCCCAAGATTTCAGACATTCTCTGAGGTAGGAAAAATATGCTTGTAATGAATATGGATTCATATGCATGTAATGGATCCCAAGCTGAAACTTTCCATTTCTAACCTAACATTACTCTGAACCTCGGCCTCCTGGTCAGTAAAATGACAATAATTAATAGTACCTAGCATCACCAGTTTTTTGAAAGGTCATGTGAAAAATGTCAAAATCCTTAGTAACTCATTATTATTTGCACCTGTATAACTTACTAAAGCAAATCCTGGGGCAGGGTGCTCTGCCATGCTGCCAATTTGATGACCCTCTTCCATCAACAGCTACCACCAGATATATAAAGTAGCCATCATTTCATACACCAATCTCGGAATTATAAAAAGACTAGATTCTATGAGAAACCTATGAAAAATCATCATTGTAAATTTCTATTTGATTTTTTTTTGTAGATCCAGAAACTCGATGGGCTTCGTTGGAGACCTTCTCTGTGCTTCTAGCCACCCCTTACAGACCCGCAAGTGCATCTGAAAGTTCTGTTACTCAATCAATGGGCTTGTTGCCATGGCAGGCTAACACGAAGTGCTATTGATGGTGACTGGATTTCCTCTCGCATCTGAACTGGAAAGGGAGAAGACAGACTAAATGAAATCCCATCCATCTTAATGAAATACAATTATATTCTCCTTATTAATCATTTAAGAATCAATATGTCTCTTCTTGGTGAACCTCACCAGAATTTGTCATTCCATGCCAGGCCTCTATACATCTTGTCTTGTAGTGATTTTTATAAGTTCAGTCACCTGTGTCCCAGGGTAAATAACAGAGTTTTCTCGTACTGCAGAGTAAGAGCAAGAATGGCAATGACAGGGCCGATCAGAGAAATCCCAGCTGAATGTTAAGCAGCCAGCAGAATATTGCTTCCACGTGCATAATTTAAAAATGTACCCTGTTTTAAAGTAGCATGAAGGAAAATGGATTACCTTAGAAAGGGGCTTATTCTACTTCCATTAAGTTGGCAAACCTCTTAAGTATTCTTATCCCACTGCATGCTGTAAACTTACACAGGCTTATCAACATATTATGATATCGTGAGCATTTCACCTCACAAACTTACTGTTGAAATGACTGCGGGTTATATCTTCTTAATATGTAGACTGCAAAACCAAATTTGGGTATTATGCCTTCTGTACCTGCCACCTAACACTTGCTTAATTCATAAGATCAAAGAACTGGAGGAGAGAGGAAAGCTGTAAAGGAAGCAAAAATAAGAAACCAAACATGGGAAAGATGTGGGGAGAGATAGAGCATTTAAAGGTCCAATTGGTTCTAGGAGTGAAAAATAAGTAATTTTATGGTTTCAGTCTCACCAGGTGATTTTTCTTATTTGTGTTGAGTTTAGCTATTCCTAAACAATTAACTAATGAGGAATTGCATAACTTAGACAACAAACTACATGGGATAAAAAATCCGTTGTGTGTATGTGTGTTTACATACATCCATACTTACACACAAATATGTGTGTATGTATACATCATAAAAATATAACACAGACAGATTTGTTGTCTTTCACGTTTAGCACTCATACTGACCCTACATCTACTTTTGTCTACATTTTCTTCTGTATGTAGTTGTGCACCGGTCATAATGGGACAAAGTCCTTCCCTTTTACACTTTTACATGACACCAGAGTAAAATAACCTCTTCCATGTTCAAACCAGTAGCTTCACTTAGAGAAGAAAGATTTGAAATCAAAGAAAATAAACCTCTCATATCTTTTGTGTGGCTGGGCAGTTCCTCAGAAACAACCTCCTTGAACAACACAAACACAGCTACCGAAGCATAACTCCAATGCACTCTGGAGTCAATAAACTTTAAGGTCAGTGATTCTCAAAAATTAAAAAGATTGGTGCAGTTAGTTCAGTGATAGCCATTTCTCTCAGTAGGGGGCTTTGCTAGATCCTGTACTCTTAGGGGTATCTGAAACATTCCCTTCTTCTTCCTCCTCTTTAGTGACTATCTTCTTATACTACTCAAGCTTGCTTGGTAGCCACAAGCATCAGTAAGGATGCATTGATTCAATTCTATGATTGGTTCCCTAGATATTCAATCCATGGGAAAAAATCCTAGAAGGGCATATAGCAAGCAACACAGAAGTCCTTTGACTCTCTAATTGTCTACAGTACCACATCCTGTCTTCTCTAAATAATTGGACATTTTCCACATCCTGCCCCTACTCTATCACAGCTCCTGACGTCAGAAGTTCTCTTAAATCTGTACTTGTAACAGAACTCCCAGAAGCATTAGGGTGGTAAGATTTTAGCAAAGAAGAACAAAAAGGAAGAGTGAACACTAGAAGAAAAGTCTTGGAAATGGTACTTGAAATTCCCTGTTCACTTTGAAATCTTTAGTGGAGACTCACAACTCTTTCAGGAAACCTTGGATGTCTTTAAACAAGAAATAAAATAATTAAAAAAAATCCTTATCACTTTCCTATTGTTTTCTTCAAGCATCTTACACAAGATGTTTTGAAAAAGTCAGAAAGGATCAAAAAGCAGAATTGTCTTAGAATTTAGTGGATCCTAAGAATCACACATTTGGAGCAAACTTGTAAAGATCAAGAGAAGACTGTGCAAACATTTACAGTTAGATCAGTAGATGTGGAAATATAAAGTTGATAAATAAAACAAAATAAATAATACAAAATAAATAAATAAAACAAAAAAACAAAAAAAATCCCCGTGTACAGTTTTGAAAGAAAAAATACCTTGTTCATTTTTCTTTAGTGAATAATTTATTCCATCTTTTATGACTCCTTCACTGAAATACCATCTTCTGAGAAGTATATGTTTGTGATGTGCTTATTCTATACCCCAAAATATAGTATGCAGCCTGGCTCATAATAGAGACGGTTAAATTAATGTAGACAAAGACATAGCAAACTTATCTGACATAAGGCAAGGCATTAGACATTAATACATATAAGACATTGGTACACATAACTTATGTAATACACTCAAGGCCTGCAAGATACTCACATATTTGATCAGTAGTGCAATATGGTGAACAGCTCCTTTATTTTGTATAGACTTAGTGTTAGGACCCAATGAAGTCAGAACCCTCAGAAACAAAGGAATAATTTTTCCAAGGTCTTTATTCTAAAGTAAATCCAAATGATTTCTTTATAATCCCAAACTTAGTAATATTCTCATAGTCTTTGCTCCTCACAATCTCAAAGTCTTGAACTCCTTCAATTGAAGTTTTATAAATATAGTGGGGATCCATTTGCCTTGGGTGGAATAGTTTTCCTTATGACTAAAGAGTGTGAATTTAATCTATAAGCCTGGGTTACTGTCTCCAAATTGTCCCAAACCAACCAGGAGGTTTTAGAATTGTAAATGAGTTGATTTGTTCAAACATTTCCTTGTTCATTTTTTTGGTTCCCTTGATTCTCATGCTTCATCTCACAGACAAGTCTTCATCCACAGCTCCCAAATCAAGATTGGTAGGAAGACATCCAATTGTTTAGGGTCAAAGTAAAGATGTTTTTCAAATGCCGAAGAACAAAACCAGGGTTATTTTACTTTGATGTTAATACCATGTCTTTTGTAGTTTTCCTGTTTGTTTGTTTTCATCTTCTACTGTCAACAGGGCACGAGATTTTTATAGGCAACCTAACACAGAGCAGATGTCAATTATAAGAAATGTGGTTTCAAGTGTGACATTAAAAATATTATTCTTTCTTGTCTAAATGTTATATTCTTAATGGGTTTAATTTTTATTAACTATATAAAAGAATAATAAGCATACTTTTAAAAACTCAACCATTAAGAGCTCACTAGCAGGACCACAAATAAAACAAAAGAGGTTCACATTTTCATATTTTTAAAAGATGAAGCATTTTCTACTTGGTGGAAATCACATGTGTTTCCTAGCTGAACCTCTTTGCATTTATTTTATAGTAAATATACGTGTTTGAACCATGGTAAATACAGCACTGATGCATTCTTTAGATGTTTCTGTAAGTATACTTCTATTTATTTTTTGAGATGGGTCTCATTACGTAGCCTAAGCTGGACTTAAACACACAATCCTCTTGACTCAGTCTCTTGAGTTCTGCCATTACTGGCACATAGCACCATGGTAAATCCAAAATATAGTCTTAATTGGGACAGTGCTTCTATTTTCATCAATAATGGGAAGCCAACAGCAACACTGGAACCAATCTGGAATAAATGTGACAAAGATGAAAGTAAATTTGAGATCTCGAAGGAGAAATATCAAACACATACACACACACACACACACACACACACACACACACACACACACACACACACACACACACACACACACACACCCCCCACCCTGATGACTTTATAGACAACTTCATGCCAGTGTCTGCAATATAGTTTCTACCTTAATTCAACACAGTAGACCACTCAGGAGCTAGAAACATTTCCACCTGAGTAAGCTGAGAAAATAATGTATTCCTGCTTTCACTGGTTGCCAACTTGAAAACTGAGATGCACAGATGAGTCAGATTATGTAAACTCAATGGCCCATGACATCAAAACAACTGGACATGGAAAGCATATTTTTGGATACCTGGGATCAGAAATCCCACATGATAGACCCTTATCCATGAGATGATATAATACCCAAACCAGATCCACTGGACACACCTGGAAACATTCTTCCGAACACAGAAGGGGCAGAAGCACAGGCAGCACTGTGTGTGGCAGTGATTCCATGCTACAAGGATGTCCTAGGTACAGGTTTAGCAAGGTGAGCTTGTCCATGTCTCAATGTGTCCATGAATCAGGCATCTGCTAATACTCAGTATTAGGCCAACACTGCTAAGACTCAGTCAGATAACATTGATTCCTTCTGTGTGTGACTAAACCACTACAGCTTCAAGAGATGTGATTGGAGAAAGAAATGCTTATTCTGATATAACCCTTATAGTTAAGGGAAGAACAATACCACTGTAACCAGTTAGTATAAATCTTAAAAGTTAAAAAATTCCATCCTATCACTTACATACTGGGAATATGGAAAAAAAAACACCAATCCTGTGTTCTACAAAGTTTTAGCATGGTCATTTTTATTTGTTGTAATTAACACTATTATTATTATTATTAGTGTCAGGACTTACCACGACTTGAACTCAGGGCCTTGTGTTTACTCTGTTTTGCTGGTTCAGCTAGAGCCAGTGTCTACCACTTGAGATTTGTCTCTAGTCCTGCTTTTGGCTCATTTTTGTAGAAGCTTTTCTGCCAAGCCAGTTTCAAAATACGATCCCTAAGATCTCTGCCTCACGAGTAGCTAGAAGTATAGACTTAGGCCACAAATACCTGGCTAGCAGCTTTATTTATATTTGACCAAACTCAGAAGTAACAGGGGCTTCAATAGGTGTCTAGGTAACTGTTATGGATACAGATGGTCGAATGAATTAGAAGAGTGTTATTCAATGCTAAGTGAAATAAATTATCAGTACAAGAGAAAACATGGAGGAAATTCACATGTCTGTTTTTAAATAAAAGAAGCCAATCTGAAATGGATGCATTATCATCTTCATACATCTCTAAATGTTTACCATTTAGAAGATCATATAGTTGGAAAGTATGAGGATGATACAAAAGTAATGGTTTCCAAAAGCTGGAAGAAAGAGAAAATGAATAGATAGGACTCAAAGGACTTTTAAGACTGCGAGATTATACTATATGAGCCTTTCACAGAGGACACATATCCTTGTACACTGTCCAAACCCTTAAGAGTATACCAAAAAGCAGACCCTAGGGTTAACTTAGACCCTGAATGACAGTTGTGTAGGTTACTCATTGTAACAAATACCCAGTGTGTGTGTGTGTGAGGGGGGGGGGAGAAGAGAGAGGGAGGGAAAAAGACAGAGAGAGAAAGAAACAGAGAGAGAGGAGAGAGAGACAGAGAGACAGAGAGACAGAGAGACAGAGACAGAGAGAGAAAGTATTGAGGCTTGAACTCAATGCCTGACACTGTCCCTGAGATGTTTTTATTTCAAAGTTAGCATTACCACTTGAGCCACACCTTAACTTCTGGCTTTTTTGGTAGTTCATTGGAGATAAGAAGTCTCATGGACTTTCCTGCCAAGGTAGCTTTGAACTGTGATCCTCAGATCTCAGCCTCCTGAGTGGCTACAGCTACAGGCATGAGCCACAGGCATCTGGCCACAGACATACATTTTGTCTGTTTTTAAATAATTTGTAACTGGGCATATAGGGGATCACAGAATATATGAGAATTTTCTGTATTTTCCTTCTCATTTGCTGTGGTTCTCCAAGTGCTCTAAAAAATAAGGTACATAAAAAAACATCACTGAGGAGAATGACACGTGGATAACAATTGCTTTTAAACATCTTATCACTTCAATTTTGATGAAATATTTACAATTTTCTTTGTTAGGTCAGGACTACAATATTGATGTGTATTTCACACCATGCATAGCCGATTTCATTGGCTTTTGATGATTTAGGAAAATACTTCACTCGTACCAACTGTTGCAAAACACTTTCATTAGTTATTACTCTGGCGGGGTTTGTCTTTAACTTTGAACATTAACTACCCAGAAGAAATGGCAAATAATTTTGTAGAAGCAAAAAAATACCACTACTATATTTTCCAAAGTAGAGGACTAACAGAATCTCCTTGGTGGGGTTAACCAATCATTGTAACTGAACCTTCATAGATAGAAATTCAAGTTTGAGGTTGCCAGGATCTTTGGGGGGGAAAAAAAGACACTTCAGCAGGAGATATGCAGGGTTTGGCCAGGGAGAGAAGGAAGATGGAACTTCAACTCACTGATGTCATTTGAAGAGATCCATCCATGGTGCTTTGCAGCATTAGGTAGATACCTCTGGTGATTCTTGAAGCCCTGGTAGCCACAGGGGAAAGTTTAGTGTCATCTGCATATGTGATGCTTAGAGAAAGGAAATGCAGCTTTCACCATAAATAACAGAAGAGTAGATGACTCCAAAATAGTGAGGAAATATTCAATTCATAGCTCATATACTTATTGAGAGAAGCAGTTAGACATGGGACTAAGCACAGAGTCACCCAGGATTTGTACCAGTGCTTATAAAGAAAGTTGATTTTTTTTTTTTGTCCCTTTGTAATGGTGCTGGGGCTGGAACCCAGGGTCTTGAGCTCTCCTTGGCTTTCTATCACTCAGGGGTGGTGCTCTACCCTAAGTTGAATTACTGTACCATCTAAGACACTGATGACATTTTTTTTTAATAAAAGGAAAATCACAATAGTTTAAATATCATATATATTTAAACTTTTATAAATGGTACTGGTGTGATTATGCACTTATAGGGTAAATATTAAGTTCCATAATATACAACTTTCATTTCTTAATATCATACAATTTTTCTTCCATAATTGTAGGACCTTCTGTACATAGTCACATATATGGAGACATTTGAAAAGCATTAAATTCTTCTGCCACAACCCACCTGTCTTGGTGTCCCTGGAATTCCTCTTAATCAGTACTATTTCTTCTGAGTGTGGCACTATTTTTCAAATTTATTCTTTGGAACATTAAGTCTCATGAGATTTTCCAAGCCAGGAATGTCCTATTGACCACATTTCAGAGATTTCTGTTTGAAAAATCCCAGTGTTCATGCATATATTAAAGGTCTTAACATGTCCTGTAATCAAGACCTTTTGCTAAACATAATTATGTTCAAACCATGGCCTTGTAAACATATATAAACTTTTTATATATTTCTTATAAACACATGCCTAGCCCAATTCAGGACATGATGAGACAAGGAATTAAAAACCTAGATAAAATGGAGCATGGTATTTACAAGTGAACCTAGTAAAGTATTGAGAAAAAAAAAATAAGGCTCTGTGAGCTGGTAAGCAGTTAGAAAATGAAGTTCTGTTTTTTTTTCTTGACATTGATTTGGAATAGTCTTGTAGAAGCCTGAGATGTGCATTTTGGGGGTGCAGGAAACTGACCTCATGTACCCATAGAGCATGAGAACCTCCCACCTCAATCTGGGGGAGTCAAGGCAAACCTGGTTGGATCTAGAGATAGCATTGTGAGAAAGACCCAAGTTACTCAGAAACAGAGAGAGGCTGGAAAAACTTTGAAAAACAAAGAAGAGGGAAGAGAGAAAAGGAATGGACCAGAACCAAGGACATCAGTATTCTGTCTCCTAACTTGTGGTTAGGAGAACCATGCGAAGACATTTGCTTGACCCAGATTTGCGGATCCAGTGTCAGACCCTTTGTTCATTTCCAGTGGGGTTGCATTGCATTTATTCTTTCCAACCTCAGTAAGAGCTGATCATTTTCAAGATGATATAAAAAACACTCACTGAGACAGATTATTTTTTTCAAATATTGTCACTTATACATATTAATATTCAACGATTCAATGAAAGCATACACATGCTTTCTTGGAGAGACTCTTTGAAATCCCCTCTACTTTTAAAAAGCCTTTTTAAAAAAAAAGAAACTCAACTTTCCCAAATTTGTGCATCCTTCTGATTCTGGTTTTCGAAAGGAAATGAAATTTGTCACGCTGCCATACATCATTTTCCTCTCAGTACAATGTCCCATCTGTGTGTCAAGTACAAAAGAAAAGCATTTTGTGAAAAATTGCTAAAGAAGTAATGATTTTTGTCCTCAACTCTTTGTTTTGCCTTTCAATAAAGAAGGCGACATGTGCCACAAATGATGTATTATTGTTTAGGTACAACCCCGGTAACACAGTGCATAACCAAACCATGCTTCACAGCAGAGAAACTATAGTTTACTGCCCCTATGGCTCTGATGAGAATATAATGTTCTACAGTTTATAAATGCTTTGAGGTCAATACATGATTTGCTTCAGCTTGTTCATCCAATGAGCAGGGGATCCAAAAATATATCAAGCTATTAGACAGCCCCCTGGAAGCTGGGTTGAGGCAGCGGTGATGGAGAGGTTCCATGGAAACCTCTCTGTCAGCTGGAGATGAGATAATTAGATCCAGGTAATACATTGGAGCCCCAACAGGGAGCCGCCAAGCAAACATGTCATCTTTATGGGTCTTTCTTGTCCTGCACAGCGACTATGGCCTAAGACAGTAAAGCATTGAGGCATTCATCCATGCCCAGAGGAGTCTCCTGTCACTCAGCCAGCTTCCTTGTCCAGGGACCTCTCATCCTGCAGGAGGAAGCCAGCAAGAGCCAGGGGTAGGGGAGGCTCATTGTAAAATTCCTGCATTCCTCACCAGCATTTTCGCTTTTACCTTCTTTTATTTGCTTAACCATCACTATCTGTTATACTCTCCAGGGATAGCTGGTGTCTGTGTCCCACTGCTCATTCATTCTGGAAGGCCTTTACTTCCTTTCTGTTAAATAAACTCTATCACCTTACTATGAAAAGAAATCTCTCTCATATCCAGGATACTTTTGAAACTTAGGACGAAATAGCCACTAGTTTTTATCTTTTGAATGAGCGCAAGAGGAGCTCCTTTCACCACCATTTCTCAGTCCCTAATAGACAATTTTCATTTCTGTTTTGCTTTTTTTTTGGGGGGGGGCATCCAGTCGTGGGGCCTGAACTCTGGGCCTGGGCGCTGTCCCTCAGCTCTGCAGCTCAAGGCTAGCGCTCTACCACTTGAGCCACAGCGCCACTTCCATAGACAATTTTCATTTCTTAATATCATATAATTTTTCCTCCATACGTCTAGGACCTTCTTACATAGTCACATATATGGGGACATTTGAAAAGTATTAAATTCTTCTGCCACAACCCAACTGTCATAGTACCTCTGGAATTCCTCTTAATCAGTAGTATTTCTTCTGAGTGTGGCACTATTTTTCAGATTTCTTCTTTGGAACATAAGTCTCATGAGATTCTCCAAGCCAGGAATGCCCTATTGACCACATTTCAGAGATTTGTTTGAAAAATCCCAGTTTTCATGCATGTTTCTCTCTCTCTCTCTCTCTCTCTCTCTCTCTCTCTCTCTCTCTCTCTCTCTCTCTCTCTCCTCTCCTCTCTCTCTCCCTCCCTCTCTCTCTCCTCCCTCCTTCCCACTCTTCCCCCTCCCTTTCTTCCTCTCTCTCTCTCTCCCTTTTCCCTCCCTCCCTCTCTCTGTCCTCCCTCTCTCCCACTCTCCCCCTTCCCTCCCTTTCTTCCTCTCTCTCTCCCTCCCCCCTTATTCCACCCTCTTCCTTTCCTTCTCCCTCTCTCTCACTATGGCAAGGCCTCTTCCACTATGTGTTCTCTGTAATAATGTGATGTATTGCCACAGGTCTAAAGCAACCGGGCCAACCGAACATGGAGTAATATCTCAGAAACTATGAACCAAAATAAATGTTTCCCCCTTCAGGTTGATTTTTCCCAGATACCGTGTCCATGCTGGAAAGCTGAAGAACCACAGCACTGTCATCAGGGTGGCTGTGAGCAGCATCACCATGCTGTTGGCGTCCATGCTGGAAAGCTGAAGAACCACAGCACTGTCACCAGGGTGGCTGTGAGCAGCATCACCATGCTGTTGGCGTCCATGCTGGAAAGCTGAAGAACCACAGCACTGTCATCAGGGTGGCTGTGAGCAGCATCACCATGCTGTTGGCGTCCATGCTGGAAAGCTGAAGAACCACAGCACTGTCATCAGGGTGGCTGGGAGCAGCATCACCATGCTGTTGGCACCCTCCCACCGCCCATCCACACAGTCACTGTGGTGACCACCTCCATCCCCACCAGCATCATTCTTGACTCCTGGTAGAGCTACTAGGTGCTACGCTATTGCTTTACAAAACC
Organism: Dipodomys spectabilis; assembly: GCF_019054845.1. Classification (NCBI taxonomy): domain Eukaryota; kingdom Metazoa; phylum Chordata; class Mammalia; order Rodentia; family Heteromyidae; genus Dipodomys; species Dipodomys spectabilis. The sequence continues at coordinate 108,033 of NW_024870886.1, read as the reverse complement.
ATAGCTTATGCCTAATGTAATTATGGAAGTATTATAGAAAGACATATAAAAAGTGAAGTATAACTCTTCTCAACTCCAAAAAAAGCATAAAGCATCCCTGCACCCTTGTTACTTGCAAAAGCCACCTAGACAATAAGGGGCAGATCAGGTATTTCAAGCAAACCAGTCTAAGTGCAAAGCTTATGAGTTCATTTAATTAATAGTAAGCATTTCAAGAATGGCAGATGTTTAACAATGTTTATAATGGAGATTCTTGGTTTTGTTGTTGTTTGTCTGATTTTTTGGTGATACTTGGGTTTGAATGTGAAGCCTCATTCTTACTAGTGATCCATGCTTACCAGCCCTAGTATTTGGCTCATTATTTGGGGAATAGGGCCTCACTTACCGTTTGGCCCAACCTAAGTGCAATTGTTTGGCTTCCCCATAGCCAGGCTAGCCAACCTGTGTCCACTTCTTCATTGAGAAGAGATCTAGCAAACATTTTGCTGCCCAGTCTGGCCTCAAACCATAATCTCAATAATCTCAGCCTCTCAACAACAAGGACTCTTGCATTCTGATACATTGTTTTTGTTTTTACCTGACAGGAGAACAGATTAATATATGAATATCTTGTATCAATGGTTCTCAATTTATGGGTCCCAGGCCCTTAATTATACAATGAGTCTGCAAAGAGAAGGAGAGTATGGTAAGTCATCAACATGGGGAAAGAATGCCTTTAAACAATATCTGTAATCCATGTGCCAGTGGCTTACAGCCAGAATCTTAACAAGTATTTGGGATGCTGAAAGTGGAGGGATCATGATTGAAGGCCAGTCCTGGGCAGATAAATTCTTGAGACCCTATCTCAAAAATACCAAGCCAGAAACAGACATAGTGGTGTGGTATAAATGGTAGGGCACCAACCTACTGAGAGACCCTGAAAGTTCAAGCCCTATAAAATACTAGTATAAAATTTTCAGAATCCTCTAGAGACCAAAAGAAGGGGCACTTGAGAACCTAACTAGGAGAGGAAAAGGAAGCTCACATCCAGAGAAACTTCAAGCCCTGTTGCAAGTTAAATGTACACAAGTCAAAGAATGGCAGAAAAATTAAATCTTGGGACAGGAAATGAGAAAGAGATAGTGTTAATGCATTGCAAGGATTTGAATATTGAAAATTTTTGACACCAACTCACCTTGCCTAGATTAGGCAGTGGTAGCCCGTGAGTGAATGGCTTTCAGCCTGGAAGTGGACAGGCTATGTCTACCTTAAGCACATGGAAGAGAGTGACCTGGAATGAAGGTCAAATAGGGGGACTGACTGAGGGTTACAATGTCCAATCAAGAGCTTGGGCAGTTACCAGCCACATAAGAACAATGAGATTTGAAAAAGGAAATGAGAGTAGCTATTAATTAAAGACATACAGGTTGAATTCTTTTTTATGTCTTGTACAGAGTTCTTTGTTATGTAATGTATGATCTTCTGCTACTAAGGAGGTATAGATTTTTTAAAAAGCTTATAAATATCATATAACTGTTATAACTAACATGCCTTCCCATTTCAAAACACCTAAACTACACTGGAAAGCTTCATCTCATTTCTGATTCCAGTTTTTCCACTTCTAGTAAGATTTTGGCTCTAGCTTTATTATATGCTGTCTTTATTATGTTGAGTTACACTCCTTCTGTCTTTCATTTCTTCAGAGATATTACCATGAAAGGATTTTGAATCATACCAAGAGCTCTCTCTGTGTATCTATTGAGAAGCTCAAATGGTTTTTCTTTTTTCTTTTATGTGCTTTATTGTTGATTTGCCTTTATTGAACCAACCATGCATTTTTGTAACAAACCAACTTTATTATGGGCTTAAAAAAAAGAAATAGAGGAAGTTATGTTAGTAGGATTCAAAATTTGTCATGGAGATGGAGCAGGTACTATAAGAAACAGGAACATATTGAAGAGCAAATACACAAAGAGCTGGATGGTGAACATTTGTACTTTATGAATTTCAGTGTCCATAGAACTTCTAAGTGCTCTCTCCAGTAGGCAGTTGACATTGTAAATACGGGCTAAACTTCAACAGGAAAGCCAAGATGAACTCAGAGCTCTTGATTTCCAGACTATTGTCCATTCCAAGAAAAGTCATTGTTTTCCAGGAATCTTAAGGTTTCCCCTTAAAGTGCACTTTTAGAGTTTGAACAAAAGAATCACTTAATATAAAAACAGAAATTACATGACAAAACTTGCTTTGAGCTCATACTGATATCAAAGAAGGAATATCTCCTTATTTGATAATGATTTTGATAATAAAGTAACTAGAGTACTGTATTTTACATTGTGTTGTTGTTTCTTGCTAAGATTCTTGTAGTTTAAAGAAATCAAGTTCTGTGATTTAAAAACAATTCTGAAGCCACATTTGGTTGCAACCTGCAATATCCATTTATAGCTGTGTATTATTCAATAAGTTGTATAAATTCCATCTGACTCAGTTGAACAACAGACACTAGAGGTGTTACTACATCTCTAATAGTATTAACTAGATATTAAAATTAACAGTGTGTTCAGAAAAAAATAACTATTAGCCACACATGCTAACTATCCTGCCACTGCTGTTTCCTGGACCTTCAAAACACTACATCTTAGATCTTTCTATTCTACCAGTTCTTTAAAGGCCATCCCTGGGACAGGCATGAGTGGTTCACACCTGTTTACTCAGTTGGCTAAATTAAGGATTGAGATTGGAAGCCAGCCTGAGTATTCCAGGTAGGATTTACTAATTAAAGGAGAAAACTTTGTTACAAGTCCAGGAAGGATTTACTAAATAAAGGAGAAAACTTCGTTACAAGTAAAAGACTTGACTGCTTCTTAGGTATATGGTTTCTTTCCTTCTTCAGTAACAGAGTTAGTGACCTCAATGATAGATAGTTTCTGCAAGACCACACAATACCTGTTCCATGTGTCTGGCAGCAGTAGGTATGGGTAGAATCTGCACATCAGCTATGGCTTGATAAAAATAAATTGATGGAGATGGAAATCATGGGAGTTTATAAAAGTGTGTATTTTGACAAAAGTTACATCATAAAAAGGACAGTGGAGATATGGAATAATTTATAAGGATGATCCCAAGAGAGAGTAAATAAATTACACACTAAAGCCTCAGCCAAACTATCTTCTATTAAAGTCTCTTCATTGTTATTCAAGTGAATTTCATCCCTCTCCCAAGTGGAAACTATTTACACAAAACAAAATATTAGAAATAGAATCCTAGGAATTTGGGCAGTAAAAGGAAATCTTGTTAAAATCCAAGAGTAGAGTTGGCTGTGGGCAAAAATGTCAACATTCTCTTTGTCACATACCTGCCTTTCTCTCTGGTCCTTTTTTCTTAGTTTCAAATTCTTCTCTCTCCAGTACCTCCTGATTCTGTGGCCAGTGTGGCATTTATTAATTCCTTGATTCAACCAGAACTGGGTGTTTAAGATACATTGGGGACCCATGAATAACCAAGAGAGGGTTATGGTCTTTCTGGCACTTCATTCATCTCCATAATCTCATTCACTGACTAAAAATCTTGATACTAACATAAAAGCCGACCTAGGATAAAGACTTGAGAGAAATGCGTACCCATAAGCCCACTCCCCACCTACACACATAAGCCATAAAAGCCCACAGGAACACAACGTTTTGATGAGAATTTTATTGACATTATTGTTTGCTATCTTGGTTGTTAATTTTATATTTGTTGTTTCTATTCTTTTGACATGAAAAATTAAGTTTCTAAGACCAAAACAACCAACCTTCCATATTGGCTTTCAGATAACTAAAGAGAACAGTAGATTCAAGACTACAGACCTTGTCTCTCTAAAAATAAAGGGTCACTATTTGTCCATTCATGTGTCCTTTTTGTTTTAAATGAAAAGAAAAAACAAACAATAAATAAAAATAAAATTAAGTAGATCAAATGTCTGGGCTTTAAACACACAGCAAGAAAATAAAGAGAAAGTCTGGTTATTTACAACAAATTTGGCAAAGAGTTTATATCTATCATATAATAATAATTTAGATAAATCTGTCAGGTTCTGGTGGTTCATGCCTATAATCCTAACTACTCAGGAGGCTGAGATTTGAGGATCTCAGATCAGTTTGAAGCTGGCCTGGGCAAAAAAGTACATGAGAGTCCAATGAACTCCTAAAAATCCAGAAGCAGCGGTGTGGTTCTAGTGCTAGAGCACTAGTCTTGAACAAAAAGAAGCTCAGGGACAGCACCCATGCACTGAGTTCAAGCCCATTACCAACATTAAAAGAAGGTGGAGGAGGAGAAAATAATTACTGACATTTCCAAAGAAAATGAGTAAGACATCTGCAAAGTAGTTTACAAATAAAAAACAAAGCCAATGAAAATTATTATTTACATTTACTAATAAGATAAATGTCTCAGCTATAGCTGAGTGAAATGATCTTATACAATATATCCCTATATAAGACTTACATTTCCCTGAAATTAATTAAAGCAGGGCAATCAAGAGGATACAAAATGTGTGTGTGCTACAGATATACTTATTCCTATATGTATGTTGCCAATATATTTTTCCATAAAATACATAAAATATAACAATTGTAATGCTTTTCAAAAAGACTGGACTAGAATTATTTTTAACAAATTTCTTTTTGCAATTTTTTTATGTTTTCTACTCTTTCTCCTCTACACCTAGACCTTTCCATGTGCATTTCTGCATATATTCTTCAACTTACCATGGTTTCACTTACAAGTTTTCACCTCTGCAAGGGTATAAAAATAATGCACATTAAATGGAAAACATGCCTTTGCGTTTGCATTCTCCTCATTCCCCTGCCTGGCCGACCACACATGAGAGATTTCTTGTGACACCAGGCAGTGGCAGTGACCCTCAGCTCCCACTCAGCCATGGATCATGGGGAGAGGGAGAGAAGGAAGGCTGACACCCTGGTGTTCTGCATTGCCAGCATTGTTTGGGTATGAAATTTCTTGACAAGCCACAAGAGATTGCAAAGTGATTATAAAAAAGGCTTTGTGTTAAAAGATTTTTTTCTAACCAAGAGTAGTGTTCCAAGCATATTTAAGGAACACTAGCTAGGCTAAGCTGTGGTGTGCAATAGGCTGGACATCTTAAATACTTTTTATCAATTTGTGATATTTTCAACGTATGATGTTGTATCAGAATGGAACACCATTGTAAGTGGGGGAGTATCTAAATGTATATGTCTGTATGCATGTATGTATATGTATATCTATGTATGTGCCTGTGTGTATATATGTATGCATATATGCATAGATACATATATTCACACACATGAAAAATACTATGATTTTTACATAACTACACTATAATAAAGAAAATATATAAACTATCATTGCCACAATGCTGTGTTCTACACTCTACATGTTATTCATACTCTACCCATGATTTCACTAATATCCTAATATCCTGTCAGCCAAACAAAAGCCTGTGATATAAGATGTGGCACAAAATCACACACATGGCATTTAGTTTCATGTTTCCTTAGTCTCCTCTAACCTAGTAAGCGCCTCAGACAATCTTAATCTTGTAATGCCAGACATTTTGGAAGACTATTGGCTGATGGATTTACAGAATGGCCTAATTTGGGAACCATCTAATGCTGCTCTTTGATTAAACTCAGATTATTCATATTTTTCAGAATTAAAGTAGTGACATGTCTTCCTCAGTGCATTATGTCAAGAATTTTCCAATTCCTGGTGACTTAAGTGTTCTTACTTGATTAAGGTAGTCCCTGCCAAGTTTCTCCAGGCTAAAGTTGATATTTCTTTCTTTGTTATTAATAAGCATCTTCTGGAGAAATATTTTGATAATAGTTTCTCATCAAAATTAATCCACTGATTTTAGCATCCATTAGATGCTGTGTCATCTGAATCCAGTATTTCTATGGTGGCTGCCAGATGTAGACTTAGTCGTTTTATAATTTCCTCTACATCACCAATTGCTGTTTCTAGAGCTGGAACTCAGAGTCTAGATGCCATCTCAGATTTTTCATACAGGCCTGGCACTCTGCTATTTGTGCCAGAGATCAACTTTAAGGTTTTTTTGCTGGTTAGTAGGAGGTAAGAGCTGGCTTCAAACTGCAATCCTCAGATTTCAGTCTGATGAGTTACTAGAATTATAGAGATGAGTCACCAACATCCCGCAGAAAATGAGGTTTTGCTTTATGAATTGATAGATTTGGAACATATGGGATTTAGGATAACATATGTTGAGCAAAGATATGATGTCATGAATTTGACTCTGGACTTCTTTTTCCTTCTTTGAGCATTTAATTAATAAAATAACCATCACCTTTAAAAAAAGTAATACCTAAGTGTAGTATAATTCCGATGCTATTTGATTTAGCATAGTATTCTTTGCATATGTTGAAGATGTAAAGGACAGATTGTGTTTGTTTTGTTTCAGTGCTGGTATTGAACTCAGAACTTCTTGTTTCCTGCCTATTAAGCACATTTTCTTTTCTTTCATTCTTTTTTTTTTAAGCTAAATTTTTGTTATCTTTCAGAAGTTTGGCACAGTGAGAACAAAGGAAGATATCCTTAGGAGAGGTTCACAATGGCTCAATAACTCTATGCATACGACCATATAAAATGTTGTTTATTAAAATGAAAAAAACATTGGAAAACAGGTTTCAATTCAATATGAGTACAATGCATCTTGATCAGTGTCACTCCATTCATCATTCTCTCCTTTATCTTCACATTTTTTTTTTATTATTGTGAAAATACCGTACAGAGGGGTTACAATTACATGGGCAAGATAATGAGTACATTTCATTGAGCTATACTTCTAGTTCAAGGATAACTTTTAAAGGAAACCAGTCCATTTTAGACACTGGGCATGGTAGTTCATGTGAAGGGCTGTCCTGGACTTCCAGGCTAGTGCTTTTTCAAACATGTTACACAGCAATGCACGGTTAAAATACACCCTGCCTTGTTCAAAGAGTGGAGATGATCATGTCATTAAAGAGGTCAAAATAGCTGGATGCTGGTGGCTCATGCCTATAATCCTAAGTACTCAGAAGATTGAGGTCTGAGGATCATGGTTCAAAGCCAGTCAGGGCAGGAAATTCCATGAGATTCTTATCTCAACTAACCACCAGAAAACTGGAAGCGACACTGTGGCTCAAAGTGGTAGAGCACTAGTTTTGAGCTGAAGAGCCCCGGGGCAGCACCCAAGCCCAGAATTCAAGCCCTACAGCCAACAAAAAAAAAGAAGGGGGTGGGTTGAAATAAAAACAGCCTTACTGTCCAACCAGCTTGAAACAGTTACCTGTAGAAACAGAAGAATTACTGCATACAGTGCTGGATTACTCACTATATGGAAAGAACCAAAATCAATTGATACTGTAGAAACTGAGGCTGCATAGCTCTTCAATGGTATTTGTTGATACATATTTTTACATATTTTTAAGTGATTTGGGTGTTTCAGCTCCCAGTGAATTTAAGAAATTCAGCTCCCCATTCTGTTTCGTTATCTTTTTCTTAAATGCTATTTTTTGTTATCTTTAAGTAGTTGTATTAAGGAATTACAATTTAATATGTCAGTTTGTGGGTATAATGCATCTTGATCAATATTACTCCCTCCTTCCCCAACCTTCCCAACTCTACCCATACCCTCAGTTTTTCCTAGGTTCTTAGGATATACAACTTTATAAAGTTGTTAAATAAAATCATGGTCATCAGACCACACATGAGACGCTGGAGGCCACATGAGCAAGTTGTAACTCATCTGGGTTTAGGCTCCAAGGGCCTGACTCCAAAGAAACTATACCAAATCAGAGAAACAAAAATTCAGAAGCTCAGCTAAGGAAATTACTGTAGAGAAATCAGCAAGTAAACTTCAGGTGTAAATCCTAAAAGCCACATCTAAGAAGATAGTTCCCAAAGTAATGTCGGAGCCCATTGAGGATAGAGTCAAACTTCAGGGTGGAATGCAGATCTAAGTCAGCTTCCCATGCAATGATAGGGTCATTAGCAAGACTATGTATGCCATCTAGGTTAAACTTTGTTCTTCCTTTGGGTCTCAGGGAACCTTCTTTCCCTGAGTCTGCTTTTTGCTGATAACAGGGCAGATAGTATTGGCCACCCTACTGCTACCTGTAAAGTTGTCCTTTTCCTAATAGAGAAACTGGAGCCCACAGAAACAGGAAGTGGCCTCTATATTTCTTTATCAGCATAATAGGAAGAATGAAAAAGAATTTAAAAAGATGATAAAATAGTGAAAGGAAAGCTTCCTGCTGGGATTACTAAGATTTTTATATATGGGTTAGAATTAGAATCTCAATGCAATTTCCCTGAGGATACCCAACTGTTGAAATAAACTATCAGGCTAATCAAATGATTATTTGCTAAAATAAAACAAAAAAAAAACAAGGTGGAATAGAATTTATTTTTCATTATAGGAAAAAAATATATAGAGAGATATATATGTACATATAGTGGTTCTGTTCTATTTTAGGGAAACATATTTCCTTAATAGGGATAATGTAAACATTCATAGGAAACAGTATTGAAACTGAGATAATAAAATACACACATATACTAAAGTATGTATTTGTCATCATTTATTTCAATAAACATCCATAAGAATATCATGTAAACTAGGCATAAAACTGCCGTGTAACATATTTAAAAGGGAAAGGGCTGGATCTTGGCTCATGTGGTAGAGCACCTGGCCAGCAAACACAAATTCTGAGCTTAAACCCCAATATTGTACAACTCTGTGTGTGTGTGTGTGTGTGTGGTGTGTGTATAAACAGTTCAAAAGGCAAGAACATATAATTTGAGCAAGGTATAATGGAAAATGCTTTCCTGCTAATGTTACCTAAATGGAACATTGTATTTGTTTATTTTCTAAATAATCAACATGGGTCATCTTACATTGGAAGATAATTATTCTCTTTTTTCCTTTGTATCTCTGTCTACTGAAAAACCATAGTTACCATTCTTAAAATTAATACTAAAGGACATTAAATCATTTCTATAAGAAAATTGACATCAATTTTTAAATGGCTTTCTTCCTTCCTTCCTTCCTTCCTTCCTTCCTTCCTTCCTTCCTTCCTTCCTTCCTTCCTTCCTTGTTTGCCCTGGGCACTGTTCCTTAATGCTGGTGCTCTACCACTTCATCCACAGCTCCATTTCTGGCTTTTTGCTGGTTAATTATAGATGAGTCTCATAGACTTTCATACTCAGGCTGACTTTGAACCCCAATTCTCAGATCTCATCCTCCTGAGTAGCTATGATTACAGTGTGAGATACCAGTGTTTGGCTATACACACTTTTAATCTATTCATGTTCTCTTAGGGAGAAACACTGAGCATCAATATTTTAGAAGAACAGACCAATAGTAAAAATGGGTAGGGTTACCCTCTGTGCAGAGTTCTGAATTCATGGTAGTAGATAACTTATTTCAAAATTGTTTATAGAGAACATGTAGTAGCATTTTCATGTCATTATTCATTGAACAATACAACTTTTTTTTTCTTTCAGTCATGGGGTTTGAACTTAGGGCCTGGGCACTGTCCCTGAGGTTTTTCACTCAAGGCTAGTGCTATACCATTTTGAGCCAGATGGCCACTTCCGGTAGAGATCAGAGTTTCATAGATGTTCCTGCCTGGGCTAGTTTCAAACCACAGGCCTGAGATCTCAGCCTCCTAAGTAGCTAGGGTTATAGATGTGAGCCACCAGCACCCAGCCCAGCAATCTTTTTGGATGCACCTTTGGTACCAAATACACAAAAGGAAAGGAAATAACTGAACATACATAACAAGCTATATGGAAAGGAATCAAAATGCCAGTGTTACATGGTACATGCTAATTAAATATGTTGTCAGTTTGTTGCTGTTGGTGGTGGTGGTTTTGTCTGTTTTCTTATTTTAATCCTTACTTTCTTCCTCTACCAAAGGAGCACTGTACTAGAAACTTTCACAAGTATTTTCAGCTAAACGAATATAGATTTCTTTAAAAAAAAAAAAAAACAAAAAACAACTGGGAGAAAACAAGGGAAGAGATGACACTGTTCAAAAAAAAAATGTACTCATTACCTGACTTGTGTAACTCTAACCCTTATGTATATCACCTTTACAAAAACAATGAAAAATGGACAAAATTATATAGATTTTTGTAATTCTAAATGAGATTTCCTCCATGAATTAGATATATAGGGAGAAGTTCATAGGTTTTAGTAGAAGAAGATACCATAAAATTTTATTTCTCATTTTCCTGATTGGCCTAATAAGAAAGGAAGAAATGGACACGTATGCATGTCTAAGTGTTTCCCAGACCCATCTTATCACCCTTAATAATCTTTACTTACTCATAGCTTTGATCTCTTTCACTGACATAGCATTAGAAAATGACAGACTAAATAAAGCAATGGAGTCATGATGACTCCAAGTCTTTGAAGAGTACTATATTTATTTTATACAAGGGAAAACCAGGAAAGAGAACACAGTCGCAGGAATTTACGCAAAGCAGATCCATGATCACCAGAGTTTCCTTTTTGTTAAAATGGGAAGTTCAGAGATTAGTCAGAACAGAGGCTTTGCATATATGTTAGGTCCAAAGACATCCAACCTTCTGTTACTCAGACACCTCAAGCTACACAGTCACCACCGAAGAGCTGTAGGCAGTACAGGAATCTGGGACTATAGCTTCCCCAAAGGATTCAAAGGCATGGATTCTACTCTACTCTTTCACAGTAGAAACCCAACTTGTAAGTACAAGTGAAACCTATGCACACTCACCTTAAAGTCTATCTTGCTTGAAGTCTGGTTATTGATACCCAATCATAAATAATTTTCCTTCCTTCGTTCTTCCCTTCCTTCCTTTCTCCCTTATTTTTCTTTCCTTCTTTCCTTTCTTCCTTCCTTCCTCCTTCATATTTTCTTCCACTTTTTCACCTTCCCTTCCTTCCCTCCTTCCCTCCTTCCTTCCTTTCTTTCATCCTTCCTTCCTTCCTTTCTTTCTCTCTTTCCTTCTTTTTTCTTTCCTTCTTTCCTTGCTGTCTTTTTTTTCTTCTGTAAATCACATCATGATCAAAAAGCCCAGAAGGTCAAAGGTACTCTTCCTTAAAAAAAAAAAGAAAGCACTCATTTTTTTTTTGCTATTTCATGATCAGAAAATATATGAAGGCACATATGAAACTCTTGTTGTCTTGTTCCCTATCTAATATATTCTGAGCTATGCCTTATATGTCTCAATATGTAAAAAAGGAGAAAGTGAAAAGAGAAAGAAAAACTCAAAGTGGGGTGAGAAAAATCTCGGTTTCAAATAATGAGCATGTGTACCTTTCTGCCTCAGGCCTTCATACACAATTTAGCCAGGAAGCCAGAGTAGATCATGATTTAGCTTTTGACATCTCCTGCCTTCAGGCCAGGAGAGACTAATACCGATTTCTGACTCTGAACACGCCACAGGAAAAAAAGTGAGAGGGAGAGAGGCCTTTTATTGACTAAATGATAAAGAGGTTTGTAATGATAAATAACAGTCATTTTATTGTGGAATTCCCCAGAAAAGATGCATTCTGCATTGTCTGAAGGAGCCTAAAAGCTGAGGTTGGTTCCCCATGGAGCCAAACCTGTTAAACTCCAATTTTTACAGTCAGGGATAGGGGTCACAAATTGCGGGCACCTCTGGCTATTAAAACCGCTCACCCACTCGCCATAGCCAGGTGACAGCCTGTCTCCAGGCTCAAGGAAAATTACCAAAGGCTGAACCCCAGAAGGCAACTCTCTGTCTGACATCTGTCTGTCTGTGCCACCTTCCTTTGGCTCCACATGCTCAGGTTTTCATACAATTCTGCTGCTTCTAATCTCTGGCTTGTGGAGAAACCACTGCCAGATTTGATAGATAGTTTAATTGTAAACTTTGGGAACAATAATGGATAATTTGGCTTGAACTGTCCATTATGAGCAATGCTGTCTAGGAGAGAGCCTTCAAAATTAAACAAGAGTTGGGCCACATTATTGCATTTGTACAACTCAGCCAGAGTTAAATAAATCCTCCTTTACAAATGCTGTCATGGCATTCTATGGAATTCAATGGACCTAGGGTCATGGAGAAACAGGGTGGAAAGAAAATAGTAAATGGACCAAAGTTAAAAATACCTGCTGACTTTGCTGAAAATATTACTATTACTAAGGCTACTGTCATTGCTACCCAGACAAAATAATTTTTCGAGTGTGGGGTGTGTGTGTGTGTGTGTGTGTTGGTCTTAGGGTTTGAACTCAAGGCCTGAGCACTGTCCTTCAGCTTTTTTGCTCAAAGCTAATGCTCTATCTCATAAGCCACAGTTCCACTTGTGGATTTTGGTGGTTAACTGGAGATAAGAGTCTCATGAACTTTCCTACCCCAGCTGGCTTAACATGGAAATCCTAAGATCGGAGCCCCTGAGTAGAGTTATAGGCATGAGCCACCAGCACCAGGTTTGAAGATTCTTTAAAAAATGAGAATTCCAAATAAGTGGTTGGATTGCTTTTCTAAGAAAGTTTCTTTTCTTGAGAGGAAGTTACGGCCAGTGTAAGGAAGGAGGATGTAGGTCAATTATAGGACAAATATTGGAACGCAGCTATGGTGATGATTATGGCTACACTGCAGAGTTCAGCTGCTTCTTCATGAAGAAAGTATTATGGGAGATAATGAAGGATTATGGGAAGTAGTTAATTACTTTTTGCTAAAATATTACTGGAGAGAAAAAGAATAGGTTACTTTCAATTTTAAAACAAGTAGTTCCCAAGCAGGTTTACTTATACCTGGAGGAGGCATAGCCATGATGCTCAATCCAGAGACTCAGTATCCGAGAAGAATCTAGTGACAGAGTGATGGCCTAGCTTGGTATCCCACAGAAGTATTTTCCTAAGGAAATTTTTATTAAGAGATGGAGAACATTATCGTGCAACCAATATAATGCAGGAAATGAGCACAGGGGATGCTGCAATCTTCTGAATCCATTTGGACTTCCCATGTGACTTTGACAAGCCACTTACTCCTCTTATGCCTCAGTTTACCTGTATTTCAAATGAGCACCAAGTTAAAATTTTACGTGAAAGCCCTAGGAGAGATGTATCATAATGCTAAGTTGAACAGTAATCATGGTCATTGTCATGTTAACTCACTACTGTAAAATAGTGAGTTATTGATTCTCAGTTTTTTAGTGGGGATGGTCCTAGGGATTGAATTGAGGACCTTGTGTTTTCTAGACTAGTTCTCCACTTGAGCACCATGTCTAAAGCAACTCTTTGCTTTGCTCTAGGTAGGGACTTCAGTTCTACTCTGGCCTGCCTGGGCTGCAGTCCTACTATTTGCGCTTCCTCATGTTGCTAGGGGTGACAGGCATGTGCCACCATTTCTGGCCATGAGTTGAGATGGAGTCTCACAAGAGAACTTCTTTTGCTTTGATTAGGCTTAACCATAATAACTTGATCTCTGCCTTCCAAGTAGCAGCCATTTTTTTTAATGTTGTCTCTATTTCTAAAATTTTTGGTGTGTCTGTAGAGGAGATTTTCCTTCAACTATTTTTGTACTGGATGTCATTTTTTTATTTAAGAATAATAATCATTATTATTATTTTAGTGGAGCCAACATTCTCCTTTGGCAGCATGTTAGAAGCAAAAAGTAGGGACAAAATAACTTGCCTTGTGACAAATAGCTGATGACATCTTCTCAATCTTGTTATATCACCTTCACGCATGCCTTGAAGGTCATTCATGGTTTTGAGGCTCCACTAGTTTCAATCCTTTCACTGTTCTTTTTAACCTCTTCTGAGTCATTGAGCTCTGTCTTTATTCTTCAAGAAGATTCCCAGAGCCTTGGGAAAGCAAAGAAATTATCAGTGAGAAGCTTGGTGGACTTTGTAAAACTCTAGAAGCAGATTATCTTCCCTGGATTCCAGTTTCACTGCTGACTAGTGCAATGACATAGAATACTATGAGTTCAACTTCTCCTATTTGTTAAAATAAAAATAATTGTACTTACCTGATATGATAGTTGTTAAGTATTAGAAGTAATCAACTGGGCACTGGTGGTGGCTCGTACCCATAAATCTAGCTACTCAGGAGACTGAGATCTGAGGATCATGGTTCAAAGTCCAGGTAGGAAAGTTCCGTGAGACTCTCATCTCAAATTAATCACCAGACAACCAGAAGTGGAGTTGTGATTCAAGTGGTAGATCAAAATAACTCAGGGACAGTGCCCAGGCCCTGAGTTGGAGCTCTAGAACCACAAAAAATAAAGTAATTGGTTATATGATATACTTAGCATAAGTTTTAAAAAATGGCTACTGTTTGTCATGGGAACAATATAAGTGTTTTCTCTAGTCAGATTGAAGCAGTACTACATGTCTACAACAATAGCTTTGCTTGATTCCTAGGTTCAAATTCATCTACCTGCATCGTTTCTGCAGTTATCTATGCCAATATCTGAATTTTAGAGTTCCTATGCTGACAAGATGCACAATGTTTTGGGGGCTTTTTGAAGAAAAACAGATCTAGATCATCTTTTGTAGAGACTCCAGCATCATTTATAATTAATGATGTGACGAAACAAAACCTATTTTGTACTAAGGGAACTTTATAGTGTTTGGATCAAAGATGCTTTTAATAATGATCAAAAGTGGACTAGAGGAGACAGCTCTAGATATGAAAAGGAAGTATGCAAAGGAGAACTATGTGCAGAGTTTAGTCATCAAGATGGAAAGGACTTATAAAATCACACTGTATAAAGATCTCCTAAAGACAGGTACTAGTGGCTCATATCTGTAATCCTAGCTAATTGAGAGACTAAGACCTGGGTTGGATGTGGCTAGAGCACTAGCCAATGAGCAAAACCAAAAGTCTGGTCTAGAAGCTTAAGAGGAAAAGAAAAAGAAGAGGCTAAGACCTGAGGATATAAGCCAGCCTGGAAGAAAAGTTCATGAGACTCTTATCTCCAATTAACCACCAAAAAGCTAAAGTGGAGTGTGGCTCAAGTGGTAGAGTGCTAGCCCGGAGTACAAAAAGCCAAAGGAGAGTAAGTGAGCAAGTATAAACCTCACTATTGGCACACACATACAAACAATGAAGAGTCACTACAAGGAAGGATGAAGAGAAATTTTCTGGGAGAGAATTCAGCTACCTAAAGGGCTATAAAAGATCGAAGTAAATGGTCAGAACCAACACCAAGAGAGAGTCTATCTTTCCAACATTTGGTAGCCTAGCACCAGTGCAAACATCTGCCTCAGAGAGAGAAGAACATTCTGTTTCTGGAGTCTGTATGCTATGTCAGAACAAGGGCTGGCTAGAAGAGTTTTATTTTAAGGTATGGAATTCGATGGCCCCAAATGTCATTCTAACTCTCTGACTTTATGATCTGATCATGCTTCAGGGTATTAGTGCCTTGGAGTGCTTCACTGAGTCTCAGAAGCTAGTACTGCAAATGGATTTGACATCTAGAAGCAGGGAGCATGTAAATATCCCCTCTTCTTTCAGTCCCTGCTGTGGCTCAGGTGCATAAGGGTTCTTCGTGGATGATGTGGCAGAGGCAAAGTAGCAACAGCATGCGTGAAGAAAATAACATATAGCAGCCTCTGATTTTTTATAAAAAATAATCCTATGTCCCTGGCCATAGGAATGTAAAAAAATCCTTATTTTTTAATTAAAATTAGCACCTTAAAGACCACCTTGATATGAAGCATTAATACATAAACTAAGGACTACATTGTTCTATAAAACCTTCCAAAGATAATTTCTAAGGACATAAAAAATATCAATCACCTTTACTCTATTTGAGAAAATCTTCACTACAGGTCTATATTTCTCTTCATTCTTCAAAGAACTCATTCTTCTTTATTTAAGCGCATGAATCCTCTCATTGACAAGAGATATCAAATGGCTCCCCATCACCCAGTTGAATCGGAGACTCTCCTCTTCTTCTGTAGTAGACATTTGATTTAGCTTTACTCACCCAGGAACTAGAAATGGATAAGCTATTCTTTGCATTGTGATTGACAAATATTTACTTGTTATTGCAATAGATTATGACAATAAATTACTTGCTATTGACCAAAATTTGACAGTGCCATAAAGTATTTTAACTTGAACTGACACAGGAATAGATGATCCTGCAGTCATTTTTTCAAAATAGTACCCTGGGGGTGCCTTGAGACTTTTCCCAGAATGCAGAATACTCCAGGGGTTTGAAATGAAGCACCATCACTAATGAGATGTAACCATTCACGACAATTTTTATAAAACATACATTCTTTAAAATGCATGCGAAACTGGAATGTTTGCGAGCATGTGCTGCCATCCTTGATCTTTTACAAGACAGCAAATGAAGGTGCTCACCCTAGGAATGTTTGCTAAAAGTTCCTCTCTATGGTCTTCTGACCCAGATGACTGACATGCGTGTGAATCTGCTAAATTAAATCCTGTGCTCCGACATTTTCAACCTGCATGTGAGCAAACAGTTGAGCAATTCAGCCATGAGGCTGAAGAAATGACTTGGCTTTTCTTTATAGATTTTTGTACTCTTCCTTCTTCAAGTTAGAAGCTTGAAAATATGTTGTTTGCTTCTTCATAATGAATTGACCCTGGCAGTTTCACTTAGGCCCAATTTATTTTGTAAAATCAACAGGTTTAATCAAGATGGACATCTGAACTTTTGTTTCTACCTCTCCCCTTTTTCCTGGGATTTGATTCACATGAGCAGGATGTAAAGTTTCTCCACAGCAATGAAATCCATTAGGTCTGAGCTGTCTTTCTAGAATAAGGATCAGGACAGCCACAGAGAGTATGCGTAGCCACAGAACTGGTGTTTTGCCTCCTTCCTAATTATGAACATGTATACTGAGAGGGAAAGCAAAGTTTTCAATATTTTAATTTCAGTCCCTTTTTTAGTAAAATATATTTCTGCTGGAGATAATTTTCCTCATGTTCATTGTGATCAAAAGCAAGTATGTTACAAATACTGCATGTCTCTCTTTAGCTACGCCTGTGTTATTGAGCAAATATAGAACAAATACCTGAGATATAACAAATTTATAAAAAGGAAAGGATTGTTTTGGCTCATGGTTTGAGAATTTCCAGCCTAACGTCAGATGGATTCATTGTTTTTAGGCCTCTGAGCCTTGTGAGGTAGATAAAGAGCAGATGGCAATCATGGGGGAACACAGCTGCTTACATCATGGCCAAGGAATAAGGGAAATAGGAAGGAGCTGAAGTCTCAGTATGCATTTTGAGAACACGCCCCAATGACCTAAAGACCTCCCACTAGACCTCACCTTTTACAGTCCCACCACTTCCTAATAGCACTACTCTGGAGACCAGGATTTTGAGACACAGGCTTTTAGGAGACATACATGTAAGGTCCAAACTATAGCAATACTAAATGTATAGTGTAACATAGAGAAAACTCATTGAACTTCTGCATATCATATACTTTTAAATCATGTATTTACCTATCTAAACTCTGGGTGGGAATAAGAGGTGCTATGTATTTTATCCCCAGGAAAAATTTGATAAGGTGAGATTTATCCATGGTACTACCTTCTTCCTTTATTAAATATCACTTTATTCTTCTTAAGTTCCATTTTTGTCCTTGAAGTACCCCCAAACATCCTCCTTCTTATATAGTAAGTTTATTTGTCTTTTGTTTTCCTTCTCTTCCAGCAAGTCAAAAGTTCTCAAGAAAGATGTTGGTTCTCTTCCCAGAAAATTGCATATCCCAAAGTTCTGTGGTTTTAATAATTCTGAGAATTTTAGTAACTTTTCAAATCTTTGGGAGATGCCCTCATTTCCTAAGAAGCTTTACTTTCAGCAGCGTGGTTGAAATGTGCAATGACAACATTCCTTATTCAGTCACTAAGATCAATTACTGCTTAAAAATCCAATGTTACATGAGTAACATCTTAAGAGATTATTGGGAATTGAGAATAAAATATAATACAAATTACTCAGTTTCTACAATTTTTTAGGGTCCAAGGACTGATGTTAAATTAGACCAAGACAGAGAAAGGAAGATTCTTCTCATCCATTGAGTGTTCACTGTCTGAGTTGTTGAGGAATGTAGCTAAATTGTCTTTGCTTTGAAGACATCCTCAGCATAGAAAAATGATGGTAGATTGACAAGTAGTTCCTGCTCGAGAATGCAAGGGGAACACTAGCCCAGACATGAGGTTCTAAGGTTGTAACTAGTGTGTTCCAGAGTTTTCATGTTAGGTCAGATCTACACAATATATCAAATGAAGAGACAAGCAGTGTTGGGTAGAAAAGAAAGAAGACATAATATGCAGCATGGAGGGAGAGGTAAAGCAAATACTATGGCCCATCCTCAGTGTATGAGGTTTAAATAGAGGAAGAATTACAAGGACAGACATGCATCATTATCAAACAATCCCAGGTAAAGTGAGATAGGCCATCCTTAATCATTCTGGAAGGATTCCAGGGATGTTGTAATTGTTATCATTAATTGAGGGGAACAAACTGATGTCAATAAGAAAGGTATTGTTGCTGGGGGTGGATGTGGGAAATCTATTCTGCTGCCCCTTTGCCCATCACAATCCTGACCCTTCTGGAGAATACAGAGGTTTCAGAGGAATTGCTCAAAATAAAGATGATGGGGGCTGGGAAGGTGGCTCAGTGGTAGAGTGCTTGCCTTGCATGCCTGAGGCCCTGGGTTCGATTCCTCAGCACCACATAAGCAAAAAGAAAAAAGCCGGAAGTGGCACTGTGGCTCAAGTGGTAGAGCGCTAGCCTTGAGCTGAAAAGCTGAGGGACAGTGTCCAGGCCGAGTTCAGGCCCCACGACTGGACCCAAAAAAAAATAAAAAATAAAAAAATAAAGACGATGGATATACACTAGAAGCAAGAATGCCACGCTGTTCTCCTACGTTTAGTTGCTATTTGGACATTTGCAAGCTCAGATGAGGAGCCGGTATTTTGTTGTAAAAACACTTTCTAAGTATCTGTTATAAGTTGCTCATGGGGCCTGAGGTATCAATAAATGTCAGGATAAAGGGAAATGAAGTATTTCCTTAATCCATTTTGTGTTATCATAACAAAATACTTGAAGCTGGGTACTTCATGAAATTAAAAAAAATATGTATTCAACTCATGATTCTAATGTCTGGAAAATCTATATAGTATGTCCCTGGCAAAGATCCAAACTGTATCACACTGCATGGCAGAAACGTGGAAGAGGATATATTTATGTACAGGGAGTAGGGAGCTCAATTTATTAAAACCTGCTCTTGAGAAAACTAATCCAATAAGAATCCCAAGAAGTGTGGGATTGGTGATTAATCCGATCACTCACCATCTCAATACCATGATAAGCTGATGATAGATGAACTTTGGGGGAGGGGAGGGAAATCACATTCGTATGTGTTGGGAAGGAATAACCCACACATAGAAAGAGGGTCCTTATAACCCCCACAGATAAAGAGGAGTCTTTCCAGGCCTTCCTACTGTGAACACAACATGGTCCTTTCTCATTTAGAACTTCAAAGTGAGTGAGAAATTAGAGGAGACACTTTGCTACATACTTGGTTGTCATGTTAAGAGGTCTGGAAACTAAAATCCATGCCCTGTGGAACTCTGGTGGCTGGTGAGGGGAGCTAAGGAGAGAAATGGTGACATTGAAGTAGTACTTTCCATATGGGTCTCTGGCCCTGTGGGAGAGCCAAGTAAAAGAGCCCACTCTGTAAACAAAGATGAAGGAAATGTACAGTTACCTCATGCTAACAAAGCTCTCTTTACATCTGAACTCATCACTGTCCATCCACTAACCTATTCTTTGTGATAGAAAAGGGGGAACTTTTTCTCTTTCTTTTTTTCTTTTTCTTTCCTTCTTCCTGGGCTTTTAGTTTTATTTGTAAATATATTTTCAAGCAGCTAAATCTCCTTGACAGGATCAGCTTTGAAAAATAATGTCTCATGATTTAAATAACAGCTTTCTCTCGCCCTCCCCCCCACATCTCCCCAGAACTTCTCTGAGAAGTAGCAATTATAGGATTAGTCCCTACTTCAAACATGAATTCTTTGAGTCGTACTTCAACTCTTCTTTGTCTAGTTAATAACTATGTTTTAAAGAGAACTTTAGGTGTTTTCTGTTAACTTTTTTTCTTCTACGTTAAATTTTAATAAGAGGTGTTTCTGTTTGTTTGTTTCTGCCCTCCTGGGAATCTAGTCAGGAAAACAATTCACCTACTGAAGTTCATCAGATTGTCCAATAAGATAAATAAGAAATAAAATTAGAGAAAAATTTAGCATCACACACATACACACACACACACACTGCATTTCTTAAGTTAGTAGAAAATGTCAAGCAGGAAGCTGTTCCTGGTCACTATTCAAGGTATCAATGTAGCAATAAGCTATGGCATTCTGAGGTCTGGGGCTTCCAGACACAGTACCAAGTATCTGTTTTCTTCAGAAAAGATCTGTTGTGGGTGTGGTGGTGCACATAGGTAATCCCAGTGTTAGGAAAGTAGAGATCTGGAGGATGACAGTTTGAAGCCAACTTGGGTAAAAAGTTAGTGTCACCATTCTTTTTTATTTTTATTGTGAGAATACCATAAAGAGGAGTTAAAATTACATGGGAAAGATAATGAGAACATTTCTTATCAAGCATTGTTGCCTCCTCTTTGTTTCCTCTTCCCATCTCTTCTCATACTCCCCCATCTCCCTCCACCTGGTCCTCCACCCCCCAACCGAAGTTGTAAAGTTCGTTTTTCGACATAACGATCTGTACATCTCATTGTTGTAATGGGTCCACCTGTATCCCTAGTTAAATGATTTGTTTTTGCCCTTCCCCTCCACAAATTATACCAACATCAAATACAGTGAAAGCAGGGGTTATACCGTGGGGGAGGGACATACAAAGCAACATAGAAATCATGTTAGAGGGCTGGGAAGGTAGCTCAGTTGTAGAGCGCTTGCCTTGCATGCCTGAGGCCCTGGGTTTGATTCCTCAGCACCACATAAGAAAAAAGCCAGAAGTGGCGCTATGGCGCAAGTGGTAGAGCACTAGCCTTGAGCTGAAGAGCTGAGGGACAGCGTCCAGCCCCAGAGTTAAGACCCCCCCCAAAAAAAAAATTACGTTAGAAATATGTTAGAAACAATTGCATGAAAAAAAAACATTTGAATAATTAGCTTGGGGTTCATTCCCCTAACATCACCTTATCTGACCTTTTCTGCTTGACTCAGACATATAGTAATTATTGCAAATAAGGGAAACCATGGGACCTATGTTTCTTTGGGCCTGGCTTACTTCACTTAATATAATTTTTTCCAAGACTTTCCATTTCCTAACAAATGGGGCAATGTCATTCTTTCTGATGGAGGCATAGAATTCCATTGTGCATATATACCACATTTTCTTGATCCATTCATCTACTGAGGGGCATCTGGGTTGGTTCCATATCTTAGCTATGGTAAATAATAATGCAATAAACATATATGTGCTGGTAGCTTTAGTATAGCCTTGCTTGTGATC
Organism: Dipodomys spectabilis; assembly: GCF_019054845.1. Taxonomy (NCBI): domain Eukaryota; kingdom Metazoa; phylum Chordata; class Mammalia; order Rodentia; family Heteromyidae; genus Dipodomys; species Dipodomys spectabilis. The sequence continues at coordinate 86,527 of NW_024870886.1, read as the reverse complement.
ATTTGGGTAAATGCCCAAACGTGGGATTGCTGGGTCATAGGGGAGCTCTATGTGGAGTCTTTTGAGGAACCTCCGTACCGCTTTCCAAAGTAGCTGAACAAGTTTACACTCCCACCAACAATGCAGTAACGTTCCCTTCTGACCACATCCCCTCCAGCCTCTGCTGTTATTAGAGTTCCTGATTATAGCCATTCTAACTGGGGTGAGGTGGTATCTCAATGTTGTTTTGACTTGCATTTCTTTTATGGCTAGAGAGGTTGAGCATTTCTTCATGTGTCTATTGGCCATCCTTCTTTCCTCTTCAGAGAAGTTTCTCTTTAAGTCTTTAGCCCATTTATTTATTGGGCAGTTGTTTCGTTGAAGATTTGTTGTTGGGGGATTTAATTTTTTGAGTTCCAGATATATTTTAGATATGAGACCCTTGTCCGTTGTATGGCTAGTGAAGATCTTCTCCCAACCTGTGGGCTTTCTCTTGATCTTGCTAGATATGTCCTTTGCCATGCAGAAGCTCTGAGATTTCATGCAATCCCATTTGTCCAACTTTTCTTTGATTTGTTGTGTTTCTGGGTCTCTATTGAGAAAATTTCAGCCTGTGCTAAGGAGACCTAGGGTTTCTCCTATTCCATCCTGTAATGTTTTCAGAGTGTCTGCTTTGACTCCGAGGTCTTTGATCCATTTGGAGTTGATTCTGGTACAGGGTGATATAAGGACTCTGCTCCCAAATTACTCAAGGTGATTCAAAACTTTGGCAAAGTAGCAGGGTATAAAATTAACCCTCAGAAATCAATGACTTTTCTGTATGTCAACAATGAGAAAAGTGTGGCTGAAATTAGGAAAGCAACTCCACTCGTAATAGCCCCACAAAGAAACAAAATACCTAGGAATTAACTTAACCAAAGAAGTGAAGGACCTCTATAATGAAAACTTCAGAAAGCTGAAAAAGGAAATCAACACAGAACTTCGAAAGTGGCAAAAACTCCCATGCTCCTGGATTGGAAAGATCAACATCATGAAAATGGCAATGCTTCCTAAGATTATCTACAAATTCAATGTGATACCTATCATTATTCCAACCTCATTCTTCAAGGAAATAGAAGAGGCAATCCAAAAATTCATATGGAACAATAAAAGACCCCGAATAGCAAAAACAATCCTTAACAGAAAGAACAGTGCTGGAGGAATATCAATACCAAATTTCAAACTCTACTACAAAGCCATAGTCATCAAAACAGCTTGGTACTGGCACAAGAACAGACCCCAGGACCAATAGAATAGAATTGAAAACCCAGAAATGATCCTAAAGATGTATACCCATCTAATCTTCGATAAGGGGAGCTAAAAAAAATAGAATGGAAGAAAGACAGCCTGTTCACAGTGTCACCATTCTTAACAAACAAACCAGGTATCATCGTTCATACCTATTATCTGAGCTAGGTAGGACCTAGCCACTCCAAACAAAAGATCAAGAATTTATCTGAATCTGGGAGAGATCCAGGGAAAGGATGGCATTGTCCAAAAGGAAATGTACTCTCATTATCTGACTTATGAAATGGTAACTCCTTTCCTCTATAATAACTATTAAAAATGAAAAACTAAAACGAGGAATTTATCTGAAGAGTAAACTAAAGAAAAAGAGACTGGTGGTTTCCTTTAGGGATATTTTTTAAAATATTAGTGTAATATATTGGCTCATAGAATGAGTTAGCAAGTATTTCCTCTGATTCTATATATTCAGGAAGAGATTGTTGAATGAATTCAACTGAGACTGATGCTTTTTGTTTAAAAACACTTTATTGATTAATGATTGATTGACTATTGATTAATTATTGATTGATTAATTATTGATTGTTTCTTTTTGTGTGAGCCTAGGCAGATTTAATATTACAAGTTGATCGAGTTTATTAAATTTGGGGGCACAAAGTAGCCCATTTATTCTTATATTCCCCTTTTTAATATATATGTAATCTGTAGTGGTGTCCCCTTTCCCATTTTCTTTTTTTATTTTTTTATTTTTTTATTATTTTTTTTTCAGCTTTTTTTTTTTTTACTTTACCCTTTCCCATTTTCAATCTTAGTAATTTATATCATTGCCCTTTCTTTCTTGCCCTGAATAGAGGTGCATAGACTTCATTAAACATGCTTTTTTTTTTCTTTTATTGGAATTGTCAATATAGTAAAAGGTTTTCACTCAAGCTTTGAATGCAATAAGAGGTCGAAATTGTGTCTTATCTCTGTATGATCTTGTGTTTCTCTGTATGCGAGGGCGATTTTACATTGAGGAATATTCAAGTTAGTGAGGATATTGGGAGCATGGTGCTTTTGTATTCCTCAGTGCTGCCGTGTTAGCTGTCTTGGATAATAATGCTTCATGGCCTTGGTGAGACAGCTTCGTGGTGGCTGGGCATATTATGTTTGGTCTGAGTCATGGGTAGAGTGGGCAGATCAGAGGGGTCACCCTTCTCCACTGGTACAGCAGCAGTTTTACAGATGAACCACTTGGCATATTTGTAACTTCTTGTTTCCATAATTGACTTTCAAGTTCCAGAAATTCAGGGCATGGGCCAAATGATCAGTAATAGAACCTTTTTTGGTTACAAAATGGAAGGGTACTATCAAAGTAATTTAAGGGAGGAAATGATGAAATTTTAACGGTAAATTTCCATGTTTGATATGTATATGCCTTTCTTTTTTAAGTTGCATGTTAATCCAATGTATTGTCTCTGCTTTATGCTTTAAGCAGTAACATAACTAAATAAATACATAAATAAAAGACGTGAGTTAAATTGTTCCATATTTGGTACTGTTATTTACCTTTTCTTTCAGAAAGGGTTAATTATAATGATTACTCATCCCTCTATATTGTCAGCACTTTTTTTCTTCTCTTTTTTTTTTTATTGTGAAAATACCATACAGAGGGGTTACAATTACATGGGCAAGATAATGAGTAAATTTCTTATCAAGCACTGTTGCCTCCTCCTTTGTTAAAACATGTGTTTCTTCATTATCTTCAGGCGAAACTTCCTCTAATCATGGTATGTGTTGAGCCGCTTTCTGGTCCAGTTTCTAACAAATAGTACTTCCGCTCATTGCTTTCATCCAGGTTCCAGGAGGTGATAGTGAGAGCTGCACTTGCACTTAGCATGCAAGCTTACTCCATAGAAAAACCTTGTCAACATCAACTCCCAGAAGCTCTTTACCCCACTTAATATTATGTTAGCAAATATGGTAGGTAAGACTCATATGTCCTTGTATTGTGAAAGTATCTAGAATTAAGAAATGACCGTTGCCCCCCAACTGGGTCAGTTCCAATCTGTAAGGAAAGCAAGGTTTGTTTTTCTTTTTTCTTTTTGTCTGTTTGCTTATGACTATGATTTTTTTTTATAATGTGGATATCTAAACTTTATATGAAGCTTCTGTAATCTGGGAACTCTTGCAATTTAACAGCCTAGTGACTCGTGAACAGTTGCATGTGGAGGATCTGGAATTTCTTTTTTTTTTTTTTTTTGGGTCCGGTCATGGGGCCTGAACTCTGATTCTGGGCGCTGTCCCTCAGCTCTTCAGCTCAAGGCTAGCGCTCTACCACTTGAGCCACAGCGCCACTTCCGGCTTTTTTCTTTTTGCTTATGTGGTGCTGAGGAATCGAACCCAGGGCCTCATGCATGCAAGGCAAGCACTCTACCACTGAGCCACCTTCCCAGCCCCGGATCTGGAATTTCTTAATTTGGGCTTTTACTTCTATAAAAGAAAGCAAAAGGTGAGGTGGTATTTTCTACATATCTTTCATCTTGGAAAGTCCATGTGTAACTCCTTTCACACAGTTTACATGTAGTACATGATTTTGTGATTTAATGAGGTATTCTATTTATCTAATTTGAATTCTATTTATCTAATGTATGTCAACATTGTCTGTTTGCATGTTTCTACTCTGTTTTCTCATGCTAACTTCATTCAGGTATAAGCTGAGGGAGAATAAGACATCACCTCCCCAAGGTGAGAAACATAGAAAAGCTTCTTTGCTTCCTTTAAACTAGCTCTATGCTACATCTACCAGAATATAATTTGACACCATTAACCAAATATTGACAGATCCTTAAAATGAACTATTATCCAGAACGAAGCTGGAGAAAGGAATGGAAACAACAGTTGAAAACAAATTCAGGTGTGTGTTTAGCAGCGGCAAGGAGATGTATCAATGCATTTAAGGCCAATACAGCAGGTTGTAGAAATATGACTACCCTGAGCCCTAAAAATATATCTTGACTTCAGAAAGAAATTCAGTTGTACTTTTTTGGAAAAAAAGACCATAATTTTGTCTTCTCTTATGGAATAAATTAAAGTAATAAGATGTGTTTAAATAGGTTAAATATTAAATCATAAAATTGTAAAGGAAAGCAATTGTGTAATTGTTTTCTGTAAATTTTTAAGTGTAAAAATTCTGTACAGAGGAGTTACAGTTATATTAGCAAGGTAATGAATACATTTCCTATGGAGCATATTTGCCTCCTCCTTTGTTTTTCCCCTACCATCCCTTCCCTCCCACCTCCACAACTACTCCTCCTCATCTCATTTATGTTATGAGTACACTTCACATTTTCCCTCTTTCTGCTATAATTTGAAAGAACAAACTTTCAATAAGAAACTCTTTAATCTGAGCAATATTTTATTGATTGATTGATTTTTGGCAGTACTGGGATTTGAACTTGGGCTCAATAGTACTTGAGCAATATCCCCCAGTGGTTGGTTGGTTTGTTTTGCTTTAGCTATTTTTCAGATAGCCATTCTAGGACCACAATCCTCCCATGTAACTTCTTACAAAGATCCCCATCCCCTCAAGTAACTTAGTTTTTCATTATGAATCATAAGGTTGCATCTAATTTCCTTTCTCTTTTGCTGTGAACTTTATGCTCTTTCAGGGAAAAATCTGAATGATAGATTAAAAGAGAAGTACAGATTATTGTGAAAACACTTGTTTATCTAATGCTTATCTTTCTCTTTTCTTTCATTTTTTTTCTAGTTCTTTCATTGTTACAAAACCAAAACCAAAAGTGATGTGATTCTACTCTGTCCTCGTCTGACCCCTTCTCAGTGCTATTCAAATCTAAATGATATGATTCAATAGTTTCCTAACATACAAACTTCTGACTAACAGTTGAAAATTGTGAAGATGTTAATAGGAGATACAAGAAGATTAGCCATACAATAGTTGTCTCTAAGTATTTGACATATAGTCAGGTAGGAAAGATTAAATTCATTCGTTGGAATTCTTAGAAAGTAGAATGAAATCCAACAGGACAAAATGGCAGAAGGTTTACACTGGCTCATTGTAAGAAAGAATTGTTTAAAAACTATTTTTCTTGGGGCAGGGGGGGTAGGGAGAAATAGGGGCATGAAGGGATAGTGGGAAAAAAACAAAGGAGGGGGTAACAATGTTGGACAAGAAATGTACTCATTACCTTATTGATGTAACTGTAACCTCTTGCACTGCATCTTTACAAGAAAATAAAGTTTAAGAAGAAAGAGTCTCACAGACATTCCTGCCTGAGCTGGCTTTGAATCACAATCCTCAGATCTCAGACTCCTGAGTAGGATTACAGGTGAGAGCCACTGGTACCCAGCTGTTTAATAACTTTTTAAGCCTTCTCTGTCTTTAATTTCTTTTTTTCTAGAAGGTATAAACAAAATTAAGGAGACAAAAATAAAAATCCATTTTTCCTAAAAACTCCTGAACTCCATGGGACATGCAATGTTTTCCATCCATTACTAGATATGTAGAGAAAATGGGATGAGTTCTTATGGCTGTTAAGGTTGTACTTTAAATAGTGTCCTATTTACTCACGCTGAGTCCCTATATGGATAAAATCATGCAAAACAATAAATCTGAATGGATAAAATCATGCAAAACAATAAATCTGAATGTTCAGAATACATCAAAAGCATATTTCGTTGTAAAATATCTTTGGTCCATTATGTTGTATATTGATGAAGACTTTGGTAGATACATATTGCCAAATATTCTTATGTGAACATCAAAATTTTATATCTATACCTCATGTAACGGACAGTCAGCTAAATACCTATCTAGAGAAAGACAAGTCCCTTGCATTTTCTGTATATGGCTTACATTTTAGTGCTTCCGTATCTTGCCTATAGTCCCAAATGGCAACAGTCTTCCCCTAGTCTATGTTTTCTCCACTTTTGTCTCTGTGAAGAAGAATGTCAGAGAACATAAATAACTCTGGACATTATTATAAAGCAAAAATTAAGAGTGTGGCTGGGCAAAGTGCCTGTCATCCCAGCTACTCAGAGGGCAGAGCTGGAGAGGATCACATTTTGAGGACAGCTTAAGCAAAAAGCTACCATCTCAAGCAATAAAAACTAGGTACAGTAACTCATGTCTGCTACCCAAATTACACAGAAGGTGCAAATGGAAAGATTGTAACCCAAGCCAGCCCAGGACAACAAAAGGGGACCCTGTTAGAAAAGTAGCTATATAGATATAAAGGTTAGGTATGTGTCTCAAGTAGTACAATGCCTGCCTAGAAATTGCAAGATCCTGAATTTAAACCTCAGTATGGAAAATAAATGGAAAATAAATAGCAATAATAAGTAATTTTAAAAAGTAAAAGACAGAGAATGCCATTTTATTCAAGTCATACTCTAATTGCTTTGTCTTTTTTTCTTAATTTTCAAGGAGAAATGAAAAACTGTGACAAATGTTTTGTCTCCAGTGCCAAAGACAGGACTTGACAGAAGGAAGGAAGGAAAGAAGGAAGGAAGGAAAAGAGAAAACCTCAGAATGAGTATAAGAGCTGAAGAGCATAATAAGCAGTATAGCCATCAGAGCAGACCCAGTATGGGTTCCACAGTGAGCAGTTGCTATCATGAATGTGGAATGCCCTCTTTCCTAAGAGTTAAGCACCAATAATGATCATATTGCAAATAGAGAAATTTGGAGCAGGATGTGGGGTGCTCATCCCAAGCCACACATTTCCTTACTGATAGGAGATGAGGGAGGGCTAATGTCTACTGCTGTTTTGTGTGTGCCTTAGATTTATTCCAGCCATGCTACTGTATAGAAAAAACCCTATATACTGAGTTGCATTCCCAAAAAGGAGGTGGAAAGATATTAAATGGATCAATATAGAAACAAGATATAAGTGTAGTTTCTCTAGAGGCTTTACTTTCATTAACTAACTTACTGAGGAAAAGTATTGCACAAATAATCCATGGGTGTAAAATGACCCTGGTGTTTGGAAGAAACTAAGGAAAAGACTGAATTTGCCTAGAGGCCTTTCCAGATTAACCCATCTATACCACGTTCCTCCCCTGGCATGGGAGGAAATAGACATGCCAGAACTTGATTTTTCCAGCTCAAGATACTTTATCAGATCCTCTGGCAGCTTCAGATTTTTGTGATTAAGCAAACTAGGTCTGCTCACGTAGAATACCTTAAAGAAGAGGAATTCCCTCATTCCAGCACACTACATCTTTTGTGTCACAGGAGGCACAGATGCTGGGTTAAATCAGAAGAGGGAGGCCCCTTTGTACAAACTAAACTCCTACTCTCTGATCCTGTGCAACCCAGGCTAATTAGATAGCATCCATCTGCCCAGATAATCTTCATCCTGAAACTTTGGACATTCTTCCACATCTATCACTGCCTACCTTGATTTTATAATCTCAGGTTAAATGTATGGAATGGGAAAAATATCTAAGAATTCTACTAAAAATATGCTTATTCCATTGGGAAGCCTGAACACTGAAATCCCAACCATTAAATGGCCACACAGAAATCTGCCAAGGTCTGAGTAATAAATCAATCATACCAGCTCCATGTCCATGATTTGTATACCTGAAAAGCCCTCTGCTACAAAATAAGAATCCAGCATTTAAGTTTTATAGAAAAGAGGAGCTTTACAATCCTAGTGGGACTGGGGGAGAAAAAAAACATTTAATACACATTTTCAGAAATCTGTTCTGAAGGCTAAATGATTTGCCCAATATTCTGTGCAGAGTAGGGCACGATCTTTCTAGACTGATGTACAATGGAAGACTGTGGCTTCCTCTTTGGGGTGTTATGGCACTAGCATTTGTAGTATCTTAGAAACTCTGTGCTAGACAGAACAACCAGCTGTTGGATCTCTGGGTGCTTGACTCAGAGCCGCTTTTTTAAAATTTTATTTTATTGGGAAGATGCTGTACAGAGGGGTTACAGTTACATGAGTAAGGTAAGGAGTACATTTCTTGTCGAGCATTGTTACCCCCTCCTTTGTTTTCTTGAAGAGAACATGGAATCAGTAGCTTTTGGCTATGTCTAACCTTGACCCTCTCCATGCTGGAAAGCAACAGTTGTGACCTGTACTCTTTCTACTTTGAATATAAGGGCTGAAACAGATCAACTCTCCATCTCATTTGTGAAAGTCAACCCCCACCGTCTATCAGCCAATAAACAATAACATCAGCAAATGCAAGTTAGATTATTAACACTAGGTCCATGAATTTATTGAGTTCACCAGATTGGGGATTGAGGCAAACCACCAAACTTTATAAAAGGAGGGATTCCTAGCATGGGGACATGGTAGTATACACCCAGCTATTATCAGACCATCAGGTATAAACACCAAGGATGGACAGGCAAGGGATTCTAGACTCTGACCTTAGGGCTTCAGCTCAGCTAAATCCTCCCTGCTTCATAGAACTGGAATTGCAGTCAGTCTAGGTCCAGTGAGCCCAAGAATCAGTGCTGTCCAGGACTCAGGGTCCATTCTCCTCTCTGCACCTTGAACCAGCATTGCCTCTGGGAGCAACTCTGCCTTTTGATTCCTGGCCTCTGTATCTGTGTCTTCTCTTTCTGCTCTCACCTTTGTCAAAGCCTCTGTGAAATCCAGGGCAGCATTAACCGTTTTGTAAGCCATCTTGTCACTACTAGCATTATGATGAATTATAATATATGACCTGAGAGTTCATATTAGTCATCAAGATTAGAAGAAATGAACCAAATGCAGGTTGCTATCCAGCAACTTCAGTAGTATGTGGTAAATTAATGCCAATGAAATTGACATCGATTGCAAATGTATTGTTCTTCAATCAATTCTTATGCTACGGAAAGATGTGCATAAGTGTGTGTTTGTTTCTAACACAGATCATTCTGGATACTTGTCACAATTCAGCTGCCAGCTGATGATGCTTGGTGTCAAATACCCTCCCTTGTCTGGCATCAGTAAAGTTCAGCAGACCACTGTGTCCGGGTATGTCCCGGTCAGCTTCTTCCACAAGTACTAACAAACAGATTCCTGAGAAAAGTTAAGCTGCTCCATAAGCACTGATTTTCAAAGTTTGGAAAAGATTTCTTTGAAAACACCTACAGTCCTATAGACTCATAGATCCCCGCTGGGCCCATTGCCTGACCATGCCAGCAAAGCTTTTCATTTCACAATGGAGTTTTCATAAACACCTGGCTGGCTTCATGGCTTGATTTTGGACTTTTCAATATTTTCACAATGAAAAAAAAAGATTTCTTTTTGCCTTCTCATTTTTGCTTTTAACTTCTGATTTTTTAAATTATCACTGGGTTGAGTGGAAAGAATAAAACTTTAGTCACTAAAGTATAAGAAAGAGGAAGGGAAGAAATCATTTCTCAAAGCACTTGTTTGTGACATTAGCTGTGGTGACTTTTAAATTTTTATTTGCTTATTTATTTATCTATTTATTTAAGCTCTTGTAGGTTTGACTTCAAAATGTTGGACTTGGTAGGAAGGCACTCTACCACTTGAGTCATATCCCCACATTTTTTTAGGAGACAACATTGGAATGCCATTTGTAATAGACTAATCTAATGTTCAAAAGATACTGTTAGCCCAAGGTTGGCCACTGATTTAAAGGAAAAGACCAGGCAACTTTTATACTTTCTATTTTAGAGAATGTAGTTTGTAATTGGCATGTATTAAAATTAAAACTCCTTTGTATGACTATTTAAAGATGATATAAAAATTTAAAGCAAAATGAAAAGCAAAAAAGTCTCATTCACATGATCTAGAGAGGAAGATTATTTGAGTTTTCAATTTTCATCAATTAGTACTCAGAAAAATCTTCACATATGATCATTACCCTAGCACATTTAACTATTCTGACAAACAGAATTGTCTTGATTTCACTAGATGATAGAGAAAACTATCATAGTGGTCAATATATAAAAGTATTATAATTCATGTAGTTGAACTTTTTATTGGAAAAGAATTCCTTTTTTTCCCATACTATGACTCTATACAATGGAAAGCATGAGGTGGTGGTAAAAACAATAGCAATTTTATGATAATATTTTTTGTAATCAGTCATTGTATTTGATTTCCTGTACTGTTAGTGAGATTTATTGTAACTTAAGTTGTGAAAGTATGACTTCTACTTCCTAAACTTACAAACAACCCAAATGACAACCTCACTGTGCTGTAATGCTGTCTGCTTCCAAAATCCTTGTACAAGGGGTTAGGAGATGAGCACAAATGGGCTCTGATACCCCAAACCAAAACCCTGAGCTCAGCTGGGAATCTCAGACATGCTTCTGTGTGTGTTTTCCTCAGTGATGTCAAAGCATCAAAAAAGCCTAAGCTGTCCTCTTCCCTTAACACTCCCTCCCTCAAAGCTCATGGAGACTGTCTACCTAGGATTCCCACATAGGCAGAGAGGAAGATGAGAACCAGAGAAGTCCTGAGAGCTGGAGTTGAAATATCGGAGAGGCAAATTACATTGCTGAAGTCCAGCGGGCTGCCATCTTTATCTTTAGAGTTATTCCCATGTTTTCCAAAAATGAGAAAACTCTTCTCAGCTTCCAGACTGCCCATGGTATCTGACTCAAAACATAATTGGTGTTACCCTCACAAGCTGATTGAATATTTTCAGGTGTAACTTTGATATAAATTTCGAAGTTATCAGATGGAAACAACTGTTCCCATCTCCCAAAGTCTCTTCCATTTACTAGCTGTGTGATTTGGGGATGGGGGAGGGGGGCCGAAATAATTTAAACGCTCTGTGTCTTCTTTTTGGTTAAAGGGAAATCATTTCTAGCAATTACTTTGAAAAATTTCGTAAGAATTAATGTAGAAAGAGTTTAATACAACAATTTTGACAAATGTACTTATTACTCATATCACCTTGACGATAAAAAAAAATGCTGGAGGGGATGTGGACAGAAAGGAACCTTACTTCATTGTTGGTGGGAATGTAAACTTGTTCAACCACTTTGGAAAGCAGTATGGAGGTTCCTCAAAAGACTCCACATAGAGCTCCCCAATGACCCAGCAATCCCACTTTTAGGCATTTACCCAAATGATCACAATCAAGGCCACACTAAAGCTACCAGCACAACTATGTTTATTGCAGCATTATTTACCATAGCTAAGATATGGAACCAACCCAGATGCCCCTCAGTAGATGAATGGATCAAGAAGATGTGGTATATATACACAATGGAATTCTATGCCTCCATCAGAAAGAATGACATTTCCCCATTTGTTAGGAAATGGAAAGGCTTGGAAAAAATTGTATTAAGTGAAGTAAGCCAGGCCCAAAGAAACATAGGTCCCATGGTTTCCCTTATTTGCAATATCTAGTATAGGTATGAGTCAAGCGGAAAAAGTCAGATAATGTGATGTTAGGAAAACGAACCCTCAAATATATATTTTAATGTTTTTGTTTCTTTCATGCATGTATTTCTAACGCATTTATAAGATTATTTCTTTGTTGCTTTGTATGTCCTTCCCCCAGAGTGTAACCCCCGCTTTCACTATATTTGATGTCAGTATAACATGTGGAGGAGACGGGGACAAACAAGTCGTTTAAGGATTCAGATGGACCTGTTGCAACAATGAGAAGTACAAAATGTCATGTCAAAACCAGCTTTACAATGTCGGTGGGGGGGGAAGGGGGGGTATGATTGGGTGGGGGGGAGGGGGGAGGCTGGGAAGGGAGGTGAAGGGTAAACAAAGGAGGAGGCTGCAATGCTTGGTAAGAAATGTATGCATTATCCTGCCCATGTAATTGTAACCCCTCTGTACAGTATGTTCTCAAATAAAATAAAATAAAATTAAAAAAAAAAAAAAGAAAAAATCACATATAGTAAGATCACATACTGAAAGTACCATATCTCAGTGTGAACATATATAATTCAAATCAGTATCAGTAAGATATTACTCCATTCAAATCTAATAAAATCTTGTCTAAATCAAAAAAAAAAAAAAATAAAGCTTGCTGGATGCCAGTGGCTCACACCTGTAATCCTAGCTATTCAGGAGGCTGAGATCTGAGGATCACGGTTCAAAGCCAGCCTGGGCAGGAAAATCCGTGAGACTCCTATCTCCAATAAACCACTAGAAAACTGGAAGTGGTGCTGTGGCTCAAGTGATAGAGCGCTCGCCTTGAGCTGAAGAGCTGAGGGACAGCGCCCAGGCCCAGAGTTCAAGCCCCATGACTGACAAAAAAAAATTAAAACTATAAATAATAAAGCTTAACTAACAAGCAAAAAAAATACCTTAGTTGTCACACAGGAAGATACAAACAGTGGTTACTAATATCCCTATTCTTTCCAAACAAAACCTAGAATGGAACATAGGTGTCATGACTCCACTGAAAGGCTCGTCACTGTAACTGCCATCTGTGTCTTCTCTCGTACCCACAGAGTGCTGCTGGTATGGTCTCAGAATCTGTCAGAAAAGCAGACTCTTAAACTTAGTCATCAATGACAATTATTTTCTGAGACATTGGTTTTAATTCCTGAGCCACACTCAGAATGAGAGGATGCTCTCTGTGTGCAGCCATCCCTCGTGCTTAACTGAGTACGTGGGCTGCAGGAGTAGCAGATTACTTAATCGATACAGTTAGATAAATTCCCAAGTGGGTGGATCTGATCAAGGTGCTGGGTGGCAGAGATTTTAACTAATGCTGTTCCTTGTTGGTACAAAATGGCTGTCATCCCGTTTTCAAGGTGCCTGAATCACATTTGGGTGAGTAGCTCATTTAGCAGAAGTTCTTGTTATCTCAATCACCTCAGACCCATTCACAACCTGCTGCTTAGCAGCTCAGTGAAGTGAATTGACTTCGGCAAGGGAAGTAACCGTTTAATACTTGCCAAAGAAAATTTCGTTGTTGGGAAAATACAAAACACCCTTTAGATTGCTCCTTCGCCACCCCCAATCTCTTCTCTGGGAGGAAGCAACAGGGTAATCTCCTCTGTGGGTTGTCTTCTTCACACGTACAAACCAGTAGACATTAGAACAATTCAGCCCACAGAATTGAGAACAGATCACATAAGCGCACATTCATGGCCTTGTTTCCTTCTCATGGATCTAGACACCAGATTAGATCTTGAAGAAGACTCCTATCTTGGTTGGATCATCCTGGCATAGCTAGGGGCCATCTGAATTTAACTCTACCTCTGAGGACCTCAGTAACCTGGCTGAGTGCCTCCTGCTTCCTTCCATGTCTCTACATGTCTCTCTGCTTCTGTCTCTCTGCCTCAACAGTGCAGCAGTGCTTCCTTTATCTAGAAACAGGTATATACACAACGTAAAGGGAGTTGTCACTTAAGCTGGGAGAGCTGGACAAAGGATTCCTTTTTATTTTTTGCCATGAGACTTGAACTCAGGGCCTGGGTGCTGTTTCTGAGTTTTCTCATTCAAGACTAGTGTTCTACCATTTTGAGCTAAGCTCCACGACCAATCTTCTGATGGTTAATTGGAGATAAGAGTCTCACAGACTCTCCTGCCCAGGCTGGCTTTGAACTGTAATCCTCACAATTCAACCTCCTGAGCAGCTAGGACTACAGGTGTGAGCTACCAGTGCCTGACTAAAGGATTCCTTTTAATTAGCTCTAAAGCACAGAGAATCGGTCAGCACACTGAAAAATGATACATCTATATGTGTTTTTAAGAAGGGTAAAGAATGGTGATTTAGTGTCTAAAATAAAAAAAGTCTTGCATCTTTTTGAAATAAACACATTTGGCTTACCAAACACCCATATCCTCCATGTACTGACATTAGCTTTTAAGGGGAGACTTTTGTTTTTGTTGTGCCCGAGTAAATAAAACTATAGAATTACACAAAATTTTTCCAGAAACTGGCATATATACAGTAGAGTTATTTCCTCCATAGACTTTAGTCCTCCTGCTCAAAGGATTTATATGGATGATTTTCTGGGTGCAAAGTACCTCATGAGGAAAGAAAGGAGACAATAAAGATGAATAATACCCAATTGGCAATTCTTACCTATGAGGAGCTTGCATTCATGGGTGAACTGACTACTGAAAGAAGCATGGGAGAAGATTCACTGTGGAAAGGAGCTCTCCCGGGAGGCTATGGAAGGCAGCAGTGGTTTGACCTTTCCACATTCTATTCCCCACAAAGAGGTACAGCAATGTTCTTTTCCCTCTTACCCCAGGAGGCTATAACGAAAATATTCATAAAATTTCAAAAGTGGTTGTCACTATGACCCATCTGAAGTGACTTAAACTAACTTAATCTGCACTCTGTTAGTGTATTGTCAGTGTTACACACACATACACCACACACACACATACACACACACACACACACACACACACACCAGACCACACCACATCCCTTTAGATTTTAACTGCCCACCTCCCAGGTGGTCAGCTGGAAGGAGAAACAGTAACATACTTGCTGGAATGCCCTCAGTGTGAGTTACATGAATGTACCTTTTCCCCCTTTTGGTGAGAGGGGTCTTCCTGATTCTTTTTACCATGATTTCATTTTACCAACATGTACATACATGCATCTCTGCACAGAGCACTAACATTAAATTGACTTGCTGACTAGTGTCAGACACAATCCTTTTCTAGCTTCTTTTTACCACTCAATAAATTATTACAGTCTGTGCACAAAACACAAATTACATGCTTTATTAGTATGTTCTGCAGTAACCTCAAAACCACAGATGTTTACATGTGCTGCACGCATGCACTTTGGGGCTTTTTAATAGTGGGTTGACAAGAGATTAAAGGCAGAAATATGGCATTTTATTAAAGCAAACATATCAGTATGCCTACCATGATAAAATGATCTAGTTTTCTTCAGACACAAAAGTTTCTGTTGAGTGATACCTTTGAAATTCCTTGAGGGCACCCTATTATTCACTTTCCTCAATAGAGAGCAGCTGCAAATGGTCTCCAATTTTCAAAGAGTATTGCCTGGTCATTCTTTACTGTCAGAATGAAGAAGAGCATAAAAGTTAAGTCAATAAAGTAATATGAAATGCTTAATATAAAAATTCAGGAATGAATGATTAACCATTAAAAACTTACAGTAGCTATTTCATCCAGGAAAAAAAAAATTAACATTTCCCCTGAAACCTATTAACACTCCTTGTAAACAATATTCTTTTTTGAAATATATGACCTTTCCTAATGCTCTCCACACACATGGCATTTTTTCTTCTATCCACTTTACCTCTTGTGATATGAAGTTGAATTCCTCAGGAGACAGTGCCTGAATCCCTTCTCCAGAAATACAGGGTCTGCAGTTGTACAGGCACATAACTGGTCACCCGTGTTGGCAAACGCCATAACCTGTTGCTGACTCAACTTCAAAATCACAGAATTTTCTAATTGATAAAAGAGATAGGAAAGATGCTGTCTGTAGTGACATCCACAGCTTTCTCATCAACACACTTGACAAAAAGAATCAGATAATTATTTTTAAAAATGAGTATACACCTCTCTTTCCTTGGCTGTATCTGTCTTTTATCTGCATCCTTGTTCATGCCAGTAGGGGTTAGACGGAATGCCACCAGAAAGCAGGAGCAAAAGAAGTTTCTCACTACTTTTGGGCAAATTATTGAGGCTCTTTTTATAATATTCAGTTAGAAAAATAAAAGCAAAAACAAAGCTGTCCAATGCCTGTCTTACAATCAATTCTCCCAGGCCATTGTGTTGCTAAGGAAAATGACATCCTGTTGGGCACGGTGGTTCATTCTCAGAAGGCTAAAGATTGCAGTTTGAAACCAGCCTGGGCAGGAAAAACCGTGAGACATTATCTCCAACTAACCAACAACAAAGAAAAGCTGTAAGTGCATCTGTGGCTGATGTGGTAAAGCACTAGCATTGAGCACAAAAGCTCAGGGACAGTGACCAGGCCCTGATTTCAAGACCCAGGACCACCACAAAAGTAAATACAGAACATTCTCAGCATGAAGCCAGCCAAGAATGCGTTTGAAGGAAAAAATATCAAATAATGTGGCTGAAGGAGATCAGAGCACCCTTGCCACTGGGAACTGTTTTTCCCACCTAAGTTTTGGAGGTGTTGGCAAACACCAGAAGTAGTTAGTTCAGTACAACTAAGGATACAGGATGTGAGTGTAAAAAAAGACTGGACGAACATTGTGTGACTTAGAATCAAACTCTCTCTCCTTTCTGATTCAGTCATGAAACAGAACTTCTGCCACCCTCCAGAAGATAGGAGTTTCACTAGAAATAGGAAGAAAGAAGCAAAGAGGAAAATGACACCCCTGTGGACTGAGATAAAAGGCAGTTTATTCAATAACAAAGGAGAATTGCTTTCATAATAGGATTCCAATCCAGTACATGCAAATTCCAGCAGTGTTGCAAATGTATTCCAAGGTTTTACCAGATACAGCTTGAAATGGAATTTTATCTTTTGTGTGTCAAGAATTAGGAGTGCTGAGGCAAAGGTCAGGCTGTCTTTTATGAAAAGGATTGGGTACAAACTCACAAAGGCTAGTACATATTATTCCAAAAATTGGTAATTTAGTCCAATTCACATTTTCAGCATGTACCTAGAGGGTGTATGTAGGCAAGTTGGTGAAAATGTTTAGCTATGTCAGTGCCTAAAATCTGATTTAAGAAGCCTTCCTAACTGCACTCGAGGTGCCCAGAATCCATGCTACTTCTTCCTTTTGAGTTTCTTCCCTGACACTTGTCACATTCTGCTTATACCCAACGCCCCAGCCTCCAGGCTGGTATTCAGAGTCCTAACAGGTAAGCTAAGTTCTTGCTATGTCCACTACACCATCCCTACTCTGCTCTCTCACAAGGATTCCTTCTGGAAAAATTTCCTAATCCAACAGAAAATTATCTCTAGAACTGACATTCAAAAGATTTCAACCAAAATGCTATTGCTACATTGTCCATAAATATTACCCTCCATTCACCCACAACTTCCTGTGATGTATTACCACATCATTTAAAACATGAACAAGGAACTCATTGCCAAAACATTTTTTTTTTCAAACTTCCAAGAAAAGACAAAGATGAAAGAAATAGGAAAAACGTGGTTCAGAGAAAATTAAGTCACCAAGACAAGAAAGGAGAAACAAGAAGAAAACCCAAATAACAACAACAACAAAAATAGCCATGGAACTGACAACCTAAAAAAAATAAAAGTAAGAGAGGAATACTAAAACAAAGATGGATATTGTTAAATTAGCATTCAGAAGACAATAGAATTTTAAGTTCTGTTTAAGGATTAAAAGTTAAAATTGAAAAAAAAAGCCAAGAAGTTCAACAAAAATATGTAAAATTAAAAATATTACAAAAGGAACCAACTTGTGTTTTAGTGTGAGAGAAATTTAAATGGAATAAATTCTTCAAAGAAATCATTTATTTACATGAATCATCATTGAATATATAAAAGACCCTTACTCAAAGCACATCACTGAGAAAGTGTAGGCTGCCAGAGGTAAAATGAAAGCTTACAGGTAAATGTCTCCACGTTGAATGCCACCATTGATAAGGATGCTACAGTACTTTCATAGAATCAGAAGATAAATTGCAAATACTCTTTGGCACACAATTGGGTTATGTACCATTAATCTTATCCTCAAGTTGGAAACACTGTAAATTAAAAGTGCTTTCAATGCGTCTGACCCACTGAACATCCTTGCTTAGCAACACTGCCCACTGTGAACTGCTACCTGTGCTCTCAGAGCTGACTGGAGGTTAGACCTTATCCTGGGAAAATATCTTGTTCTATGCCCCTCACTCAGGCAAAGAAAAAAACTGAAATTTCCAAATAGAGTTTTTGCTGAATATTCTATTGAATTCCAACCAGAAATACTTTTTTAAAAATTGTAATTTTTTTGGTTGTGGTAAGAAACCAATAGATGACATCTAAAATAAACAGTAGCAAAAGATGACATCTAAAATAAACAGTAGCAATATAGGTGTGTTTGTTTCAAAACAGATAGGTAACAATGAAATGGAACCACCAACTGTTTGTGTCCATTACCAAACCTTATAGCATCTCTCAGTCAGGCTCAGTGTGGCTCATGCCTGTAATCCTTAATCTAGAGGATTGTGGTTGCAATCCAACACAGGCAGAGAAGTCCTAGATACTTTATCTTCAATTAACCAGCAAAAAGATATGCCTGAGGCATGGATCAAGTGGTAGAATGCTAGGCAGTGAGTAAGGAAGCCAAGCAATGGAACAGAGCCCTGAGTTCAAATCCTAGTACCAACAAAGCAAAAACAAAAACTCTATGTTATGTAGCTAAATATTAGATGATCAAATTAAATAGGATAAATGTACATACACTGTTACTAGATTCACTTATGCACCATATTGAGAACATGACAGTTGTATAAAGTGTGTTAAGTGAGTTATAGAAAAAAATTATGCTGTTGGGCTGGGAAGTTGGCTCAGTGGTATAGTGCTTGCCTTGCATACATGATTCCTCAGCACCACATAAGCAGAAAAAGGCAGAAGTGATACTATGACTCAAGTGGTAGAGCTCTAGCTTTGAGCTGAAGAGCTGAGGGACAGTGCCCAGGTCCAGAGTTAAGGCCCCACTGCAAAAAATGGAAAAGAAAAGAAAAAAATTATGTTGTTATATATACCTAGATATCCATCCATATATGTAATTATGTTGAAAAAAGACTTTGAAGGAGCCACATCAGACTAAGATGGAACTCAGTGAGAGGAACTTTGGCATATGGTGATATATGTTTTATTACCTCCTCTGTGTATGTTTGTAATGATGTCACTAATTACAGATATATTTTCTATATATTTAAGCATGACATTCAATCCCATCCTTATGAAATCTAAGTGAGAAGACATCTCAGATTAATGGAACTTCAATTCATGTTTACTCTGCAGTTTGCTCTTTTCTCTGTAGACTTTTGGGAAAGGCTAAAACAAAAGTCAGCATGTGTTTGCCTAAGGTTACCACAATTCCAACTGAAATCTGCAACCACAGCGTGTACATGCATGCTACAGCCTCCTAGAGAGAACAATAAAAACTCAAGGGTTTTAATTAAGATGGTATGATTATGAGTGATCATTTTTAAGTCTACCCATATGTTGCATCTGTGACATTTATACAAAGAAAAAATGGCAATGGCTGTAACAAAATTAAATAAACAAGGAAGGAGAATGGTGAGCATTGGAGGACGCAGGTAAAGAAACACCTGTTTGTTGATTCTTTACTGTATATGACATTCTGCTGTGTTTTGGCAGTGGGAATGGTGACAGTCTGAAGTCACAGACTAGCACATTCACATCAACTGTCCTAGAAAGTAGCAGATGTCCAATAAACATCCTTAATAAATAATTGGATCTAGGAATGTGTGTATGCATCAACTATCCATGAGTTACAGGATATTTTTTTAAATCTGGCAAGAAAAATGATGGTGCCTGTGATAATCACAAGCAGTAACAATATTCAGAATGTATGCCAGGGTGTGGGTGGCTCACACCTTTAATCTAAGCTACTCAGGAGGCTGAGATTAGAGGATCAGGGTTCAAAACCAAGCAGAGCAAGAAAGTCCCTAAGACTCTGATCTCCAACTAATCACCAGAAAGCCCAAGGAGAGCTGTGGCTCACATGGTAAAGTACTATCCTTGAATAAAAAAAAATTTAGGGGCAGCACACAGGCCCTAAGATCAAGCCCCAAGACCTGCATAAAATAACAACAACAACAACAATGATGATTTATTTGGTTGTAAGGATAATAGAAATTAACAGGAGAGGGGTGCTTTTGTAAATAGCTGTAATATAATTTTATACAAGTATATAAGATCCTAAAAAATATAAAAAGATGAGATCCAGTGTGAAAAAAGGAGGCAGTCAGTTCATCAGCTTGGTGAGAGTAGGGACAAGATGGTCTACTTAGTGAAAATACTGCTTCATAGGGATTGGTGGTTTATAGGAACTTGAAGACTCTGTCTTACATTGTATACAGGTTCACACAAAAGCCATAGAAAGAGCATCAGGAATGCCAAATTATAGCAGGAAGCCCTTGAAATATATACTACATGTGTATGTATATTATACATGTCTGAAAAAATAGCATAATGAAACACCCAGAAACTGTTTAAAAGGGTAGGAGGGAGGAGAAGGGGATTGAGAAAAAACAGTATCAAAGGTGTGATCAATATGATCCAAGTACAATTATGCCTGTATATAAGTATCACATCAAAATCCCAGTGTACAATTAATTTCTGCTAATAATTTCAAATAAAAATAAAGAGAATTTTTAAAAAAGTTCACACTAAAATTTTCCTTGAATTCTTCGAAATGTAACTGTAAGAATGTTCTTCAAGTCAGTTCATATCAGGTACTTTGTAAAACCTTGAATTTACAAGAGTTAATTTTTAAAGACAAATGCAAAAAATCAAACCTCCACTAGCACGTTTGACAAATGGTGGGCTATCTGCTTTGAAAGTACACACAAGATTGGACCAAACAATGTATACTTTTTTTTTCACCATGCCATTGTAACTGTGCTACATCAAATCGGTTGAAGAATTGCGACATTCAAATCAGTTACTTTCTTTAAACTATTGATAAAAAAAATGGATATTCATTTTTCATTATGCTTTTAGAACTTTCACATTCTTCTCCATTTAAATCAGAATTGGAACATGTCTAGTGCTATTCACTTTCATCTCTGTAATTATGACTATAAGTAGAAATATCAAGGGACTCTCTCCAAAATTTCCAAGTCATAATATACATTTTCTGCAACCTTCTCAAATATGTCTTAGATGTGAATGAGCCATGGAAAGAGGGTGGGGTGGTGGTGGAGTGGGGAGAATGGAGACTAATATGATCTGTCAGTGATTCAATATTGCAGTTCTTGAAATAATGATTAATATGTATTTTAAAGGAATATTCTGGAAGACATATGTCTGAGAATTCTTTCTCTGTGTTGGTGGTCTCTAAGCTAGCACTTAGAACTGAGACCTGAAGATGTGGCCCCTGAGGAAGATGATAAGTCCCCTTAAATGAATGAATTATATGTTAATAAGATGAACTTCTTCTAGTAAAATTCAATACCAGTTATTGTAGTATACATATAGATTTATTTCACTGGTATTCCAAAGCAAGATTATAATGTTTTCTACATAACCATCTGATCTCAAACCCCCTGGGAATTTTAATGTTTAATTGAAATACATTAACTGTATTTTTTAAGTTTTTATTTATTCTGTTGACTTATCAAGTATTAAGGATTACAACTTGATGTTTGAGCAGAGTTATACATAATGAAATTATTACCACAGGAGAGCAAGTTCAGTCCTTCACCTTCCGGAATTATCTTTTGTTTTCTCTACATTTCAGTATTAAGTTATGGGGAATGTACAGGGATAAGCTAGATTAATTAAAATGGCCAATGGTAAAGACACCTCTCCTATGATCTGTAATTAATATGGGAAAACAAACCCAGAAGAATAAAGACTTCCCCAATTGTCAAGATCAGAGAGATATCCTGTGACAGAACCAGAAAATGATGTGTTTATCTTCAAAACAGACTAAACATACAGTGGAAGCATGACATCATGGTGGAAACAGAGTGGGGCTGGGTCAGTGTCAAGAGTGACATCACAGTTCATGTCATGGAGTATTTGACCTTAGAGAGCATGCTGAACACTTTCCAAGGATGTGAGCAGACTACGCAAGTCCCCAGGTGCGAAGCATGAGATTGTCAATGACTCTTTGTAATTTAACCAGAAATGGATTTGAACCAGATACTAATATTGTGGGTCACACCCAAATGCTCTCGTATGCTAAACTTTAGAAAGATTTAGACTTTTTTCCCTCTGTGGTAGGTACAGATCACAGATTCTATCTTGGACTTGCGTGTCTCCTAGGTCCTGAGGAGACACTTCTACTCCTCTGGTAGACAGAGAAAATGAGGCTACAAAATTGCTATGCTATCACTTACTCTTAGAGGGAACAGGTAAGAATCCCTAGGGAAATCATGTTAATGGACTCTAGGTTTTCTAGAATTTAGCTATATGCTTGGAGAAAGAGTTCTGATGCAAACTTCAGATTTGAGCAACAGCCTTGTTCCATTTCTTATAATAGCACTGTGGTTTGGTGAGGTATTTTAAAATGTGGAAAAGCAGGGCAATAAAATATACCTTTTAAATTAATGTATTCACTTAAAAGCAATTTATTTTGCTCAAAACATTAACACATTTATGAGTGTGAATATCAGAAGAAGTTGATATTGGTACATGACATATATACATATATAACCATGTACATATATATATGACAAAGGGACCGCATAGAAACAGGTATAAAGTTTCTTTTTTGACGATGAGACAAAGTTTTCATCTTGTTAAAGCTGAGGGCCTGCTTAAGTCTCAAATAAAATAAAATTTGACCCAAATTCTATACTCAGTACGGTATAGAAAGAAAAATAAATAAAAGAATTTTGTTGAACAAGAGACATGAAATAAACAGGATCTAATAAAAATGGGGACAGAGAAAACATTTACAATTTGTTTATAATGTTTTCTCTGGCAATTCCTTTTCATGTTCATTCACTGCATTAGCAGAAAAAGTACACAGTTCATGCCATGTGTCTGTCATCTGTCTAACATGAACATTCATTAGCATATCATTAGCATGTGGTAAAGTTTAGAATTCCCACTTATAAGCATGTGGCTTGGATGGGCATTCATCACAATAACAATCTGTTCTGAAATTGCATGTACATTTTTGTAGTCAATATTCCTTAATGATTCCTTTCTCAAATATTCTCCACCAGTCAAACTCTCAAGGGTAGAGCCCTCATCCACATTGACTTTGGAAGGAAGGCTGCTTAAATCCCTCACTTAAGGACATACAATGAAATGCCTCGTTAAGAACCTTAATTTAAAGCAGCACACAGTTCTGTATGTCAGAGGTAATAATTACCTCCTTTAATGAGCCTGACTTTTTTCCTTGTGATGAGTAAGTCTCTCTGCCTTGTTTATAGTAACTCTGGATTTATTCTGGGCTTTCTTCAAATACTCTTATTTAAAAACAAACAAACAAAAAGAACAAAAAATAACCCAACATTAGGTCTGTTTTCCTGGCATCAAAAATCTGCCTATCGCTACTAAAACTACGGTTTTTGAAAGGGCTGCTGAAACCAATTATCTGTATATTCCTGTGACATTCAAGAGCCTGTAGAGTCATGTGACCCATATCCCATCTTCCAAGCAGAGCTGAAGAGAAACCATATCGGCCTAAAACAAGGTCTGCTTGATGCTTTAAATAATTCCACCTGAACTGTGTACATACAAAATATCCCAGCAAATCTAAGCAATATAACTGAGGGGCTCTTGAACAAATCGATTTTATAAGTATCTCATCATCTTAAGAATTTAGGGCCTTTTTTTTTACAGCCTGAAGAGTTTGAAGAGTTATAGCTAAGCATATGAGACACAAGCTGACAACTTGCTTTCATTAAGGTATGAATTATTTTGTGCTTTCCTTTAGTACAATTAGACCTTCCTATTTTAGCAGCCATTCATAGTAGTCTGCCCCAAACTGACCAGCATTTCATACAAAGATAACTGTGAATTCTTTCTACTTTTAGATGTTGACAAGTTCAAGTTGCATGATTTTGATTTCAATTTATAGTTGTAAAACAACGAAGAGATATAAAATGATGTATCCATCAGCACACAGTTTGTACGCAACAGATGCAGAACTTGAACTTGGACGCATCCAAAAAATCCTTTTCTCTGTCTCGTGGGAAGTGCTGGACTTGGAGTTCTCAAACTTCCTTTCCCTTGCACAAAACTTTCTCCAACAAAAGCTAAGTCGAAGAGAATAGTGGGCTCCAGGAAGAGCCCCATCACGCAGAAGTCAGCATCACATGGCAAATCTGCATCAGATTTCAAGAGCAAATAGAAAATAAGCACAATTAAAGAAAATCAGATATATCATAATATCTCCCTTAATTCTCATGTGATTTGCTTTAAAATGCACATGTACAGATATACAGTATGATTCAGTGTGGAATATTTTTATACCTGAGCTCCATTTTATAAACACATGCATGACAGTAAAATTAAAAATATTCAAAACAGAGAGCGTTTTTTATAAATGAAAACTTTCTTTTGCCTTTTCTCTTTACTCTGGTGTTTTGCTCCCTGACTGTATGTGCACATGCACACATGCATTCACTCATTCACATGTACACACACATGTACATACCACACATGTCCATTTATATATACATATGCATGCATACATGCACACATGCGTATACCACACAAGCCATGTATATACATGCGTGCAGATATGCACACAGAGAGATACATCTATACATGCACATACATGCACACATATGTTTATATACTTTCTTAAAAGCAGTATTGACTCCATATGTCTAGGACCTGTTTTTCCCTTCTTATTTTCTTTCTTCCTTCCTTCAATCCTCTCTCTCTCTTTCTCTCTTGCCAGCCCTGGGACTTGAACTCAGGGCCTGAGTGCTGTCCCTTGGCTTTTTCACTCAAGGCTAGCACTTACCACTTGAGCCACAGTTTTACTTATGACTTCTTGGTACTTGATTGGAGATGAGTCTCACAGGCTTTCCTGCTGTCTTCAAACAATAATACTCAGATCTCAGTCTCCTGAGTAGCTAGGATTACAGGTATGAGCCACAGCACCTGGCTTTTCCTTTATTTTTAAAAGCATGTTTTTTTATCTTTTCATAGAAGCTGTGTATATTATAAAGTAGTTCTAAATCTTAGGTATCTATATGTCTACTTATCTGAGTATTATTTATCCAGTGACTTCTCACCATTTAGAATACTACTTTAGAACGAAACTAGTCTCTTTACTATTGAGCTACAATCCTAATTCCATGGTCAAACCAGGAGATCTTCTTTACTGCAATTTTTTGTTTTGTTTTGTTTGTTGGTGGTGGGGCTTGAACTCTGGGCCTGGGCGCAGTCCCTCAGCTCTTCAGCTCAAGATGAGCGCTCTACCACTTGAGCTACAACACCACTTCTGGTTTTCTGGTGGTTTATTGGAGATAGAAGTCTTTCCTATCTGGGCTGGCTTTGAACCCTAATCCTCAGACCTCAGCCTCCTGAGTAGCTAGGATTACAGGCATCAGCCACCGGCGCCCAGCCTTTACTGCAGTTTTATACTGTATTTTGATATCAGTAGAAAAAGTTCCATCTCATCCCTCATTTAAACTTTTCCTTGTCTTCCATTGCACATTTTTTTCCTTCTCTTAACATTTATGGTTGATTTATAGAGTTCCACATTTGGGGTACTTAGATCAACATGTCTTTATATTTATAGATTTAATTGCAAAATTAGGATCTAGTCAATATTCCAAGATATACTCTAAGAAGAAAAAAAATAAATTATGAAAAATATATACCTTTCTTGTGTAGTGAATGTCAAAGAAAGGTAATCTCCTAAAGGCAAATTGGTTACTCATTTTTATTGTGAAATTGGAAAGAAAAAAAATGAAAAAATAAAGGTGCAAACAATATAACACATTACAGTTTAGCAGATATGATTTTAAGGCAAGCCTCTTTTTATCATGTCTGGATCAAAATCTTCTCGTCAGCTCAGTAAGAAACTCAAACAGGTTGGACCTCAGGTCATTGATGGTCTGTAGTCACAGGTCTCAACAAAATCTTAAGTCACTCATGTCCAGCTACACAGAAGTACAGACAGACTTTGAGTTTGGCTGGGCTCACATCTTATGTTAAGAGGACAACAAACGTATTGCCCTCCATTTGTAGATCAACCAGATAACCTGTGGACAGATGCTATCACTTGAAAGTATTGAGGATTAGAGAAGTTAAGTAAATTTTCCAAGAAGCATAATGTCACGCTATTACTAAATGTATGTTTCTCAAGCTGCTTTTCTTTCCTCTGAGTGAAGCAATTCTCAGTGCTGGATAAAGGAATAGCTCAATGAATGAGTAGATGGATGTCTTAATAATTAAGTAATTAATAGCATCACGTGTCAAATATGTGCTTTCTTAATTTGAAGAAGTAAAATAGACATTTGCCAAAATAAAACAGGCTTGGAGAAATATTTTCTCATCATAATAACATAAAACAATGCAGGAGAATTGCTTTAAGAAAGCAGTGACTTCAAACTTACTTAAATTGGCTAGGCAACTGGTGGTTCACAACTACAATCCTAGCTTCTTAAGAGGGTGGGATCTGAGGATTGAGATTCAAAGTCAGCCTGGGCAGGAAAGGTCTTGAGACTCTGATCTCCAATTAACCACAGGAAAGCTGGAAGTGGGACTGCTGCTTAAGTGGCAGAGTACCAGCTTTGAATGAAGGACAGTGCCCTGAGTTCAAGCCCCAGGACTGGCATGCACAGGAAAAAATATTTAAATTGATATTCTGAGGATGAAGATAAATTACTTATGCTACATCAATTCAGAGAAAGTGGCCTGTATAAGGGGGGGGGCTACCATTTTTTCCTGTTTTCTTAATCTGCACCCATTTCACCATCAATCTCATTTCTAACACTCCCAGAATAGTAGCTTTTGCAAAATCAGGATCTGAAAGGACAAATTTACTAACAATAAATTGTACACATACTATATGGATGTGTACATGTGGCCCTAAGGTTCTTTTTTCCATATATGAACTCATAAAAATGTATATTCTGCTTTTTCTTAATTTTATAGAGGAAAAGTCTGGGCTGTACAGAGAAGGGAGGCAAAGCAGTCAGCATCAACCACAGAGGGTAGAGAGCTTACTGAATGCCTGGAAATCCAGGGAATCCCTGAAAGATCCTGAGATCACATCTATTTCACCAGGTAAAGACAATAGGACTCTGGATTCTCATAACATAAAGGAGATGAAGAAAAAGGAGTAGTACAAGCCACAGTACTAATACAAGCTGGGTACCCTCTAAGCTCCTTGAACGTCTATGAACCTGTACCAACCTATGACTTTAATGGCTGGTGAGGTCCTTGACAGCATTACATGATCTGAGCCTTGGATAAAAATCAAAGATAGTGTGGATACTGACCTGAGAATTGAAAATAGTGTGTAGCTGCTCCATAAATGTTCTAGGTGTTTATTGTCCTATCCTGAAATTTTTCTTGTAATTTCAGAAAGTGGGAATGACCTCGTAAAAGTGAAAATCCTTGTGTGTGAATATATGAGAGTTACCAGATTTTTCATATCCGTAAGGAATAAAAAAAAATCTAGTTTCTTCTTTTCACATTTACCTTCTCCTCATCACAGTTTTTGAACTTCTTTCTTTTCAACACTCTAGGCTAAAGGAATATGAGTCTCAAATATGTCCAACACTCCTGAAGTTCTTTTTCCAGCAGTAAAAATACTCATAAATCTTGTTCCATTCATTTTCCTGCAAACAAAGTCATTTTTCTTTTTAGCTGTGCAATATTCCATGGTGTATGAAAATTATATTTTCTTCATATGTTTATCAGTTTCTGGGCATCTTACCTGATTCCAGGGTTTGTCTACTATGAACAGAGCTGCAATAAACATGAACATTCAGGCAATTTTTTCACATACATACTTTTTTGCATTGCTTTACACTCTAATGACAGTTTGGCAGAAACTGAGGTAAATCTACATTTAGTTTCTTTTGAGTATTGTGGGGAAGGAAAGTGAGACAGAATGACTGATATCAAAATACAATGCATCTAGGTATGATGGTGGCAGGAAGAAGCTCATGGGACACTGTTGGGCAATAACAGGAAGAAGGGAGAAAGAGAGGAAGATAGAGTGCTAATCTGATTAAAATATAATACACACAGGTGAAATTCCAAGATGAAACCCCTTGACACAATTAATGTACACTAAAAGTGAGTAACAGGAAATTAAAAGAGGCTCTGGTGGGGGCAGATATCAGCAGGAAGGGGAGGGAACAGGGACTGGGTGAATAGGATTC
This sequence comes from Dipodomys spectabilis, assembly GCF_019054845.1. Classification (NCBI taxonomy): domain Eukaryota; kingdom Metazoa; phylum Chordata; class Mammalia; order Rodentia; family Heteromyidae; genus Dipodomys; species Dipodomys spectabilis. Next base: position 58,361 of record NW_024870886.1, on the reverse strand, counting down.
AGGTATGTCATATGTATATATAAAAATCCAACAATGAAACCTGTTGAAATTGTTTCTTAAGAATAGGTACAGGAGGATTAGAGAGATCTCCAGGGCAGATAGGGGTATGTTGTGTATAACTATGGAAATGTCACTGTGAACACCTGCCCCCTTGTACAGCTAATATATGCTAATGAAGCATCTTAGTTGAAAATAAATAATATCCATCAGAGGAGGGAGACTGACATCGATTTTCCAAGCCATATCCACCAAAACATTGTTTTAAATGTTTATCCATGTATGCAATGCTTTAAAAGAATTCAGGAGACAAATTAAAATAACTAATATTACCCATACTTTCATGATCCACCAATAGTGAAAACAGTCCACTGTCCCATTTAAGTTAAAAATTGGGACTGATGGGCTGAAGAATTTTTAAAAAGACTTCTCTGGAGAGGAAATAAGAATAGCCAATAGACACATGAAGAAATGCTCAACATCTTTGGTCATAAAAGAAATGCAAGGGGCTGGGAAGGTGGCTCAGTGGTAGAGCGCTTGCCTTGCATACCTGAGGCCCTGGGTTCGATTCCTCAGCACCACATAAGCAAAAAGAAAAAAGCCAGAAGTGGCACTGTGGCTCAAGTGGTAGAGCGCTAGCCTTGAGCTGAAGAGCTGAAGGACAGCGCCTAGGCCCAGAGTTCAGGCCCCACGACCAGACCCAAAAAAAAAAAAAAAGAAATGCAAATAAAAACCACATAGAGATTCCACCTCATCCCAGTTAGAATAGTCATTATCAAGGAAACAAATACTAGTAGATGCTTTTGGAGATATGGTCAAAAGGGAGCCCTACTACACTGTTGATAGGAATGTAAACTGGTCAACGACTATGGAAAACAGAATGGAGGTTCCTCAAAAGACTAAACATAGAACTACCCTATGATCCAGCAATCCCACTCCTGGGAATTTACCCAAATGAATATAAATAATACTACAATAAAGCTACCAGCACAACCATGTTCATTGCAACATTTTTTTTTTAACCGTAGCTAAGCTATGGAACAAATCCAGTTGTCCCTCAATAGAAAATGTGGTATATACACACAATGGAATTCTATGCTTCCATCAGAGAGAATGGCATCTCCCCATTCATGAGGACATGGAAAGACTTAGAAAAATCACATTAAGTGAAGTAAGCCCACCCTCAATTGGTATTGAGTGTATACTGCATTGCTGTAAAACTAAAATATAAGTTGAAGTGTGTTAAATTGGTACTCTCTGTGTGTGAGACATTGTTCAACAAGAAACAATTCTTGCTAAAAACAACACACTTGAATCTAACTATGCCTCTAGATTCAACAACCAGTGTAAAGGAAAAGCAGGATCCAGAACCTATGAAATGTTTACAGAATGCCACCAATAACATCTCTACTTTGGGGAATCCACACAAAACTAAACTGATACTGATTCTTCATAATTGCAAAGCATGACCTCCAAAGAGTCTTGATTAAATACTGATAAAACTATCTGAGATGAGAAAATTTGAACACATGACATTTGACAGCATTAAATCATTATTGTCTTGTTTTATATATGGTAAAGATATATTTATTACATTTAAGAGTCATTGTGATAAATGCCAAAGAGGATAGCATGTCTGAGATTGCTTTCAAAGTAATATGACAAGAAGTCACTGGGGAAAAATATGCATGAAAAGGATTGGCTGGCCCTGTGATTGATGAAGTTGAGCACTGCATAGTAAGGGTTATTATTCTAATCTCTCTATTGCATATATATATACATATTTATGAAATCCATGCGTCATATCTGTGAGATTCTCTATAAGAAAAGGTTGAAAACACAACAGCAAAGATCACTAAGGTGATGGTATGCAGTCTGACTTCTTTTTATGAGTCAATAAAGAAGACCTTTGCTGGATGACCCTCCATCCCCATCCCCCACCATCCACACCCAAGTGAAGAAAGGATGGAGCAGGGCTAACTGGAGGAGCTAGCCTCATGCCTTACTCTTGACAAAAGATATTTCTATCAAATGGGATAGAACAAAAGACCACAAGGAAGATATCTACACAGCTATTACTTGGGGAAAGAGTAAATATGAGATGCCTTGAATAATTCACTTAACTACTTTGCTTCTGAGAAGAGGTGAAGTAAAGAAGATGTAGCTCAATGGTGGAGCACTTGCATAGAATGCCAGAAGCCCTTGTTTGGATTCCCCAATAAACAAAAAGTGGGATGAATGAGGAGGAATAGACAAAATTATCTCCCAGTCTCACTCCAAAGCCGCCATGTTCCCTGACATCAGTGGTAGTGAAGAGAGCCCATCCCTCCTGAATTTCAGACTTTCTGTTTATGGATTTGGAGGCCAGAAACTGTTTCTACTTTACCTGTAGGCTTTTTCCTGTTTCTCAAAATGCCTAATGAAAGAGCTCACATGTATACACTCCTGAAATAATTTCTTGGAGGTGAAGAGTCCCTTCGTTGACCTATTAATGATTTTTGCACACTATTAAAAGAGATTTAAATTATTATTACATTACTTGGGTAGTTCATAAAACCAAGCTTTACATCACTGGAAACTCAATGAAATAGAAAGTTGTTCTTGCAATAAATTCCAGCAAATTCTGATGGATAGTTTTTTAGAGTAGTAGAAGCTGGTGAGGTAGACTGCATGGGTGAGACTTCAGCCTTCAAATATGGTCCATAGCTGCAAACATTTGAGAGCAGATGAAATATAGCTCTCATGTGGCAATATTCAGGGTGCCTGAGGCAAAGCTGGCTGAGAAGATGGCCTAGCTGACTTGAGAATTCAAAATTCATTGCTTTCCATCTACAACAGCCATGGGAAGAAAGTGCAAGAAAGGCAACACTATTTTCTTTTGCTGCACCAAAAAAATGTGTTTTGTAGCAGTTCACCCCAAGATCACAAGCACAGTTTTGTTGTTGTTGTTTTTTTTAGAGAGACTGACACTGTGATCAGACATACATGTACACATCACATCTGATCACATATCCTGAATTAGACAGGCAAAGGAAATCAGAAAAGGGTGGCCATGTTTAATAATCTGAATTCTTTGGAGACAGCTCAGTACTCTGCAAGTCTAAAGAAGAAGAAATGATTGCCGAAGACTTACCAGTGAAGCTGCTTCATATTAAACACTGTCAAATAACTCTTAACTTCCTTTGATCAGAATGAATTCTCTGTATTACTTTGGTGACCTTTATCACATCTCTCCTTGACTTCCATTCTTTGCTCTTTTATTTTTATTCCTGTCCATAACTATTACTTCTTCATTTTTCCTGTCTCTTTCTCTTTCTTTGTGTGTGGTGTGTATTTAGAGAGAGATCGGATGTTTATTCACTTTTGTTTTCTGAATGCATAGCATCCAATAAGAATTTTGTGGCTTGAAAAAATGCTAAAGACACGAAAAGCTAAATAGTCAAGCAAGAAATGAAAACACAACATCCTGAGCTTCCAGATTATTCTCCCTGGTGGCTCACAGCTTAAAAGCAAAAAAAGATAAATCACACAAAATCTGTATCTAATAATTTTCACAATATTATTTCCAAAGAGTATAAGTAATATTATGAAAATTTACAAAGAAAACATCAACAAAATGTCAAGAGAACCTGCCTCCTGGTTTTTCACTTAGCTAAACTTTGATTTTGGCTGTCTAAGGAATTACACTAGTTGCATTCTCCCTTGAATCTACCACATTTCAGTTAATATATTTGTATACTTGCATGCTATGTAACGTATTTACTTATGAGCTTGTAAACTAAATCTAGCTTCCACATGTATGGAAAAACATGGACCCTTTGGCTCTTTAGGCCTGACTTACTTCGCTTTACATAATTTTTCTTAAGTCTTTTCATTTCTTTACAAATGGTACAATATTATTCTTTCTAGTGGATGAGTAAAATAAATATATATACCACATTTTCTTGAACCATTGGTCCATTGAAGGACACTGAGATGATTCCATACAGGGGTGGTGTGAAGGGGAAAGGTGTAGTTGAATGAAGAGGTGAAGAGTGTATATAGTGGAGGAGGGAAAAAGCAGACAAAAAATCCCAATGTATATCCTCAAAAATAAGAAGAGTGAGGTAGGGAAGAAGAAACGGTGGGTAGAGGAGGGGTAGGTGAGATTATTGAAAGGGGAGACATTGATCAAGATAATATTGCATTCATAAACTGCCTTATTAGATAGCAACTCCTTTGTGCAACTACTTAAAGATAATAATAAAAAATAATAAAGTAATGAAATAAAAGGTTAAGAGAGCAAGGCACTAGTAAGTAACTCGTATCTATGCTTATAGCTGCTCAGGAGGCTAAGATCTAAGAATCATACTTTGAAGCCAGACCAGGCAGACAAATGTGTGAGTCTCTTATCTCTAATTAACCACCAAGAAACAAGAAGTGGAGGTGCCTCAATTGTAGAGAACCAATCTTAAGTAGAAAGGGATAGTTCCCAGGCCCTGAATTCAAGCCCCAACACTGGCACCAAAAAAAAAAAAAAAAAGTACAAAAAAATAGATGTAGGTACTCAACAACACTCAGCTCTCTGGAGGGAAAAATTGAAGTTACAGATAAAAGAAAAATAAAATGACAAATTGTAAGAGCACAAATATGGCAGATCTTAATATTTCACTTCTAAGAAAGAAACAGCAAAACCTGAATTGGTCATACTGGAATGTGTTAGTTATGCATTAAGTTTATTTTAATAAGCTTATTATAATAAATATACCTATGTAATTTACTACAGACTAAGACAATGTCATTTGTTTCTGTATTTACTAAATTCAACTCTTTAACCCTATGGTCTGCTGATAACTTAGAAATTCCGCATTTGGTCTGGGAAGGTGGCTCAGTGGTAGAGCGCTTGCCTTACATGCATGAGGATCTGGGATCAATTCCTCAGCATCACATAAGCAGAAAAAGCCAGAAGTTGCACTGTGGCTCAAGTGGTAAGAGTCGTGAGCTGAAGAGCTGAGGGACAGCACTCAGGCCCTGAGTTCAAACCCCCCCACAACCAACCAAAAAATAAAGAAATTCCACACTCAAGATTTGAAGTACTTTATTGTTATACCCAATGTCACTTATCTGCCATCATTTGTTTAAAAATACTGGAAAGCAATGAAAAATACATTAGCATTCCATGTTACTGGTTTGGACCAAAAAAACATAGATTAGGACAAATGAAAACTCTGTGCTTTGGAATGTTATTTTTTCCTAAAATAGGATAAAAGATAAGATCAGTTTAAAACTTCCAACAGGTTTTCATTTTTCCTTAAATAATCCTAACAAGCTAAGCCACTTTTCTGGAGGGGAGAATAAATCTGATGGAAGTAAATTCAGAGCACAGTATTTTTAAACACATGCTTCTACATGTGTGCCAGAATCAGTTGCAAGCACTATGAGCCTAGTTTCTTTGTGTTGTATACTGCAACAAAATAAAATATAATGTAGTAGAAAAAAGAAATAAAATCTTGGGGGCAGAACTTCCTCACAACAAATCAATGATTGAATGAATGAATAAATGAAAAGTAGAACTGGCAATTCATCATATAACACAATTCAGAATCATATTCTTTTTTTTTTTCCAAAACCATCATTACAAAGGATGTTTTCATGTCTGCCTTCATATCACCTATAGAAATTAAAATATTTTTTCCAAGGACTTGATTCTTTGGCCCATGTAGGAGTGATATTCCCTAAGTGTAGCATCACTACCCCATGGAATCATTTATCTTTCTGGGCTCAGTGCTCTGGCTTGTTTGCTCATATAAGCCCATTTATTGGATATAAATAAGTACCTTTTAGGCTTGAGTTTAACATCGCACTATGGGGTGAGGGTATCAACAGAGCAAGAGGTGGAAAGGATCAAAGTATATTACACATATATGTGTGAAGATCATATAAGAAACTCATCAAAGCCTGTTTTTAAAAGTGGGGAGACATGAGAAGTTAAACAAATATAATAGAATGGGTCTAATTTACTTAAAATGCCAGGTACTCGTCTAAGGAATTTCTACAAAAGGTGCTGTAGTAGTATTATTAGTGAATCTAAATAATGTAATATAAACAAAACCTTTCAAAAATAAAGACAGTATTCTCATTCAATCCTTATTAAATGTTTTATTTTTTTCCCTTTTCACATCTTATTTACTTACTAACATTTTCAACAGCAGACTAAATGCTCCTTATACAGATGATGGCGTTTTCAGTACCTTATTTAGTTTATTCTTGGGATCTGTAAGATTCCCAATTAGTTAATGATTATGAATCACTCTTAGACCCTTAGATGAAAGAAGTTAGAACATGCTAAATTATTATTATTATTACAAAATTACAACTAACACTGCATTAATTATGGATTTACATACACTATAATTATGAGGCATTTAACTCCAGAGATAATTTCCAGAGTTGGAAATCCTCTTCATTAGAGAAATTATGCAAAGCTGTATTGCTACACTAGGCCATGCTATGGATTTTTATCAATCTATGATGCCCTTTCGTAAGAAAAAAAAGAAAGCCATAAATTCTTTCAAATCTAGACCATATTTTGTTACAGGGTACATTATTCAACACAACTTTCCCCCCAAATTTTCTTCTCTTGCTAACTCGATGGGGTTTGCCATGGGAAGAAACACAAAAATTAATTAAATCACCCACATTGTTTTTCAATATTTTGCTAACACTGTTCAAGTATGTTTACCACACTTGAAATTTTTTATTGGGGTGAGGCTGTACTGGGGATTGAACCCAAGATATTGTACTTGCTAGACAAGTACTTTAGCACTGAGATACAGCCCAGACCCTCGTACTTGAAATGAACAGCTTTTATTACCATAGTTTCAATGATATCAATTCCTAAGTGGTTTAGAACTAAATTAGTATTATCACCTAGAAATGCTTGTTCAAGTTAATCCAATGTTTTATTCTAACTTTATTGATTAAAATACTTCATGTTCTTCCTCCCCCTCTCCCCGCCCATTCCAATAAGAATAAAGTGTTGGTATTCAAGAGCATTCAGCATCACAAACAATGTATCTCCAGCTTCTGATGCTTTCCTCTTTTACCACTTCCCTACCTAACACATGCTAGTGCACAAATGCACACCAAAATGTAAACCATATTTCAGGACATTAGATAGCTTGTGTTCCTCGGATTAGCCATTAACGTGCTTTTTGGTCCCATATGAAGATCATCTCTTTTGAGAAGACTTCTTTGATATTGTAGGAAGACGCCATCCTTCCTTACCCTATGTGTTAGTCAGCTTCTTTTACTGTAACAAATAGCAGAACTAAACAAGTTCTAAAGGGACAAGGCCTATTTCAGCTCATAGTTTTGAAGTTTTTGCTTCGATGGTTGACAGTCTCAGCTGCATTGGGCCTTTGAAAGTTCACCGCAGAGCAAAGATGTTCCCATCATGGCTGGGAAATGAAGGAGAGAAAAAGAAAAACACTGCTGGTGCTTTAGACTCCTTGAAGGCACATCCCATTTGGTGGAAGATGACCCACTAAGTCCCACCGCTTAAAATTTTTACCCCTGTTCCCATTAGCATGAGATTGGGGACCAAACCTTTAATGCCTGCACATTTGGAGGATAAGCAAGGTCTAAATACTAGCACTGGGTAACCTCCAGTCACATCTGTTACATGTATGCTAATTATTATTAAATTTCATTTTTCTTGATTTTCCTGTATTTGCATATGCCATTAATATCAGCACAAGAAGATAAACCTGATATTTTAAGTGTTCATTGAACTTTGAAGCAAGTACCATTTCCTTGCAATATAACTGGGCAATTTAGAGATCAAGTAATAATCAAGAAAAAGTGGCAGAGCAAGAATCTTGAACACAAGTTTATCTGACTCTAAAATCCTATGTGTGGGGATGGGAAGTGGAAACAAAGGAGGAGGCAACAATGCTTGATAAGAAATGTACTCATTACCTTGCTCATATAATTGTAACCCCTCTGTACAGTATTTTCACAATAAAAAATAAATAAATAAAATCCTATGTGTGTTAATTCATTTTTAACTCCAAATCCTCTGCCTAATAGCTGGGAAAATATCAGTAAATCAAACAGTGAATGGTCAGTGAGGTTAAATAGTATTTCATTGGGCTAGAATTTGATGGTGAAGATGTGACAAGGATGGGAAACTCCAGGAACAAACATCAAGGTGTCCTTCAGACTCCAGCTCAGCCTTTACCACCCCTCTCCTTGTATGAAGTGACAGAATCAGGGCACCACCCATCTCTAGAATACCACTCTAGTGATCCACCATGATGGTTTATCACTACTTCATGGTGGCTATTGTTTCTCAAGTCACTGATACTTGGGTAAACTCAATATTTTGGGCATTCTCTTCTTCTAAGCCTACAAATTTTGTTCCATATCCCACCATTTTATAGTTATTGTTTATGAAAAAGGCAACGTTTAATAAAAGTATGGAAAGAATATAGATATATCTTATATTACCCTAGTCTGCCTACTTCTATTTGTTGAAATGATCTGGGACAGATTATTGAACATTTTCATGTGTTCTTTTGCTCAAATAAAATAAAAGACTTTTTCATACTTCAGAAAGCAGTTGGGAGAAGTCTACCAAGAAATGCATGGAAATTGCCCAGAACATCCTCTGAGATAAGTTAGGCCTTCCTATTAGCACTCCTCAGAGTAGCTATAAGGACACTGATTGCTTATGCCTAAAGTTAAGGCCTTGAAGGAGTAGGCTATCATATCGCTCTGTCTCCTATGTCAGGGCAAACCCAAAATCATGAGATACTACCACAGAGAGCGCAGGTGAAAGAGAGTGGACATATTTATGAACAACAGAACAGTAATATTTGACTCATTGGTTTCAACACATGGTTCTCTTAAGACACAATCTAAGCATGATTGATAAAGTTCACTTACCTTAAGAAGGAAAGTGAGTTTAAATGGAGACTGTCCAAATGAAAGCATTGCTATCACATTATCACTCCTGTTAGAAGACTCCAAACCCACCTCAGAATTGATTTCTGAATCTTGACTATGGGCAAACAAATTTATAAATCTTCCGAATGTAGTATCGGCATCTGGAAGTTAAGTGCTCATTCTCTTTATGCCCTCCCCACCCAACCCCCAAAACTCAGTCAAACTATGCTCCTTTCTGCTTTGCTTTCTCTACCTGCCTCCTTATGCATTCAAATTGACAAATGCCCTTGTACATTATTTTTAACCTGCCCATATCTAATGCATCAGTATCTTGTTATGTTTCCTTTGATTTCATTGCTTGCAATGCTCGTATCAGCAGCACAGAATTGCCAAAGCACTAAGCAGCCCAATTTTTCTTTAATTTCTCAGGAAATTGACAGTTTTATGAACTGTCTCTTTACCTATGCCCCATAAACATGTCAAGCTGTGGAAAACCATTCTAATTAAATCCCAGGGGGGACTGCAGTGGAAGATTATAGCTTCTTGGCAGGTTATTAAAAAACAGTTGTTCATATATACACAAGTATGTGTACCAGGGTTTCACATTTGACAGAACAGTCAAAGAATTAACCCCACTAGCAGCTCGAGCTCAAACTGGCTAAAGGAGAATGAGAAACACAAATGGGAGAAGATGACTGAGCCACAGAAGCTGGCATTTACATCCTTCATGGGTTCCATAGATCTCCAGATAGTTTAAAAGGTGTCTGAAGTCATGGCCGGCCACTGTGGGCCTTATGCACCTGCTGGAGAGAATTCCTATAACTGTTGTCTTTCCAGCAAGTCATTTCTGATACTAGGAATCTCTTGGAACCACAAATCAAATGTTGTGGTACAATAACATTAAAGCAGCTTGAAAGCTAAATGACAAAATAACTCAGAAATTTTAATTAGTTTTGTCCACTAGAAAAACAAATAAAATAAGATTTTTTTTATCTCTTGCACAAAGGCAGACCAGAAATATCTGACATACGGCAAGTTAAATTTAAAGAGAAAAAATAACATCTTTTCTTTTTTTTCTCCCTTGAATACTGAAGCCTGAATTTTGGAGCTGAGCATTGTCCCTTAGCTTTGATTTGCTTAAGGCTGGTACTCTACCACTTAAGCCATACCTCTACTTCTGGATTTTTGCTAACGAATTGAAAATAAGAATCTCATGGATTTCCCTGCCTGGACTGGCTTTGAGCTGTAATCCTTAGATCTCAGCCTCCTGCGTAGCTACAAATACAAGTGTGAGCCACTAGCACCCAGGTAAAAATAATATCTCTTATCTGTGAAAATATCTCCCAGTGGTATTTTCATCCTGGTCAAATGTACTGCTCATCCCAACTACATATATAAATGTTCCAACCTGATTTAAAACAGCCATTTAAAATCTAGTGTCAAGAGGGATGATCTGAGACATTGCTTTCAGAATATTTGATGATTTACACAAAATGAAGAAAGCAGTTAACTCATTTGTTTAATTGGGAATAAAAACAATTTTGGTTGATATATTCAAAATTTGTAAATATTTTCTTTGACTCTTAACTTTTGACAAGTAGGCAAGTATAGTATATTTTACCTTTAAAATAGATTTTGCATCTGACCAATTCTACTGTAATTTTCATTGAGTTTCATTTGCTGTCAATTGATCTCTTTGCAATATTTTCACAGCATGTCTTTAAATCTGCCTTCCTCAAGCTGTATTGCAGTGAAATCACCCACCTGTGTAAGAAGGCTAAATGTTAATCATTAACCTATGTACAGTTTTTAACACCCCTCCCCCATATTCTCTCATCAACTTCCTTACTCGCTTTTTACATCAGCAATAGACCCAGAGAAGTATTCCATTATCTCAACTAAATCCTAATATTTAAAAATGTCTTTTCTCAGACTTGGAAAAAATTATATTAAGTGAAGTAAGCCAAGCCCAAAGAAACCTAGGTCCCATGCTTTCCCTTATATGGAATAACTAGTATATGACTGGTACAAGCAGAAAAATCAAAAGCTATGTACATGTGACCATATATGATGATGTTAAGAGAAATGAACCCCAAGATAGGATTTTATCTTTTTTTAAGCTGTTTTTTTATCTGGTTTTATCTTTCTTGCTATTGTTTCTAATGTATTTATAATGTACTGTGTGATTCTTTTGTTTCTTTTGTATGTTCTTCCCCCATGATATAACCCCTGTTTTCACTTTATTTGATTCTGGTGTCTTGCATCTTGTATATACATTTTTCTAATTTGGGGAAGGAAAGGGAAATAACAAAATGCTGAAATAAGGATAGAGGTAGACCCATTGTAACAATGAGATGTACAAGACACTATGTTGAAAACAAACTTTACAACTTCAGTGGGGGAGGGAGGAGTTGGGGAGGTGGGGAGGGAAGGGATGGTTGGGGAAAAACAAAGGAGGAAGTAACCATGCTCAATAGGAAATGTACTCATTATCTTATTCGTGTAAATGTAACCCGTCTGCACAGTATTTTTACATTAAATATATATATATATATATAAATATCCTTTCTCATATCTTGTCTCCTCCCTTTCAAAGCTTTTCTCAGCTTACTCAGATTTTTTTTGAGAAATGTTTGTATGAACTGTTTTAAAAAAATCAATGAGCCAGGCACTAGTGGCTTACACCTGTAATCCTAGCTATTCAGGAGATCTGACGATCGCAGTTCGAAACCAGACCAGGCAGAAAAGTCCACGAGATTAATAAACTACCCAGAAAAAGCCAGAAGTGATGCTGCAGTTCAAGTGGTATAGTGCTAGCCTTTAGCACAAAGAGGCCCTAAGTTCAAGTGCCAGGACCAGCAAAGGAAAAAAAAAATCAACAAAAGGATGAAAGAGTCATTAGGGAAATGTCAAAAGTGCAATGTGTTCTTTAGCTTTGTTAATTGGAGTTTGTTTCTTATTTTGCTGAATAAGTACTGGGGGAAAGAAGACTAATAGAGTTGTGTTTTAGGGCTGTGGCAAGAATTTGAAGAGTTCCCATCTGCCAAAGATGGAGATCTTACTAGCCAAAAAGAATAATCTTTGAAATGAATCATAGCACATCAAATACTTTTAAACGTCTGCATTTATAAGGATCTTTTAAAAATAATAAAACATTTCTTCATCTACTAAAGTCTACTTTTAATATTACTTGTTTGTACATCAATTGTTTATTTCCTCAAATCATGTACCTTTGCTACATTGAATTTTTGTAGTATTTCACGTTTACTACTAGTACTCCTCTATTTTTATTAATGTGTTTCTGATCATGTCAATGCCATATAATTCATGAAAACATTTACAGATCAGTAATTCATTTGAAGTATATACATGTGTTTAGTCACTCTTTGAGGGGGCACTGTTGTGATTTGAACTCAGGAACTTGTGCTTGTGAAGCAGGCACTGTATCAATTGAGCTACTCTGTCAGAACTATTGTATTCATCACTTTAAGACAAGGTTTTGCTTGGTCTGGGCCAGCCTGAACTGTGATCCTCCTATTTGTACTTCCCTACATTGTTAGAATGATAAGTGGTGCTTCTTACTACCTATTCAGATGAAGTCTCATAAAGATTTTTTTTCCTGCGCCGGCCTTGAACAGTCTTACAGTCAGCTAGAGTTACAAGCTTGAGCTACTAAAGCAGATAAGTAATTCATTCTTCACCTCTGATGCATCAGAAGAATGAAGCTCTAGAATATTCAATGTTTGTTAGTCATGTAAAGTTTATTTTTTTCAGTTTATTATTTTTAACATTTTTGTCTATTACCATAAGTGCTTAGGTGAATTACTATAAGAAAAGTCAGTATGCTGTTAGAATAAAACTATCTATTCCTGCTCATTAAAATTGGTTATGAAATTATATATATGAAACTATTATTTTACATTTGTAGACTACAAAAACAACAGAGTGAGAGAATATTTTTAAGCAGAAATGAAAAAGAAACTAAGTTTTTACTTTAAGGTTTGTTACATTTGTCTTAGGGTTAGAAAAATAATAAATAGTATTATTTCATTATGTCCCTTCCATTCCAATTTTAACAAGATTGACTAGCAACATGACAATTCCCTATGAGCTATTTTAGTTCTGGAAAAATCACAGGTCCTAGGCCAGAAGAACTGAATCAGAATCTGCATTTTATAAACATTTAGTGGTTTTAAGGCACACTGCAGTTTGCGAAGCAATGATATAGTTGCTACAGGTAATAAATGTTCTAACTAATTCTTGACATCTCTCTTTGAAGTTATCATAACTAGGAACGAATTAAAGATAGACTCTAATAAACAAGGAATTATTTCTATAGGTAATATTTGTGTGTGTGTATGTGTATGTGCCAGTCCTGAGACATGAACTCTGAGTTTTTTGCTCAAGGCTAGTACTTGAGCTACAACTCCACTTCTAGATTTTTGGTGATGTATTGGAGATTAGGGCCTCACAAACGTTCCTGCCCAAGCTGTCCATGGTAGGAATTCCTCAGATCTCAAGCTCCTGAATAGCTAGGATTATAGGCATGATCCACTGGTACCCAACTAGATGATATATTTTTAAATGAGAATTAATCTTGCCATGAATTCTTGAGTTTACGATATACAGAAGGATCATGAGACAGTAGGGAGTTCCAAGATCTTGATCTCCTTATCTGCCAGCATTTCTTCCACTTAAATTGATTGCTTCAAGTCATGAGGCAATGTGCTGCTAGGCACATTTGTTACAGTGTATGATTTCAGTTATCTTGGCAATACACCTAGCAATGGAATGATTCTGCGAGATGGCCATTCTGTATTTAACTTTTCAGGAGCCCTCACCCTGCTTCCCACAGCAGCTGTATAGCTGCAGAGTTGAGGGTCCTCATATCTTCATTTCATTGACAAGGAAAAACATTTGTTTTCAAGCCTTACAATACTCGCCATTCTAGCCACGTGATGCCATATCTGATTGTATTTTTTTATTTCAATTTGGCTAATGAATTAGGCATCTTTTTAGGTATTTGTTGACCATTGTTTTTCTGGGTGCCTATTTAAGCCCTTTCCCCATTTTTATTTTTTGTTTTTGAAGCTAATAGAAAAAGTTCATTCAAAAGTGAAGGAAGGATAGCAAAGCAAAGTATACTCCCAAAGGAGAAAGGAACGAGTCTTGGGTAATTGGACCATGTTTTATTGTTGAATACATTCTGTTCTCCTGCTGGTTAGTTGTCTTTTCACTTGCTTCATGGTTTAATATACATCATGTCTCAATTTTGATGAAGTCCAGCCTATCTTTTATTTATTTTTGCTTTTTATTTAGAAGTCATTGTCAATTTTCAGGCAATAAATATTCATCATTATGTTGTCTTCTAACAGCTCTATCATTTTAGTCCATATACATAAGTCATTGCTTTATTTCAAAATCATTGTTGTGTATGATTCAAGGTAAAGGTCTAAGTTCATTCTTCAACAGGAGAATACCTGCTTTTCCTGGGAACATTTGTTAGGGTGACGATTTTTTTCTATTCAGTGAATTTGGTCTTGTGTCAAAATTCAAATAGCTATAAATGTACACATGGATTTTAAGAGTCTCAAGTCTCTTCTGTGCATCCAAAGGTTTATCCTTATCCCAGTAACACACAGTTCTGCTTACTCGATCTTGCTAGTGAGTTTTTAATTTGAGAACTTTGAATTCTCAATGGACTCCCTTTATACTATATATCTTGGTTATTTGGAGTCCCTTCCAATTCTATATGGATTTTCTTTGAATAATATCTTACAGTTTTAGTGCAAAAAAAATTTTGCACCCTTTTGGTTTAATTTGCTTCTGAATTGTATTTCTCTCAATAGTATTATAAATGGAATAATTCTCTTAATTTTATTTTTGAATGATTTCTTGCTTGTGTAAAGAAATACAACTAGTATTTTCATGTCAGTCATATCCTGACATTTTTTTAAATTTGTTAGTTCTAGATAAGTCCTATTTCTTTATCTTCCCTTATTGCTCTGGCTTTCCATGATGTTGATTAGAAGTGTTGAAAGTAGTCTTCTTTGGCTCACTCATTCCTAACCTTAAGGAGAAGGCTTTCAATCTTATAGCATTAATAATGTTGGAGGTGAGTTAAGCAAAAATGCCCTTTATCATGCTTAGCAAGTTGTCTCCTGTGCATAGTTTGTTAAGTGATTATTTTAACATAAAATGATATTTTTGTCAGGTACTTTCTCTACACAGTTGAGATGATCGCCAAGTTCTTTTCTTTTTTCATTCTGCCATGATGGTGTTAGTTATACCAACTGCTGAGTCTGGGCTGAACTAGGCAAGCATTGCTGGGATAAAGCTGCTTGATCCTACAGTCTAATCCTTTTAATATGCTGCTGGAACCAGTTTATTAGTATTTTGTCAAAGATTTTTGCAGCTCTGCATATAGAGAATTTGGTGTGTAGGTCCTTTTCCTGTGGTATCTTGATCTTACTTTGGTATTGGGGTATCACTGGCCCCATAGCATTCCTTACTCTTTTAACTTCTTGGAAGAACCTGAGAAGAATAGGCATTAATTCTCCAGACATTTTGGTAGAATTCAGAAACTGAAAGTGATGTCTTATTTCAGTTTTTGGAGGAGTGTATATGACTCTGCATGAATGTATTTGTATCTTTTCCTGTGCTCAACAAGGGATCTGACATAGAGGGGAAAAAGAAACCAAAATACATCAATGTGTCTTTATAGACCAGTAAAAAATATTTTCAAAAAATGGGTAATAAATCAACCTAAATTTTAGATATATATCCACTTTATGAATGAATATAGTATGAATATTTAACACTACCCCAGCCAGACTCTGAAGTAGTTTCAAACGTTTAACATGTCATATATGGTACAAACAAAAGTCAATATGGTACAAACATCAATAGAGGAAGAGGAGAAAGAGGAGGAAAAGAGGAGGAGGAGGAAGAAGAGGAGAGAAGGAATAAACTCTTTGTGGCTTGAAAGGAATAGCCTTACCATCCAAGGAGAAACTATGTAAAAATCCCTAAATGGATTAAGGAGCAGAACTGTGGCTGAAGAAAACCAGATTAGCCCTGCCAAAGATGATAGCCGTAAAATGCACCAAGCAAATAGCCCACAATAGAAGAGAGAGATTATCTCCTGGCTAAAAAAAAAAAAAAAAAAGTCGTGCTTCTCAAAGTAAACACCACCAGCTTAATTTAATAATTGTAGGATCCCTGATGGAAGGAAGAAGCGGGATCAGGTTGAATCTTTTTCAAAAATTTAATTAAAACCAACATGGCACTCACTCCCCAACTCCTGCAAGGTCCAAGTCATTTCACAGTGTCACAGGAGACAAGCCACAGTCAGAGGTAGTGAGTCATTGCATTTGCAGAAGGGGATTTGAAGAATCAAAGAAGCGAGGTTTAGAATTACAAGGCATATAGTTCCACATGCGGCTTCCAAATCTGTCCTCCTCTGTCTGTTCCCGGCATGCGATTGTATCATTGGGTGCACTGAGCGAGAGCTGGATCCTGCTTGCCTCGCAGCAAGCCCTGGGCAAAGCCACAGAGTCTGAGGCCTTCGCTTCTCCCTAGGAATATGAGTATTTTCTTTTCCATGCCCAGGAGGGAACTATACAAGAGCCCCACCCCCACCCCCGACACTCACACAGCCCAGAAATTAGAAGCCAAAGATTCCAACCCATGATTTAAATGTGCTTGATATTTGGTGCGGCACAAACCCCACTGTTAGAAGTTTCTCGTTTTTTACTACCTGCTGGAAGGAAGCAGGACCCCATGCTAACTGTAAAATCCCTTTTTGAACATCTTTGTGTTCACATGCTGCTCTTACCATGTGTCCTTAGCAGGCATCAGTCAAAATGTGTTAGATTTACTGGATTTGGCACACAAAAAAAATAAAAGAAAAGAAGAAGGAGGCAAAACATCGAAAACTCACTTCGACTTTGAAAGGCATTTACACAAAGAGAGAAGACAGAGAATTAAAGCTGCCCTTGAAAATGGTGTCAAATGAAGTTTGATGAGTATGTGACTGTGGATTTCCCTGGCTACAGTCCACAGCTCACAGCTCGCAGTGATCTAGCCAAGTGGTGGAGCTGGGAACGGAGAAATAATCGTTGGCATGAAATCTCTCAAAAATGCTGACTAGACACTTCCAATCCCAACCCCAAAATAATAGATGTGAATACACGTTACTTTAAAATTTTCTCTTTGCATTTCGTATTTCTACTTTCAATATTTCTATGTTCAATCTTAACACCACATAAAAGTAAGAAAAAGCAATGAGAACCCCAATTTTGAATTGAACTGAAATGATCCAAAGAATTTTAAGAACCAGAAGAAAAGAAAAACCACTGATGAATCAATGAAGTTGTTAGAAGTTGGTTGTTGTCAATCGTTGTATAGATAATCATGAGGTCTCTAGCTTTACACTTATTAAATTAGAAAACAATTTTCAATGTCTCAAAGCTTTACTTGGAAAGTTACCTTGGTTGTCACTCTTCAAATTGTGACTCACTGATAATGAAACTTTTTCTTGTAACTCAAGTCATTAACTGTTGTTTATCTGAGAATTCACATTTTTATTTTGGGTTTATAAATTGCACCTCAATTTATAGTTCTCTTCATTGACTGGCTATGTAAGACTTGCTCAAGCAAGCAAGTAGTAACTCAGTGCTGATTTGTGTGGTTGAAAGGCTTAAGTCTGAGAATTCCCCCTCTGTCTCCATAGCTACCATCATTTCACTGAAAGAGTATTGTATAATTATTTACATCTTATTCCTTATAGGACATCTTCATAAACATTCTCTAATTTGAACCTGGTGGGCAACGTAATTCTCACCATTGTCTTTTCAATGGTGAGAACTAGATTCAGACCAATAAAAATAACCAATGGTTACATTTAACAGCTAGATCCTCTTGCACATGTATTCATATGCTCACCAGTTTAAATTAATAACTAAACTGGTATAAGCTAGAGATTAGGACCAATGTCTATGGAATAAGGTAACCCCTCAAATCTGGTTCATCCACATTTATCCCTGAAGAGTTACTTACACCCTTTAAATGTGCCTCTATCTGAAATACAGAGTGGACCTCTCATCTGAGGCTATGGTACAAAGTCACTGTTAACACATGATCCTTTTCAGTAAGTATTTATACAGGTGGCTATTAAATAATAGTAGTAGCAACAGTAATGATGAAAATACAGGTGGCATGGTTTTGTTTTGTTATTATTTACTTTTCAATTGTTACACATTACTATTTCATAACAGTGGGATAAATATTTTCAAGTGATGCGTGAAAAACTGCACACAATAAGTAATGGGCACTATATGATGTTCCTCAAAACCAAAATTTAAAAAATAAAATTGCCATATGTTCCAGCAATCTCATTACTGGAGTTGTATCTCAAAGAAATAAAACCAGCATGTTCATTGCAGCACTAGCCCTAATAGCAACCACTGGAACCAGCCTCAGTGCCCATCAGTGGACTATGTTGAACTACTGCCTTCCTAAGGTGCAAAATTAGAAAGAGCACCCTATCACATTGGTCAAGATGCATTGTATTCATAAACTGCTTTGCTAAATGGCAACTCCTTTGCAAAACTACTTAAAGATGATAATTTAAAAAGAAAAGGTACCCTTTCGTATCCATACATTTATCTGAAATGGAAGTCATAGGGCATAGAGTTCAATTCTGACAGTGCATGGTCACCAGGGATGGAGATGCACTTGATTGGCAACTGTGCCAGTGAAGAGCCTGGAAAAGATAGGAGGGAGGAGCCATATGGTAATGCATAAGTGCTAAGAGCAGAGCTTAGTGTCAAAAAGTGGACCCTAATGCTTTCTACAAGCCCTCCAACCTCCTCCTTACCACCCAGGTGCTTCTTTCTCAGATTGGAAGGTGTTTGGTTTAAAGACATTGAACCTTTGCATCCAATTTATCTTGCAGTGCTCCTCCCCACAAAGAATCTTGTCTAGGTCAGTTCAAGGTCACAATAGGACTACACTGGAGGGATTCATCTTCAGGAACATCTGATGTCCCCCTCTTCTCTCCCAATCTGGTGTTTGAGAATTTCTTTTGCAGGATTCCAACCTTCTTCTACTTCCCAGTTCAAATCTGAGCTAATTCTTCCAAGAATGCCTAGTGTAGCCTAAGAGAAGTTGTCTCCATTCTCCTTGACATTAAGTCCCATCGCCTCCTTTGAAGCCTAGCACAGTAATTCAGAGCACATTAATGAGAGATAGCTCATCTAAATAATGGCTCTGCAGCTCCTGGCAATGCATCTTGGCAAAGTCACTTGAGCACTCACCAGTTTCCTCCCTATTATAGAAGCAATCACAGAACCAGGCTCCTATACTCATCATTAGTCCGTCTTGGAGTGTTAAGAACAGAGAATTCTCAGGGCTCCATTCACAAGACCCTTAAATAAAATGGTAGTAGGTACTGTATGCACACACTGACTGCATCACACATCAGTGGACCCTGGCCTCAGCTGCATTTCCAGAGCATCATCTCAGGGCTCTATCTCCCCTTTTTCAACAGTAGTGAGACCAATAGCACTTCTATCATGTAAATCCTCTGAGAGCTGTAGTCCTCTAAACCAGAGAACCTCCCAGTGTGTTCAAGGACACAGAAGTGGGTACTGAATGGGACAATGAAGGACAAAATGCTTTGCAAGGAGTGCGTGGGACTTGTGCTGATATCTAGAGGAGAAGCTGATTGGTAGCAGGCTGATTTCCACACCTGATTTAGATATGCTCTGAGATGCTTGAAAGAAGAAAACACTCTGCTTGCTGCTGACTAAACTCATTCTCTGGTAGTTTTGATTTTTGTCTCAATCACTCCATCAGACCACAACTTTACAATGACTTTCTAAACAGGAAGTCCTTTTCCCCATCATGATAAGAAGTGGAAATTTAAGAAGAGCAGCAGAACAAGAGGCAAAGTGAACTGAGCAGTTGGCGTAAGCTTCAATGCCTATGGACCTGTTTACCAAGTGAGAGATCTTATAAAAAGCTCTTTCGTTTCTTTTATCATCAACTCCTTCCTGCCCCTTCTCCAAACATCTCCTTGTGGTCAGGCTTTCAAAGTACAAATGAAGTAAAGGAAACTGTACCCTGTGATTTAGATACAATTGAAGTTAATTGGTTCACTTCTTGCCTTCTTTTTGGCAATAAAGCATGGCGCCTTACATTGAAAAGAAAGAGCATTGAAGTCCGGGTTTCAGCTTGTAATTTCCCTCCGTGTCAAGATGGAGTTTTGATGGGAAGTTGAAACCTTCCAAAGGGACAAAGCTGTCTTTCAGCTCCTCCTTTTCTTTCTTTCTTTTTGTTTTCTGCAGTGTCCGCACATCATTCTGTACATAGTAGATGCTCCATGATCTATCAATATTGGTTACTTTATTGAATACATAATAATGTGATGACAGCTATATTGATAGTTACTTTTCTCATATGTTTCATTTGACATTTGATATCTCAAATGAAATGGAAAAATTAAGAAACACAAGTTGATGGATGAATCTGCAGGGCAACCGTGTGTGAGCACAAATGGACACCTCCCTATGGAAGTGTTTAACTGGCTTAAGGGGAAAACAGAATGCCCAATTGCTTTTCCATATTCTTTATTTTCTATGCATATAAGTAATGAAAATGCTGCATATGGATACAAATGTTTTATCTATATCTATAGCTATCTATAGCTATATATCTATCTACACACACACACACACACACACACACACACACACACACACACGGAGCAAACCAGGCAGCCTGTATAAAGTGAACTTACATCTCCCTAATGAATGAGCCTAGCTTTGTGAGTTGATCTATCCAGTTTCCATAATCGGTTTCTCTTCCATCCATAAAGCCCATCCATCAGCTTCAATCAATATTTTTCAAACAAAGGCAGTGGGGCTTTGCTCCTGGCTGAATTAACATGAGCCTTTTTAATCCTTGCCACTGGTTTTCTCTCTAGGTTTGAGCTTCAGATCTAATTGGCTTGAAAACCCTATTGATTTTTCCATCCTCACTTTTCTGAGGACTTAAGCATTTGTCATTGAGCCTATGTAAAAGGTACCCTACCTGTATCTAGATAGGTAAAGGTGTATTTAATAATTTATACTACTACAAATCTGGGACTGCATCGTTTGTTTTTCCTATCCCATTATATTAAAAAAATGGCATGATTAATAATTTGTTTAGTAATATGACAAGAAGTTGTGATTTCAATATGATATTAAATATTGAATGGGAGGCTGGTATATGAAGAGGTTTTTTAATATTTTAAGATGGAAAAAATAGTCTATAATAAAAAGTATATAAAATGGTCAATAAAACTTAGTTTCCATAACAATTAATTTTTTTACTTCCCATGGTTATATATACATGATTGGATATTATAAAACTAAATGCATACTATATTTTTGGAACTTATCCACAAATAAACTTTTTTAGACAAGGCATGGTTACTGCCATGAGGTATAATGTAATATTCATTCATAAATTATAATTAACCAAAAGCAAAAAGAATTACCAAAAAGAGGCCTTAATTTAAACCTGAAAAAAAATAAATTTCAGAAAAACAGATTCAAAAGTTATGTTAGTTGTTCCAGGATTTCCACTGCTGACTGGGTTAAGTATCTGGCAAGTGAACAACACCTTGACCAAAACAATCAGAAAAGTCAGAGAAAACACAAATTGTGAGGTTTGAAGTTATCACATCAGTGGCAGAACCAGAAAATGAGTGGGGAAGATGCTAGAGAGAAAGGAAGTAGGCAGAGATGAACCTACTTTTTGACCTGTTTTTCCCTTGTGGCATTTGCTGATTCTTGGCATGGGTAAAATGTTAAAAATCTGAGTGTGAGGCCCAGGCCAGGAGTCTGAAAGGCCAGCTGAGCTCTGAGCATCTCTCGGCAAAGGAGAGCCAAAATTAGAACTTGAGGTCTCCAAGGCAACCCAGATCCTGGAGGAAGGAATAGAGGAAGGAGGAACATGGCTTTCTTTTTAAGACCTTTACCAAGATCATTAACTGTGAGGTAAATGTTTACGATTTTTCATCAGTTTTGTAGGAAATAATCTAGTTCAGAACTCATTGAGGTGTTGGGGCCCGTAGTAAAAGTTCCCACCTCTTGTTCTATCCTTTGGAGTCAAATGAGGAGAAAGCTGGAAAACACTCCAATGTAACTCAAAGCAACTCAGTCCTTAATTGGAAGAAATCAAAGGTCTCCTTGCCTAACACATTTTAAGATTATATGCTGTATAATAAATGTTAATGTGGACACTCTGATAGTTTATTTCAGCCTTTTCTTTGTTAATGTATGTTAAAATTCATTAAAAAATAAAATGAGACAAATGAGACAGGTAACTTAAACATAACTTTATAAATAAATATACATATTTAATAAATATAAATACATAGATTATAGATTTGCCATTATTTTCTATATTTGATAGCTACATGTTTTAAAAATAATACCTAATGAATAAAAACAAATAAACATAAATTTTGTATTTATTTGGTTTCATATTCAGAAGCACAGACTAAGTATATGAATATAAATATTATATTCAGGTGTTATAAATACTCAAATGTACTTAAAAGAATGCCTTCAAAGGCTAAAATTAATTATCTAAATATTTATACAAGAAATACATCAATTTGAATTCAAAGACAAAAGCAATAATAAAGACAATAAAATTAGCACCAGTGCCAAAATAAAAAGATTTCACAACATGCCCATAGATTAAAAAAAAATAAAAGTATAAGCTAGTTGGATAATATTCTGTGTGCCAATAAACTTGAGCATTTTGATATACTAGATTACTAAAAAAACAATTAAGAACCAACATGACTCAATGACAAATCTGAACAGTTTGGTATTTACAAAAGAAATTGAGACTGCCCTGAACATACTTGCCCCAAAATGGAGCTTTCTCATGACCCAGACATAACAGAGTACAAAGCAGCTTTTTGCAGAGACATGTGTATATTCACATATCATGGCACTATTCATAATAGCCAAGCTATCAGCTTACATGCCCATCTGTGAAGAATGGATACAGAAAGTGTATTTATACACAATGGAGTTTTACTCGGTCATGAAGAAGAATGAAATTATTTCATTTGCTGGAAAATAGATGAAACTAGAAGTCATCATGCTTGGTGAAATAAGTCCATCCCCCCAAAGACAAATTTCTCTCATTTGTGAAAGCCAGGAGAAAACAAAGCAAAGCAAAACAAAACAAAAGGCCATAATAGGAGGGATAAAGAACAACCATAGAAGAGGGAAATCTAATCAGACTACACTAAACCCACATATGGAAATGTCATAATGGAATATCTCATATTGTATGATTTAATTCATGACAAAAAAATCCCAAAAGAAATATAAATAAAGGCTGAGAACTCTTTACCAGTGAATTCTTCAACATTCAAGACACAAATAAGCCTTTTCTTACACAAACTCTTCCAACACAATAGAAAAATTACCAGGCACAATGGCACATGCCTATAATTTCTGAACTTTTGAGGTTTAAGCAGGAGGATTTCAAGCTAAAACAACTGCCTGGGTTACATTGTGATATGCTATCTCAAAACAGCAGCAAAACAATGCTACCTAATTTGTTCAATAATATTTATACCAGAAAAAGTCAATAAAAGATTGTGACAGAGATCCTCAAGAGTTCTCCAATCTTTTCTGGATGTGTGCCAACAGTCCTAGGACTTGAACTCAAGGCCTGGATGCTGTCCCTGAGTTTTTGTGTGTTTGTGTGTTTGTTTGTTTGTTTTCTCAAGGCTAAGACTCTACCACTTGAGCCTCAGCTCCACTTCCAGCTTTTTTGGTAGTTATTTGGATATCAGTCTTACAGATTCCTGCATGGGCTTCCTTTGAACCATGATCCTAACATTTCAGCCTTCTGAGTAGCAAGGGTTACAAGCATCAGCCACCAGTACCCAGCTAGTAATATTCATCTTATCAGTAACCAAAGGCAAATGACCATAACTGGAAATTTTATCATATAAATTTTCTTGAAATGCTGAACAGAGATGCTAAAAATTTTCTTAATATATAGCTGTTCCCACTGTGGCTCTTCATTGTTTGGTAGTTTTAAACAGAAGTCTTAACTGCAGTAATTAAAATTTCTTATCATGGGGCTGGGAATGTGGCTTAGCGATAGAGTGCTTACCTAGCATGTCTGAAGCCCTAAGTTTGATTCCTCAGCACCAAATAAACAGAAAAGGCCCGAAGTGGCACTGTGGCTCAAGTGGTAGAGTGCTAGCCTTGGAAATAGAGAGGCTCAAGGACAGAGCCCAGGCCCTGAGTTCAAGCTCCAGGGCGGGGAAAAAATAAATAAAATTAAATAAAATCTCTTAACTTAGGACTGATTTGTTCTTCCCCAGATATAAGAACTGTCCTCAGGCACAGTATAAAATGCCAGTGAAGTTGCTGGTAGGTGGAATCAGGCATTACCCAGACTTCAATTCTTCTTCCACAAGGATCACATGATCACTCTATGGTAGGTGCTTCACAAATGTTCATTCAAGTTTTAGGAGAAAATTGAAATCTGCATGTAATTTGAACAAACTTGAGTAAAATGTTAAAAAAGATTTCTATGCTTTATTTTTTACAGAAAGAGAAGTTAACAGCTGATTCATATACAAGTTAGCTGATCCATTCTGTCATTATATTTGAGAGTCATGATGTAAAAGGAAGGAAGATAGAG
Organism: Dipodomys spectabilis; assembly: GCF_019054845.1. NCBI lineage: Eukaryota > Metazoa > Chordata > Mammalia > Rodentia > Heteromyidae > Dipodomys > Dipodomys spectabilis. The sequence continues at coordinate 33,698 of NW_024870886.1, read as the reverse complement.
ATTATGAAAGTCCTATGAATTCCAAAGTATATGCCTTACATCACAATGTAGTTTTTACATTTCTGTTTTCTAGGCAATGGCTACTAACTAAAGGAAAAGAGGACCTACAAGATAAATCAGCAAATTGGCTGATCATTTCAATCAGTTTCCAACTTTCATTGACTCCAGATTCAGCAGATAAGTTATATTCATAAGACAATGTCTTACAACTGTGACAGTCATGAATAGAAAATATGTGGTAGAAGAAAGTTTAGTATAGTTTGGTCCTAGAATGTTCCCCAAAGGCCTTTGTTTGAAAGCCTTTATTCATCTTGGTGCCAGTGGATGTGGTGGAAATGGTAAGAGATGAGAGCTGGTGTGGGAAGGGGTAGGGGTGGGGCAGTTCTGATGATTGGATACATGCTTTTGAAGGGAATGAATGCTTTCAGATCCTGGCCATCTTTGAGCATCTTCGCTGGGCTACAACATCCCCTGTTAGGTTGTACAAGGGCCCAACTGATGGATGGAGCCAAAATAAACCTTTCCTCCTTGTAAGTTGATTGTCTTGGTGTTTTGTTATGCCAACAGCACATTAGCACAACACTTCATAATGTCAGTAAGCTTTAACTCTCCAGAGAGTAGGAAACACCTCTCTTCTGGTATCACCAACTCAGATATTTTGTGGTAAGGCAGAAAACTTCAAAGGCATAAAGCGATATCAAACATAAAAGGATTATACCGTGGGGGAGGGACATACAAAGCAACATAGAAATCATCTTATAAATATGTTAGAAACAATTGCATGAAAGGAAAAAAACAAAAAACATTTGAATACTTATCTTGGGGCTCATTCCCCTAACATCAACTTATCTGACCTTTTCTGCTTGACTCAGACATATACTAGTTATTGCAAATAAATTTCTATGTTGCTTTGTATGTCCCTCCCCCACGGTATAACCCATGCTTTCACCGTATTTGATGTTGGTATAATTTGTGGAGGGGAAGGGCAAAAACAAATCGTTTAACTAGGGATGCAGGTGGACCCATTGCAACAATGAGATGTACAAGTCATTATGTCAAAAAACGAACTTTACAAGTTTAGTGGGGGGGAGAGGATCGGGTCGGGGGAGGGAGGGAGTATGGGAAGGGATGGGAAGGGGAAACAAAGAGGAGGCAACAATGCTTGATAATAAATGTACTCGTTATCTTGCCCATGCAATTGTAACTCCTTTGTACGGTATTCTCACAAAAAAAAAATTTTTTTTTAAAGATAAAAGGAACTGGGGTAGTACGATGTGCTAAAACCAAGGTATGTCTCAGTGATTCCCACTTTTTGGTTCATCTTAATAGTTCATAATTGATAGTAGACCAGTGGCTGTCCAAAAATGAGCTACTTACATTTTTAATATATATATTTTTACTGTAAAGATATGTCAGAGGGGTTGCAATTACATGAGTAAGGTAATGAGTACATTTCCTATAGAGTATTGTTACCTCCTCCTTTGTTTTTCCCCAACCATCCCTTCCCACCCCATTTTTAAATGGGTTCAGCTCATTCAGATTCACATCAAAGCTTTAGGAAATATATATCACCATGAAATCCTGAAATACAAATGAAAGGTAAATTAAAATAAATGACTTGGTATTTTTAAAAAACAAAACATTTTTTTTCACCTTTACATTGAATGAGACAATCAGAAGTTCTGTTCTCCCCTGAAGTTAAATACAGTGTTGTAGGACATGTTTTGCACCATCTTCCGCAGCTCAGAAGCAGCCCAAATGTAATTTGAGCTAATTCATGAAATGCACTTTGCCAAAGGATCTTTATTGCCTTCAAGATAAATAGTCAAAACATATCAGATTTATTGATGTCCAGGGAAAATGACATTATGGCATTGCTTAGAGTAAACCTGTGAGTATTCAAAGAAGTAAATACAGACAGGTCTGAGCCTTAAGGAAGACAAAAAGCAGAAAACTAGCAAGAAAAAGGAAAGCAAACACATCCTAGCTACAATCGAGGAGGTATTGAACATTGATTGCAATGTACATCTGAATGAAGACAAGGAAATGGGCAGAGTACAACGTGGATCAGTGGAGTCAGAAAATTGGCTTTACTTCAGTTTTCTTGTGTATTAGAAAGACCCAGAAAAATGTTATCTGAAGAATGTATGAGTGATAAGTCCCCTAATATCATCTCAGAGCATTGACCAAAGAAGGAACTGATACTCAGTTCTCAGATCAGTCCTTTATGGACCGCCTAGACCTAGAGAAATTCCTCATCATAAGTCCTGCTGAATTGTTCCTCTGGAGGGGACAAGAAGAGCTTTGACATTGCTTGGTTTACAGAGTACCAAAAAGCAAAGACTTCCCAAATCAATATAATTGAAGTGATCAGAAGAACTTCAAGGCTACAAGAAATGGCAGTGTGTCCTTACAGCTTCAGGAGCTATACACAAATTGCATAGCATGCAAAGCAGCCTCTCTAAATCATTGAATAAACCTAGTATCGAAATCTAGCCTTTTTGTCCACAGTAAGTAAAACAGTATCGGATGAACTAATCAATCAGTATGTTTTTAGGTCCTGAAGAAAATCTTATTTACAAATATTAGTAATTTATCAAATTACATGCACTTAAATCTCAATTAATATTCACATAAATTTATGATTTTTATTTTGGTCTTCTTTTTATTGTCAGTACTGGGGACTGAACTCAGGGAGGGCCTGATATATGTAAAGCAAGCATTCCTCCACTGAACTATATTACTTACCTCCTTTGCTTTCTGTTATTACCTACATTGGTTGCATTCTTTATGCATGTGACCTTATTGATTATACTAACATGGTTTTAAAAAAATGTGATCTTTTTCCCCGACTGGTTATGCTATGTTACAATGTTTTTCTACTTCCTATACTGGAGTCTGAAATCTAAGATATTATTTCAAGTACTAACTTTTTCAGCCAGAATAATATCTTTCCTAAGCAATGATTCCTAAATTGCTAAAAACCTGATGTCTTTTTATAAGGTAACTGCCTTATTTTACTTTACTTAACCAATGTGGGAGGCAAGGTAGTAAGAATGTGACAGGTTGAGGGGTATTCCTACTCTGTGAGTCTCTTGAGCTCATGCTTACTTGGCTGAGTATATCAAGACAGAAAGAAAGGCTTTCTTTCCTCAGAGCAATTTGAAGAACAAAGTCTCTGGGGACCCGGGGTTGGGAGTAATGGAATGCATTATGCATTGCTTTACCACCTGCTACAAAACAGCAATCCCACAAACTGAGAATTCCTCTTCGACATTGTGACCCATCACAGATACAGAAATTCACCTAGACCTGCCTCTCTCTATGAGGGGACACTATCCAAATACACTGGTACACATTCTGTTTTCTGTGCTGTGGATCACAAAGTCTTTTATCTCATGAGCTGTGAGTATCATGTCTCCTGTATCCACAAAACCATTACAAATTAGAAGTAAGGGAAAAATTGAAGCTCTAGAACTCACTCAACTCAGCAGTGCTGGGGGATGGGGGGGATGGGGGGGAGGAGGAAGACACAAGAGTATCATCATCTTTCTGGATGCTCATTCTTTTTTGCTTCTATTAGAACTAACACTATAAATGAAAGTTGTTAGAAATCATAGCTTTTAGTACAGAAAGCCAAAGGAAAGAAATAATTTAGATCAATTTGTTGCACCGATGGCTTTCAAAAGAATGAAAGTAAAGTCTTGGATTAAGAAGACTAAAGGATGGTTTATGCTGGCGAAGATTCAAATGGTGCAACTCCTTTGAACAACTAACTTATAGATCAACCTATTCACCTGTGCTGATGGTGGGCTCACATAGAACTCAATTTCTATCTATGACTAGGGTAGATAGGAGATTTCCAGGAAAATCTCCAATATATTGAGATGCTTCTTTTGATCACAGTTAATGGATAAAACATCACTTTGTACTTCCACAGAGTGTTTCAGACACTGGTTTCTTTTGACATTAAAATGCAAAAATCATTCAGCCTGCTAGCTCTTGAACACCCCACCCAACCTGGTGATCACCTCTAACTTTGAATTTCCTGTTCATGTCCAGCAACTGAGTTCTCTGTCATTGATGGTGTATCAACGTTACTGTATTTGCCTAGCATCTTGGAAGACCCTAGGATACATTCTCACCACCATTAAAAAAGAAAAAGGTCAATTTCCCTAACATCTAACATGCAAACTTTATCTTGATTTTACCAGGTATCATTTTATTCATAGTCCCCATCTATTTAGTCATTTCTGTCTGCCACTGGGTACTAGAGACAGGGATCAACACATAGTCTACTCTTTTGGTGTGTGTGTGTGTGTGTGAGAGAGAGAGAGAGAGAGAGAGAGAGAGAGAGAGAGAGCGTGCGTGTGTTTGCCACAGACTGACATCTAAGCCTCACACTCTAATTTATCTTTTTTGATCAAGACATGACACTCTACCACTTAAGCAACATCTCTACTTCCAGCTTTTGAGTGCTTCATTGGCGATGAGTCTCTCAGATTGTCTTCCCAGATTGGCTTTGCGCCATGAACCTTCAGATCTCAGCCTCCTGAGAAGCTAGAATTATAGGTATGAGCCACTAGCACTAATCTTACATAGGTCACTGTTTATTCATCAATATGGAACTCATTTGTCAAACCCAGTGCATGCAACAAAGCCAGAAAAAGTATTTTAATAGCCAAATGATGTTGGAAAACTGTTTCCAAGGATCATATTCTATAGGCAGATGTTTGTTCCCATAATTAGAGAAACTGATATATGAATCATAAATTTTTCCCATAGAATCAATGGCTAATCCTCAAAATCAAGAACATCCTACTTATTAAAAAGAAAGGACATTTAGAAGATTGCAAAAGAGAATAACCTGGTATGGACAGACATGGCACATAGAGATTTGGTGGTGATGATGTTGGAGTATTAGTATAGCAATGGAGTCAGGGAAGTGAAGTTTTGTATTGTTTTGATGTTTTTTAAAAATTTGTTTGCTTTTCTTTTTTAAATCAACACCCCTTTCCTGCCTTGTTTTCTTATTGTCAGTCTTGGTTCACTGTGGCTCTTTTCATTAAAGCCAGTAATAATTTTCCTCTTCTTCTTTCTGTTGCTTTTAGACCATGACTGAAATTGGACTACAGATCAAAGACCTTGGCAAAAAAAAAATCCTGACATTGGAAACTGACTTCCACAGCCTCTGTGTGTCTAACCCTTTCTCTGCACATCTCATGCACTGAGACTGTCTTATTTTCCACCTGGCAACGCTTAAATTGTTTTATTTTTCTTCATTAAAACCACCACGCCTCTTCATTTAACTCATGTTTTAGTATCTTGATTCAGCAGGATCATAAAAACTTTTATTTTTGTTGCCGTTGCTTCTTTTTGCCGCAGGGAGAAGTAAAAAAAAGAAGTAAGTTAAAGAATATACAGTCAACCCTTCTTTAAAAATATATAACTAGATTTCTAAAGGAATGAAAAAATATGGCACTAGAGGGAAAACACTGTGGCCAAATCTATATTTAACTTGAAATAACATAACTTTTTGTGGGTGGGTTTGGCAGTTCCTCAGAACTACTACAACCCCTTGAGTCCTCAGTAAATATTAATTATAGGTAATTGATGATTCCTTTCTTCTAATGGAAGCTGCAGGACCGTCTCCAGGTCTTGCTTAGTATCTTGTTCAGCTCAGCCTTCAACATAGATCGTTTCCTCCTAAAAAGTAAACTTGACCTGCCTATAAGAAATAAGTATTCTTCCAGGTTTTCTAATAGAAATCAAGTCTTTACACCAAACTAAAACACAAAACAAACAAGGAAACATGATATTGTCTCTTTGTAAAAAAAAAAAAAAAATGAACTAAAAGAATGATTCCAGATTCTAGCCGACCATTCTATACTTAAATACACTTGCATTTTACAGTGAATTCTTCTGATATAAATGCCCTATTGACTACCATGTAAATGGCTTATATTGTTTTTTTGTTTTTGTTTTAAGCGCCTAATTAGGACACTGTAATTGCAGTGACAAATGCTACCAGAGTGCTTTTGCCTGCTTCGTGACAATTCGCCTTGTTCAATCTGCAATATCTGGTGCAAATCTAACTGTTCTGTGATGAGAGAATAATGTAAATTATTGCCTCAGATGGGCATGGATGCATTTTTAAATCTGATGCAACCATGAGCAGATGTGCATATATTTATATGTATGCAGATGTATGGGCTTAGAGATAGAAGAGTGTATGAACAATGCATATCTGCCATACTTATAATCATGTACAGGATAAACATGGTATATGTCATCATCATTTAAGAAATTAATAACTCCAGAAAGAAAGAAAACTATGGGATACATTTCTCTTATAAGTTTAAAGTAAATTAGACTACAAGAGTGTCAGAATTCCCATTTCTTCTTCCTTTACTTTCTTTATTTTTTTGTCAGTTGTAGGGCTTGAACTCAGGGCCTGAGTTCTTCAGCTCAAAGCTCGCACCCGTCTAGTTAGAGCTATAGTGCCACTTATGGTTTTCTCATAAATAATTGGAGATAAGACCCATGGACTTTCTGGCTGGGCTGGTTTTGAACTGTGATCTTCAGATCTCAGCCTCCTGACTAGCTAGGATTACAGGTGTGAGCCACCAGTGCCCAGCTCAAAATTCCCATTTCTTAAAGATTCAAACTACACAAATATTTGGAAATTTACCTACTTTCTCTGGCAGGTTTCACCTTTATTTATTTGTTTTCCCTTCCACTGATGGCATACTTACCTGCGACTTTGAGCTTTTCTTCTCCAGATACCAACTCTGCAATATCAGCTATATTCATTGCTTTTATGCAAACTGATGGTTTTTGGCAGTCTTAAGGTTTGCACTTGGAACCTCATGCTTCCTAGACAAGTGCTCTGTTACTTGAGCCAAGCCCCACGCTACTTTTGTTTCACTTATTTTTCAGATACGGTCTTAGATTTTTGCCCAGGGTAGGCTTTAGACCATGATCCTCTGACCTATGTCTCACATATAATGGGGATAATACAGGTCTGTGCTACCCTTCTTGGTATAGTTATTGAAATTGGATCTTGCTAACTTCAGGCTTAGACTGGCCTGGAACCACAGTCTTGTCCATTTCTGCTTCCCAAGTATCTGGGATTATAGATAGAAGCCAGACCCCAAAATTTTAGGTAACATTGGTAGAAACTGAAGTTTTCCCTTTTGAATAAATGCTTTCTTGGGCCAAATCAAATTTGTCTAAGTTAAATGAATTAGATAAATCGACCATATGAAGTAATCTGATGAGTTGTATTAGCTCACATTATTTATTGAAACTTTTAACTTAAGGAAATGGAAACAAGTGAGTTTTTGTCTTTGTTACTGTGTTTGTTTTCTCTTTGTCTTGTTTGTTCATTTTTCTGCCTTTGGGAGGGTAAAGGGGGCACAGAAATGGGGACAAAGGGTAAACAAATTGCAGCAGTGGTACTCTCTAGACATTATGTGAAAAATGAACAATACAACTTGTGGGTGGGAATGGGAGGGAAAAATAGAGAAAGTGAGAGAAAGGAGCACATGGTCCAAAAGGAAATGTACTGTTTACCTGATTACATCACCTTTAAAATAACAATAAAATATATTTAAAAAACTTTGAACTTAGATATTGGTATTGGTTCATTATACACTGTCAATTTGTATATGTATCAGATGGATATCTTGGGCCTTATGGCTAGATTTATGATTCTGTAGATATAGTGTGATAAAGAGAATTTTAACAATTTTTCAGACAAAACTCAGGCTTCCTGTACTAGGGCCACACAAATTTACACACTACTATGTGCCATTCAGGGTTAGGATCTTTATACATCATGAAATATTTAATTCTCAAAATCACTAAATGACATAGCGAATCATATAGTCTTTGATGATGGTCAAGGTGAGACTCAGAGAAACCAAGGAGTCTGACCAAGGTTGCAAAGTTTCCAAGGAAGAAAGCTGTTTTCGAGCCCAATCTGCCTGTCTTAGTGACCATTCTAGTATGTGGTCTATATGCAAGTGTTTCTGACCTTAAATTCAAATTGAGACCTAAACTGATGCCCATAGACAGATACTGGTCTTCAATGAAAGCTCTACATGATCATGATGTTTTGGTGCGAAAATACACAAACCAAAGTCTAACTCAATTTCAAGAGTCTCTCCATCATAATTAATTGTGTTGCTTAAAACTGAACATTAAAACAAACACTTAAAACCATAAAAATAGTGGTTTGACTAGTGACAAATTGTAATATAACTGTAAGAGAACTGGATTCTAGAAAATGTAGTTCCCTACATTATCAGAGAAGTCCCAATCAAACTCCAACTCAATTTTTCCTAACACAGGGTTGAAGAAGTCCTTAGGTTTTGTATGGTGTGTGTGTGTGTGTGTGTGTGTGTGAGAGAGAGAGAGAGAGAGAGAGAGAGAGAGAGAGATTGAGAGAGAGAGAGAGAGAGAATACCTTACAGAGGAGTTACAATTACATGGGCAAGATAACGAGAACATTTCTTATCAAGCATTGTTGCTTCCTCTTTGTTTCCCCTTCCCATCCCTTCCCATACTCCCCCTACTTTCCCCCACCCGACTTCCCCCCCCATCAAAGTTGTAAAGTTCGTTTTTCAACATAACAACTTGTACATGTCATTGTTGCAATGGATCCACCTGTATCCCTAGTTAAATGATTTGTTTTTTCCCTTCCCCTCCACAAATTATACCAACATCAAATAAAGTGAAAGCAGGGGTTATACCATGGGGGAGGAACATACAAAGCAACATAGAAATCATCTTACAAATATGTTAGAAACAATTGCATGAAAGAAAAAAACATTTGAATACTTATCTTGGGGCTCATTCCCCTAACATCAACTTATTTGACCTTTTCTGCTTGACTCAGACATATACTAGTTATTGCAAATAAGGGAAACCATGGGACCTATGTTTCTTTGGGCCTGGCTTACTTCACTTAATATAATTTTTTCAAAGTCTTTCCATTTCCTAACAAATGGGGCAATGTTATTCTTTCTGATGGAGGCATAGAATTCCATTGTGTATATATACCACATTTTCTTGATCCATTCATCTACTGAGGGGCATCTGGGTCCTTAGTTTTTTGTTTGCCAGACCTGGGGCTGGAACTCAGGAAATGGGAGAGGTCCCTGAGCTAGCTGGCTCAATGCTGGCACTCAACTACTTGAATCACATCGCTGCTTCCAGGTTTGGTTGTTTTGTTTTGTTTTTGAGTTTTGTTTTGTTTAAGAGTCTCACAGAGATTACTGCCCAGACTGGCTTGGAATTGGAACCCTCAGGTCTCAGCTTCCTGGAGTAGCTGGGATTATAGGCAGGAGCCACTGGCTCCTGGCTGTTTTGAAGCCACCATGCAGCCACATCATATAGGCTGTGTGGACATGCTTCAACTCACCATTCTGATTCTTAGGCTCCCCATCACTTTAATGTTCTTATAGGTCTTATCTTCTACAGATTTCTCTACCAGTTCCTCATGAAATATTTCTCCTCACATGGGACTTTCCTACAAATTTTAATGTATGTTAGGCAGCTGATACAGTGTTAAATTGATCATATGCTTGTAAATATTCTGATTCCTTAATTCTCCTCTATTGCCTGAATTTATATAGGCCAGATTGTTACAGTGAATACCTGGTTCTCAATGCAATCACTGTCTTGTGCAAGGATGCTGTCAAAAGCAGAACATCTTAAGCCTGGCAATCCTAGCTATTCTGGAGGCTGAGTCATGAGGATCACAGTGTGAAGCCAGCCTGGGGAAGGAAAGTCCATGAGACTCTTATCTGCAGTTAATCACTGGTTCAAGTGGTAGAGTGCTAGTCTTGAGCAAAAGGATCTCAGGGACAGTGGATAGGCCTAGAGTTCAAGCCCCAGGACTGGCAGAGCATCTTGAGCTCCTGCTTCCTGCATGGGGAGCAGGAAGTTTCTTTCTTCTTACTCTAACTGTGCTCAACTAAAATAAATAAATCCTTGGTAAAAACAAACAACAAAATGTCCCAAACCAATTGGAAGAGAGCATCGGCTGCATTATGCAATGATTGCTCTCACTGTCTTTACATTTGGCAAGATACACGTTATTTGTGTCAGAAATATTGGTAGTTTCTCATCATCACAGTTGAATGTAATCAGTTCTTTTTAATCACTATTCTCTGGGATTGGTTTCTCTTCAATGTCCATGTTTCTTAGAAATATTTTAATATTGTAAAATAAAACACATTCTAAACAAAAAAATAGTGGTTTGGCATTCCATTTTCTTTGCTTATGAAACTAATGTAAAAAAATCTTTTCTCAGTCTTAAAAAACAGTTTTCCATTGAAAGAAGTAAATTATTTTGTGGGGTAAATCCAACTCACTCTTAGGTTTGTGAATTTAAATTTTAGTTGAAATTTAGTCATTGCTAGAAAGGTTGAGCAGAGTGTAAGATGTTTGTTTCAATTTTGATGATAGCAGAGACAAAGGTAGATAGCCCCAGACTCATTAAAAGGAAACAGTATATACTTTCAACAGGAGTCCTGAAATGGACAATCTTCCATTTTATTTACTCATACTATCATTGTGTTCTTTAACTATATGTAAAGTAGAACATTGTGATAATAATATTATACAAAGGAGAGTTCAGCACCTTGGCTCATCCCTATAATCCTAGCAACTCAGAGGCTGAGATCAGTAGAATCTCATTTGGGGAGAAAGGTCTTTGTGACTCTATCTGCAAAATAACTAGCAAAAGGCAGGGCAGGAGGAATGGCTCATGTAGTAGAGCACTAGCAAAGCAAGCAAGCAAAGCAAGCATGAATTCCAGAGTTCAAATACTTCTACCAACAAAAGGAGAAGAGCAAAAACAAGCTGAGCAGAAGTTGAGCACCTCTTCCTGGTGTCACAGCCCTGAGACCTAGGCCACACAGTTGTATTTGACAAAATAAGAGCCAGCATGCAAGAAAAAGACTTCTTCAAAGACCAATCTGTATTCATTTGCACATCTCATTTACATTGATAACATGTATTCAGATGAAAATGGAACTCAGTGTGATGGGGGCCGGGCATAATAAATTGCTTCCACTCAAGTCCTCTGCTGGAAAAAACTGTGCAAGTGAAATGTGCCAGAGATTTGCAGAGGACTCCTTCTTGCATTAACTACACTGTAAGAAAGACAAACTAATATCCTGAACATACAGCCAAATTCAAATGAATACATTTGGACCCAAAGGTGCCTAATTTTAAACAGAATGATTTCTTTAAAAAAAAAAATTTATTGTGAAAATACCATACAGAGGGGTTACAATTACATGAGCAAGGTAATGGTACATTTCTTATCAAGCATTGTTGCTTCCTACCTACTTTGTTTCCCCACACCCCAGACCCCCCCCCCACCCCCCCCACCCCCCCCCCACCCCCCCCCCCCCCCCCCCCCCCCGCCAAAGTTCGTTTTTCAAAATACTGTCTTGTACATCATTGTTGCAATGGCTCCATCTGTATCCCTATTTAATGATCTTGTATTTAAAGAATCCCATGGACTCCACTCCCAAATTACTCAAGGTGATTCAAAACTTTGGCAAAGTAGCAGGGTATAAAATTAACCCTCAAAAATCAATGGCGTTTCTGTGTGCCAACAATGAGAAAAGTGTGGCTGAAATCAGGAAAGCAACTCCATTTGTAATAGCCCCACAAAAAATCAAATACCCAGGAATTAACTTAACCAGTGAAGTGAAGGACCTCTATGATGAAAACTTTAAAAATCTAAAAAAGGAAATCAAAACAGAACTTAGAAAGTGGCAAAACCTCCCATGCTCCTGGATTGAAAGGATCAACATCGTGAAAATGGCAATGCTTCCTAAGGTTATCTACAAATTCAATGCGATACCTATCAAAATTCCAACCTCATTCTTCAAGGAAATAGAAGAGGCAATCCAAAAATTCATATGGAACAATAAAAGACCCCAAATAGCAAATACGATCTTTAACAGAAAGAACAGTGTTGAAGGAATATTAATACCAAATTTCAAACTCTACTACAAAGACATAGTAATCAGAACAGCTTGGTACTGGCACAAGAATAGACCCCAGGACCAATGAAATAGAATTGAAAACCAGAAATGATCCTAAAGATGTATAGCCATCTAATCTTCGATAAGGGAGCTAAAAAAAAAATAGAATGAAAGAAAGATAGCCTCTTCAGTAAATGGTGTTGGCAAAATTGGTTAATCTCTTGTAGAAAACTAAAGCTAGATCCTTATATATCACCCTGCACCAGAATCAACTACAAATGGATCAAAGACCTCTGAGTCAAAGCAGACACCCTGAAAATATTACAGGATGGAATAGGGCACAGGCCAAAATTTTATTAATAGAGACACAGAAACACAACAAATTAAAGAAAAGTTGGACAAATGGGATTGCATGAAATTCAGAGCTTCTGCACAGCAAAGGACATAGCTAGCAAGATCAATAAAAGCCCACAAATTGGGAGAAGATCTTCACTAGCCATACAACAGACAAGGGTCTCATATCTAAAATATACCTGGAACTCAAAAAAATTAAATCCCCCAACAACAAATCCTCAAAGAAACAACTGCCCAATAAATAAGTGGGCTAAAGACTTACAGGGAAACTTCTCTGAAGAGGAAAGAAGGATGGCCAATAGACACATGAAGAAATGCTCAACCTCCCCAGCCATAAAAGAAATGCAAATCAAAACAACATTAAGATACCACCTCACCCCAGTTAGCATGGCTATAATCAAGAACTCTAATAACAACAGATGCTGGAGGGAATGTGGACAGAAGGGAGCCCTTCTGCATTGTTGGTGGGAGTGTAAACTTGTTCAGCCACTTTGAAAAGTAGTATGGAGGTTCCTCAAAAGACTCCACATAGAGCATCCCTATGACCCAGCAATCCCACTTTTGGGCATTTACCCAAATGATCCCAAACAAGACCATACTAAAGCTACCAGCACAACTATGTCTATTGGAGCATTATTCACTATAGCTAAGATATGGAACCAACTCTGATGCCCCTCAGTAATGAATGGATCAAGAAAATGTGGTATATATACACAATGGAATTCTATGCCTCCATCAGAAAGAATGATATTGCCCATTTGTTAGGAAATGGAAAGACTTAGAAAAATTATATTAAGTGAAGTAAGCCAGGCCCAAAGAAATATAGGTACCATGGTTTCCCTTATTTCAATAACTAGTATATATCTGAGACAAGCAGAAAAGCTCAGATAAGTTGATGTTAGGTGAAATGAACCACAAGATAAGTATTCAAATGTTTTCTTTCTTGATGTTGTTTCTAACATATTTATAAGATGATTTTTTGTTGCTTTGTATATCTGTCCCCCATGGTATAACCCCTGTTCTCACTGTATTTGATGCTGGTACAATTTGGGGAGGGGAGGGGAAAAACAAATTGTTTAAATAGGGATACAGGTGGACCCATTGCAACAATGAGATGTACAAGACATTACATTGATTTCTTTTTTTGTTTGCAAACATTTTCTTCATTTGTCCATATGTGTATGTTTTCCCATGATAACCTTAGGTTCTCCCAGCACCTTAAAACTCATCATCCAGAGGGTGCAAAAGATTGTTTTATAGCTTCTTAAAAAAGTGTTATTGTAAACTTGATGTACAGAGGGGTTACAGTTACGTAACTCAAGTCATGAGTACATTTCTTTTTGTACAGTGTCATCTCTTCCCTCATTTTCTCCCAGTTTTTTCCCTATCCCTCACAAGTTGTATAGTTTATTTTCCACATAGTGTCTAGTGAGTATCACTGCTGCCTTTGTTCACACTTTGTGCCATCATTTCTGTGCTTTCCCTTACCCTCACCAAAACCAGTAAACTTATATATAAGACAAAAAGTACAAAAATCCAAAATAACGACAAAGGAGATAAAAAAAAAACAAAGAGCAAAATAACACAAAACCTCTTGTTTCCATTTCATGGAGTTCATTTCCATAAATGTAATTTCATTTAATCATATACACACAGCTATTGAGCCTTTGTGCTCCTTTCCTGAGACTATCCTGCTCACTGTGTGAATGTTTAGAGTCTTGTATCATTTATTATATCCAAGTACAATTTTTTTCCTTTTAAAATCCAGTGTGCTTACTTGTAGATTTATAGGCACATTCTCATTACAACAAATGAGAGAAACCATGTAACCTGTGTTTCTTTGGGTCTGGCTTACTTTGCTTTATAGGATCTTTTCCAATAGACTACAAAGAAGGAAACACTAAAACTACAAGCACAACCATGTTCATTGCAGCATTGTTTACCATGGCCAAGATATGGAATCAACCCAGATGCCCTTCAGTGGATAAATGGATCAAGAAAATGTGGTGTATATATATACACAATGGAATTCTATCCTTCCATCATAAAGAATGATATTGCACCATTCATAAGGTATTGTTTTTTTTCTTTTTTGAAATCTTGTTCAGAAACTTTTATCATGATGATCTATGCAAGTCTTATGATTATAACAATGATGTATGAGGTTCTGAGCTTAAACCTAGGGACAGGCACCTAGAAACGTACCATCTAAAACAAGGCAGAAGTGCCACTAACATATTTAAGAAGAAATCTACCATCATGCATCAAGTACTTATGTTCAGTTACAGTATCTGCTCAGTTACATACATCCTCAGCCATCTCCACCAAAAAGAAAAAAGACAGATTTTGAATGTGTCCAAGTCAATCACTTAAGAAATTTTCTAACTTAGAAAATTTTTTATCACCTTTAAGATGATGCTAAATTGATTTATTCTATCCAAATCATATTTCAGAGTTTGAATCTGGGGCTTTTCCTGGCCTAGCAATTGATGGTCCAACTCTGGCTGGCAGTGCTGTGCAATAGCCCCATAGTCATGACAGGAAACAACCATGCAGTAATATGTTGGGTAGCTAAGCCTGAATGTGCCATTATTAGCTGTGTTCACCTTATGCTATTTTCAGTTAACAATGAGTTTATCCATGCATAATATTATGATAGGTCTACAGGGAAGCTTAAATTCTATTCTTATTTCTTTGAACTAACTTAAGACAGAGACCTTGACAACTGAAACTTATAATAGTGATTTGGAGGAGAAATAAAGAACAAGAGAACAGTGTTTATGAAGGGCTTACTCTACCATGTGTTTGATATAATTCATCCTCCTTGTGAGGACGGAGTAGAAGGAAGTTGAGGGGAAGTTAAAAAGACTCCCAATCAGCTCCAGGTTTGTTGGGTATGCCTATAATTCCAGCTATTAGGAAGGCAGAGGTGGGGCGATCATGGTTTGAAACCAGCCCAGGCCAAAGTTACTGAGAGCTTACGTCAAAACCAAGCTGAGTGTAACTGACACACACCTCTAATCCAAGCTATTAAGGAGAAGGAAGGAGGACCATAAATCTTAGGCAAATACACAAGACTCTATCCTAAATACAAACTAAAAGCAAACAGACTTCAGTGTGGCTCAGGTGGTAGAGCCACTGAGTCTGTTCAAATGTCAGTACTGCAAATAGCAATCATAAATAATAATTCTAATAACACAATCTAAACCATTTTCATAAGCCTTCCAACTTAATAACTATACAGGGAATCTAGATGATATTTAATGAGTAATTGTCGAATTATAATTAGGATGCTGTGCCATTTTCTTATGAATAAAGGACTGCAATAATATTATTGCCAATTCTACTTGATATGACTTATTTAATGCCTTTCAAGCTCCAAGGGGCACTGACAGATTTGCCAAAATCTTTTTGAACCATTAGTAACTCCAGTCCTCCATCCTTCCTTTGCTAGTGAACATGCAATGGTAGCTTAGGTTAGAGATGAAACAGGTGCTGGAGCAAGTTGGTCAGAATTAAAGTGATGAAAACAGATGCAGAGAGAAGGAATGTGGACTCCCGGGAGGCAGGGAGGGTTCAGGCAGAGAAACAGGTGCTACTGCCAGTGTGAGAGGTGCAGACAAGTTGGCAGGTAATTCAGTCACGTCCACAGTCAGGGGATCTTCACCTTCATACATGACGGTATGAATCTAAGTGACTACAATTTATTACTAAAGAGGAATTGAGGCGTTGGGAATAGGAAAAAACAGTGACTTAAATTTAAGAGGATATTGAGCCATAGTAAGTCCAGAAAACAGTTTTCGTGGAAAACGGTGGAATGCCTAATGCTTACAAGGTACTACTCAAGCCAAATCACCCATAGCCTTATATACGCACTTGCTTAAACTCTTGCACTGTGACTTCCTCCAAGAGGAGGCAAAGGAGAGGGTATCTCTGACAGCGAATACTAAATGATACACCCAGTATCAGAGCAGGGAAAACAAAGAGATTCTGGGTGGACCATTGGTACAAATATGAAAGGCATATTTGAGAAAGCAGGTGAATACAAAAAAAAAAAGCTTGAAAAGAAATGTACTTATGACCTTACTTATGTAACTGCAACCCCACAGTGCATCACCTTGACAATTAAAAAAGGGGAAAAAATCCAAAATTTACGAGAGAAAAGGGAAACTTTTTAATCTGGAAAATTATCTATTCTTTTTTATTTTCAATCTCCAGGGCCAAGGTTTAGAAAACTTAAGTTAAAAAACAAGAAAACAAAATTTTACAGAAATAGCTTAGGCAGAAAAAACTCAGGATCTGTCAGATCTCAATCATAAATTAAAAAACAAACCAAAATCCCACATGTTTTGAAAGGACACTAGGCTTTTCCGCTTTTACTACAATGTTGGTTTTTTTTTTTTTACAAAGAATCCATAAGAAAATATAATCTTGTGAAAATGTATTTCCCCAAAATAACTTCTTCCATTGTTATTCTACCACTGGGAAAGGTATTCTTTGTTTGAATATTACTTAGGTGTAGGCACAATTCTTTTTTTCTGTGTCTTCTAAATGCCATAAAATGGATCCATTTATTAAAATGGGTTTGCTAGAAATATTGTCAACATAAAATTGTGGATATATGAGTGTACAGAGAGATTAAAAGCCATGTTGTCCACTTCTGAATTTTTTTACTGAAGAAAAGTAAAGCTACCCCAGAGAAGCACTGATTTATACGCTGTCACCCTGGTTGTTAGTGACAGAAAGAACATTGGAACCCATGTGTACTGAATCTGTGCCTATAGCTCTCTCTACTATGTCATTTGCTAACAATCTTGAACTTTAGAGAAACTGTACTCAAGAAGAAATGCTCCCTTTGCCCAAACATAGAAGGTTAAGCTATTACCAGTCACTTCTACAATAGAAATCAGTTCAGTTTCTAAACACACACCATTTAATTACTGAAAGAGACTGTAGCAACCAATGAGTGATGATAATATTTTGGGAAATATGATTCAGGAAATGTACACATTTAAAAAATAAATATTGTTTTAATTGTTCTTATCTTTAGATAGTTATATAAAAAGATTCCAATTCAACATGTCAGTTTGTAAGTACCCTGTGTTTTTATCAGTGTCACTCTTTTATCAGGAAACATTACTGATTTGCCAATTACTTGTTCAGGATAATTCTTTTCATAACTCTACCCATAAATTTTTTTTTTTTGGTCCAGTCGTGGGGTCTGAACTCTGGGCCTGGGCGCTGTCCCTCAGCTCTTCAGCTCAAGGCTAGTGCTCTACCACTTGAGCCACAGCACCACTTCAGGCTTTTTTTTTCTGTTTATGTGGTGCTGGGGAATCAAACCCAGGGCCTCATGCATGCAAGGCAAGTACTCTACCACTGAGCCACCTTCCTAGCCCTCTACTCATAAACTTTTAATGCACTCACACAATCATGAGCCCATTGTTTTAATAACCTAGAGCTTGTAGTTTCTGGTTTTGAATGTAAAACAAATTCATCAAAATTGAATTCTTACTCAATCTTTTGAGAATTTTATGAATGAACAGTCAAATTTTCTTCCATATATCTCCATTAGAAATTTAGAGGAAAAGTAGTTTCACAAATTTAAATTTTTCCTCATATCAAGCCTGTACCAGTTATACTTACCTGTAATCCTAGCTACTCAGGAGATGGAGATCTAAGGATCACAGTCTGAAGCCAGCCTGAGCAAAAAAAGTCTTACTTCCAATTAACCAGCAAAAAGGTAGAAGTGGAGCTTTGGCTCAAGTGGTAGAGTGCTAGCCTTAAGCAAAAAAGTCTCTGAGACAGTGGCCCAGGCTCTGATTCCCAAGGCCAGTGCCTAATATATTTCCCTCATATTAAAAATTGAATTTATATGTGAAGGAACCATGAGTGATGTTCTATCAGAGCTGGCTGAAAGCGCTGAGGAAGATGGGTAGCTTTACTATGTCAGACAGCCTTCAATCATGCAGTCCCTCTGGCTCTAACAGTTAACCCTCCCCTAATTGACCCATAAGAGAAGAAAGGTACTGAACAGTATGTGAGTTTTAGCTGGGCTGACCATGACATCCTGAGCAGGTGTCTAGCTAGGATTGCCATCTGTGACGAATCCTCCTGACTTCATGTACTAGTTACCTAGCTTCCATTCCCTTTAGTCAGAAGTAGAAGCAGGCTAGCAATGTTCACAAGATGTCAAATGAGTAAACAGGAAATATTTTTTTAAATGGAAGCTCTACATTTCATAACCTCTAGTCCATGTTTCTCCACAGAGGAACAACAGGCTCTTTATCTTGGGCCTTCTGTAGGAGAGGCTCCAAATACAGAGGTGCAAACACAGTATGACCTGCTAGGTCACCAAGCCACGAATTACCACCTTGCAGTTTAATGGTTTCCCAGACTACCAGTTGCATGTGCTGCTTTAAAAAAGATTTTTTTTCCTGGAAAATTAAAAAATACCTCATTGAATGATATGGAAGTCTATACCAGAAATTCAGGTAACAAAACACCTGACTAGAAGTAAACAGGCTCAGCAAACATCTAAATATCACTAGTCATTTAACATGCAAACAAACTTTGTTCTGAATTAAATAGAAATTTCCCTTGAGTTACTCCTCATAAACAGAAGCTTAGACATGAAAGGAAACTATGAATAATCTGCTTTGATATAGAAAAAACACTGAGAAAGAAGGACAAAAAGTCTTTAAAAAAAAGTGATGTTCTATGCTCACTTGAAATGTGCCAACTGCTTTCAAATATACATGGTAACAGATTGGTATATTTCTCACTTGAATGAAATTTTTCAACTGAGCGGTGTATCCATGAATCACAACTATAATCCTAGCTATACAGGAGGCTGAGAATCATAGTTCAAAATCATCCTGGACATATATAATATATGTATATAAATGCATAGATATACATATATGTATATATGTCAGCACATATATGTACACATATGCACATATGTACACATATATACGTACATATATGTATATATGTATATGTGTACTATACACGCATAAATGCACATATATCCACACATATGTATATACATGCATATGTATGTACATGTATATACATATATGTACACATGTGTGTACGTACATATATACATACATATGTGTATATATGTATACATCTACAGATATACACACATATGTATATAAATGCATATAAAACATATGTATATAACTGCATATATATGTACATATATGTATATATATGCATATGTATATACATATATACATATATGTATATAAATGCGTACATTTATAAATGTATATATGTACATATATACATACCTATATACACATACATGTATGTACGCATATATGTGTACATATATGCGTGTATATGTGCATGCATATGTATATACATATATGTATATAAATGCATAGATTTATATGCATACATATATGTGTGTATGTACATATATACGTACATATATATACATATATACGTACATATATACGTATATATATATATATATATATATATACACAGATATACACACACACACATATATACAACTGATTGACTCACAGAAGTTTTTATAGCATATATCTCAAAGAGCAATTGTTCCCTACAGGAACATAGCTCTCAAGCTCTTGGGTGAGTATCTTGAATAAAAGCGAGCTTATTTCATCCAAGTTAACTTGTTTTATTGTCGGTTACATCAAATTGCCAGACAAAAATTTGCACAATCAATCAAAATCTAACTCTTTACAACAAACACCTACACATTTACCCAGTCTAAACTCTCTGGAAATTATTCTCCAAAGTAGGTCTAATATTTCAAGACAAATCTCATTCTCTAACTAAAGCTCTTCTCAACAAAATTTGTCATTATTTTACTACATTTTTTTAGGATCAGAAGTCTTTTAAAATGATTATTATCTTTAAGAGGTTGTACAAAGTAGTGGCCATTTAATAAAGTAGATTACAGTTTTGATGACTCAAAGAAACGTGTAACTGTTCATGAGACAATTAATCTTCACAGGGTGAAGACCAACACATAGATGTGTGTTGAGGCTGAGATCCTTTGCCCTTCCTACCACTTCGAGTAGTTGACTGTAAATGAGAAACCTTCCCTTGGCTTTCTACTTGCCACACGAAAATATGTCAATATCAAGGATAATTTTGTATGGCACTCCACTATCTGATTATCATCTATTTTTTCCAGATATTCCTGTTGGAATACTTATTATTTTTTTCTAGCACCCTGTGTACATATATGCCTGTATATCCTTTTCTGTCCCTTCTCCTTAGAACTCCTTCCCCTTAGAACTCCTTCCCCCATTATTCCTCAGTTTTTCCAATTTAGCTCAGAATTCTAAATTGTCTTCAAAGGTTTGCTGGCCCATTCTTACTGCTGCACAGAGAATTTCTTGCTTCCTTCTCTCCTTCTAAAATATTAAGGAGGAAGAATGATGGAGGAGGTGACATTAATCACACGCATTGTACTCCTACATTGACATTTTGAATTGAAACCCTTTACAACTACTTAAAGATAATAGAATCATTTTAAAAATAAAATATTTCCTTATACATCTATTGCTTCACTAGCTGTGTAGGTTATAATTACTTCTGTATTTATTTGTCTATAGTAGTAGCGTACAAGCTTATCAAAAGCAAAAGCAACGTCTTATTCAGTGTTGTAAGTCTGAGAGGAAGAAATGATGTTGCCTGTTTTAAGTATAAAAGAACATCCAGGAGACAATTTAATGACAATATTGAAAATTTTAAATCAACAATATAAGAAAATGCATATATAATTTCTAGAATCTGCCATTTGATTTGGCACACTAACCAAGATTATTTTCTGAATGTATATATTTCATTGACAGCACTAATTTAAGAACCAAAATACATAAAATAAAATAACTTACATTGAAATTATTAACAAGAGAATTACCCTCCCCATTACTTCAGTTCAAATAATTACTCCTGAAATGTACTTAATTTAATTCAAGGATTTACTATGAAGGATTTGGCATTCAGGATTACGTTTTTAGCTAACTCATCAATAGTTAACCAAATAACTCATCCAGCTATTCAGAGTTAACTTTTAATTAAGTTTTTTTATTGTGAAAATACTATACAAAGGGGTTACAGTTACAATCTTATCCAGCATTGTTGCCTCCTAATTTTTAAGATAATTTCTAACATTCAATTGTATATCTTCTTGGAATGTAAAAGGGAAAGCATTCAAATAAACAATAATCAGAACTAAAGTGAATACCAAGAATGTATAAAATTTAATACTTAAATACTTCCAATGATCACAAGAAATATCACTCACCTGACAAAAGCATTTTAACAATCGAAATAAATTTCCATTGATAATATTCCTAATGGCAACAAATCCTTCAAATAAGAAGAAACTTAATCAAAGCTACAAAATGTCAAAAATGTAACCTTTTACATTTTCAGTTCATTTTATTATCAATACAGCTGATAACAAGAATGAATAAAAGAATGAATAGTTTTTAATTATTAAAGTGCCAAAAACAGCTTAAGTCCACACAGTAGTGGAGAAGGTCAAGAGGAGAAATTATCAAGGAAACTGAGGCTCGGTTGCCTCTTGCCAGGTGAACTCATGACATGCTAGCCAAGGTCATATAATTTCCTCACCCTGAACAATTCTAGAGCTAAGTTCAATGCCCTGAGATGTGACTAAGGCCCTCATTCATATATGGTCTGGCCCAATAATAATTAGATATTAGCTACTTCTCTTTAATAATAAAATATACATTTCTACCTCTGATTTTATTCTTTCATCCTGGGGTTTAAACTTGGGGTCTTGAGACTGCTAGGTGGGTGCTATTACTTCAGCCACAAATCCAGCCCTTCTGTCTTTAGTTCCTTTTTAACTAGGGTCATGTGTCTACTCCAAGGCTGGTCTGGACCAAGATCTTCCTATTTATATTTCCTATGTAACCAGGATGGCAGGCATGCTTCACCTTACACAGCTTTTCATTGGTTCAGATGGGATCTCATGAGCTTTTCATCTGTTATTTGACCTGAAACGAGGATCCCCTAGATCTCTACCTCCAGGGTAGCTAGGATTACAGAAGGAAACTTCCACTCTCAGCTTCCCCACTGACTTTTACCTCTAGTTTAGGCTTACCAATTCTCACATGGCTTTACCTCCCCTGGTAAAGATCTGAGTTCACACTTTTGCTCATTTCCACTGAGGAGTATTCTCAATGCCAGAAGAGGGTTATTATCATGTGTGTGGATACCTATCCCAGTGTTTTCTCAAGACAGGTAACAATTCCTAGTATTCCTTAAGGTGATTTTCTCTTTCTGCCAGTTTCAAGGCAGCACCAATACCAGGCCAGTACCAATGGTGAATTTTAAGGAACCCAGATACACAGAAGGATCTGCTTTGCTTCAAAGTAGCTTTTCTTTAATTTTCTTTTTAAAGCACTGTGAACCTATTGACAAAATTGCTTTCAAAGTTTGAGAATGTGATTTTTTTTTTCTTGGTGCTAGTGCAGGAGCTTGAACTCAGGTCTCAGTTTTTTTGCTCAAAGCTGATGCTCTACTACTTGAGTCACAACTCTTTCTAGCTTCTGTTGACTAATTAGAAATAAGAATCTCACAGAGGTTCCTGCCAGAATGAACTTCCAAATAGCTAGCATTATAGAGAGGAGCCACTAATGTCTGATGAGAATGTGATTTATTTTGACAGCCTCTAGGCCTGTTTTTCACTAGTTATTTTCAGGATAAGGTCTCTTCCCACCAATCTGCACCTGAGGTTCTATTTGCTTACTTTTAGCCTTCCAAACATCCCTTAGGTCATAATCATACATCACCCAGACCAGCCTCTCTCTGGGAGAACAGTTTCAGGAACTATTCTGCTAGAATGGCCTGAATCAAGGATACTCCCATCTTCAGCCACTTCTGAATCTTGGAGTGACACACCAATCTCAAATGCATTGTGCCGTCTCTGGGATGAGAAGGGATCTTACAAACTTTTCTGCTTGGCCTGGCCTCCAACCAAAATTCTCCAGTTCTCAGCCTCCCAAGTGGTTAGGATTTCTAGTGTGAGAATTACTATTCTAAGCACTCAGCTGAGAATAAAGTGACTTTATGCAAAGAAAAGACTAAATTTGTTTGGGATCATGTAAATGCTATACATTAGCAAATTCCTCAGACAGGACTCAGATTGCTTTGAGTTGACCATTTTAGAAGCTTTTACGTAAGTATCAATGTTGTGATCAATTTATTAGGCCAACTGACTGGACCAAGATTGTCCAGATATTTGCTCAGATATTCTTCTGAGTGTCCCTGTAAGAATGATTCTAAGAGAGAATAATATTTCCCATTAATTAGATCCAATTCCTTATGCTTTCCTGCTTTCCTGAAATGTTGGCTGAACCTGTTTCTCCAGCCTGCCAACCTTCAGACTAGACTCAAAACTATCATCAGCTCTCTTGAGTCTCCAGATTGCTGACTGCAGATCATGTTTATTTGTAAGCCAGTCATTTAGATAAATCTTTGGCTGTGTGTATGCACATGGTTATTGGTTCTGATTTTCTGGTAAACTTTGACATTAATTTCCTCATCAGTAAAAAGAGAAGTCCTTATTAACTATGAGCTTCAGTCACAACCTTCCTTCGTTTTTCAGTGTTATAAACTTGGGAGCCAAATGATCCCATTTTCTCTGTGGCTTTTATGGGACGAAGAGTTCCCAGATGCCTGATATGAGCTGGTGGAAGTTGTGTGAATTGACTGATCTCATCTAACCCACGCTTCTCTGCTGCCATCCCTGGCCATCCCAGGTCCCTGCATAGAATTTGAAAGGGAAGGGATTTCCTTCCAGGACTAGCATGTCTCAGCCTGCTCCTAGCATATATATTTTTTCCTAGTGATGCTGAATACTTCATACTTCTTCATGCATGCAACTGGATTTTTTTTGTCGGTCATGAGGCCTGAACTCTGGGCCTGGATGCTGTCTCTCAGCTCTACCACTTGAGCCACAGTGCCACTTCCGGGTTTTTCTGCTTACATGGTTGCTGAGGAGTTGAACCCAGGCTTCATGCATGCAAGGCAAGCACTCTACCACTGAGCCACCTTCCCAGCTGAGATTTTTTTTGTATATATATTTATTGTAAAAATACTGTACAGAGGGGTTACAGTTACATGAGTAAGGTAATCAGTACATTTCCTATCGAGTATTGTTACTTCCTCCTTTGTTTTTCCCCTACCCTTTTTTCCTCCCTACCTCCCCACCTCCCCAATTCCTCCCTCCCCCACCGAAGTTGTAAAGTTTATTTTCAACATAGTGTCTTGTACATCTCATTGTTACAATGGGTCATCCTGTATCCTTATTTCAGCATTTTGTTATTTCCTTTCCTCTCCCCAAATTAGAAAAATGTATATACAGGATGCAGGGCACCAGAATCAAATATAGTGACAATAGGGATTTTATCATGGAGGAAGAACATACAAAAGAAACAAAAAAATCACATGGTACATTATAAATACATTAAAAACAATAGCATAAAAGATAAAAAAAACACTTGTATCCATATCTTGGGGTTCATTTCACTTAGCTTCATCTTATATGGTCATATGTACATAGTATTTGACCTTTTCTGCTTGTCCTAGACATACACTAGTTATTGCAATTAAGGGAAACCATGGGACCCATGTTTCTTTGGGGAAGAAAGACAGCCTCTTCAGGAGATGGTGCTGGCAAAATTTGTTTAACACCTGTTAAACAAACTAAAGCTAGATCCTTATATATCACCTATACCAGAATCAATTCCAAATGGATCAAAGACCTCGAAGTCAAACTCTAGGGTTCCTTGGCACAGGCCGAAATTTTCTTAATAAAGATCCAGAAACACAACAAATCAAAGAAAGGTTGGACAAATGGGATTGCATGAAACTGCAGAGCTTCTGCATGGCAAAGGGCATAGCTAGCAAGATTAATAGAAAGTTCACGGACTGGGAAAAGATCTTCACTAGCCATATCACAGACAAGGGTCTCATATCAATTAGATTTTTGAGGGTAGCATACTGAGGGATTATTACTCCTACTTCTCATAGGTGAAAGACCCTTAATCATTTGTCCAAGATTGCATATCTTTGAATTGGTACAGTCAGGAAACCACACCGATCTCTTTAGCCAAATTAACTTATATGAAAGGAAGCAAAATCAGTAAACAATTTGGAGAAAATAATATTTTTTAAAAAAGGTTTTGAAGTTAGGATATAACTTCTTCATACTTAACTACAGCTCAGTGGCTCATCCCTTTCCAATTTACTTTTTTACCCAGATTAAAAGCCATAAATGTTGCTCACAAAACATCTTTCTCTAATACTTGTTGATTTTCCAAGGTGATTGTGGTCTTCCTGGCCAAACCCTCTTCCCTGTCAAACTTTGACCCCACAAGATAGATAGGATCTCTGCCTGTTCAAAGGAAGAGGTAGATGGATATGACTTCTGGCCATGCTTTAATCTCTGGCTTCTATTTTCACTTCACTCTGAAAATCTAACCTCACCTGGTTAAAGAAAGAACTGGCTGAAGTGATTAGCTAAAGTATATATGCCTATCTTACACGCGCACGCACACTCACCCACACAAACACACATACAGAGACACATACACATATATCACATCACAGACATTTATCTGGAATCTTGTCTCCTCATTTTACGCAAAGTGATAAAAATTAATATTCTTATACCTGATCTTATATTTTCCTGCACTTAATTTTCTTTCTTTCTTTCTTTTTTGTCAGTTGTGAGGCCTGAACTCTGGGCCTGGGTGCTGTCCCTCAGCTCTTCAGCTCAAAGAGAATGCTCTACTACTTGAGCCATAGTACCACTTCTGGCTTTTTCTGCTTATGTGATTCTCAGGAATCACCCAGGACCTTGTGCATGCAAGGTAAGCACTCTACCACTGAGCCACACTCCCAGCCCCTGCACGTAATTTTCTATGCATTATTTTTTAGGCAGATCTATCTGCCTAATTTTGCTTAGTTGGAAGTAATATTACTGGCCACCATCTTTTCAATTATTTTTTTAAATGCAGAATAATTTTGTTCAAAAATATACCTTATAACAATGGCTAATAGTAAATCCATGTCTGTATATATTAAAATGACTAGTACTGCATACCCATCTCTGGGAAGTAAATATTTTTATTATCTTGATAGTTGGGGAAAGTAGATTTTAGCCAGGTTAAATACTGTATATTGAATGACATTAAAGCTGAGATTTAACTAGTCTAGAAATGATACCAAGCATTAAGAAAATGTAGTTTTTACATGGGTCTAAGATGCAAAATAATTATTAACATCAGGACACAGAGATTATGCACTATATTTAAATCTTCCAGTTACTGCATGCAACACAAAGAACTTCTTGGAATTATCGATCTCTGGTAAGTGGAATACCAAATTAATCTAATGTCTCATTCTATTTTTTCTGACCATAAAGTACAGTTTCTTCTAATAAGGTGCTTCACGGGGGTACAAGTAAATCCTGCAGCTATTGACTCAATGCCAGAAGAGGAGCAAACTCAGCTTCAATACTCTATTTTCTATGATTTCTTAAAGACTCTGGATAGAAGCCATGACTTGGTAAGCCAAAAGTAAGGGTGTTCTTTCAAACTAACTGAGAAGTTCTCCAAGAGGTTATTTGAATTCCGTTTTCAGTTTGGAAATCCCCTCTTCTCAGCCTCTGCTTTTTAAATGGTTTTTAGGATAGAAAGGCAAGTGACAAACCCAAACCCTGAAACAGCATTAACAATTTGGTTATATCAAAGCTTCTTTTTATTAGATTCAAACACCATGAATTTCCCAGAAATGCAAAGGGAGGAGTACTAGCTTTTCCGGAGGGGCTGAGGGGAGGGCACACATAGAGTTGCCAAGACAGTTGAGTGGCTGTTTGCTTGGCTTGGAGACAATGAATTGTGAACAAATCCTTCCCACCTTGCATCTGAGCAGGCAACAGCTCCACTTCAAACAAAGCCACAACTCACCTATGGCTTGCCAGCCTTCCAGGGTAAGATCCTGGCAACCACACAAAATACAGCCTGGAAGTTCAGTTAGTCAATGTTTCCAAGTTTTAAAAAAAAAAAATCACTAGGCTAGTTTCAAGCAAATGACTGCTGAGGCTTTAATTCCCCCATCCCACACTGCCATCTACTGCCCAAGGCCAAGAGTTCTGGAAAGAAAGAAGGCACATGCAAGTAGCTCTGCAAGCTTCCTGGACATTTTTCATGAATTCTCTTCAGTATCTGTTTTCAATGGCACTCGCATCTGATTGCTTTCATGTTTACCAACAATGCTATTTATTTTTAAAAATGAATGTGGACAAAACATCACACTGTTTAACTTGAAATATATATATTTAAAAAACAAACAAGTGATAGTGATTGGTCTTAAAAGAATGAAAATCACCAAACAAACCTGGGGAAAAGTGACCCAAGAGACCCTGACGAAGAATCATTGTCTTCCAGTTTTAATTGTAGAAAAGCAGAGCCGTCCTGAAGTAAATGGTCTTCATTAGGATTAATGTGGCCTGCGAGCTCTAGCTAGACCGGATGTTGGCAGCTAACAAGGATCTTGACAGATAAGTAGTCAGGGCTAGGCAATATCACACCTGCTGTCCAAGTCCAAGGATACATTCATTCATTGTAGAAGACTGATCTCACTGTGGGCCATGTCCGCCTTCTACCACAGCTTAGAGCATTTCCCAGAGAGCAGGCTCTTTCAGATCTAGATAAGTAAGCCCTAAACCTGAAGCATTTCTCACATCTTCACACAAAAGAAATTCCCATCACCGCCACAAAAAGAGCATTTTGCTCATATGATCATATTATTCATAAATCCATGATTCACCATTTCTTTGTTAGTTGTATTTTTGTTCTAGGGGTACTGGGATTTGAACTCAGGGCTTCGTGCTTGCCAGGCAGGTACTCTACCACTTGAACCACACACCTAGGTCTTCTTTTCCTTGTGTTTTTTTTTCCAACAGGGTCTTAGGTTTATGTTTGGAGAGAGCTGGAGTACAGTTTTATTTATGCTTCCCAAACATAGTTGGGATGACAGGTGAACATCACTGTACCCAACTCTTTATTGGTTGAGATGAAGGCTCATGGACTTTGTTTGCCCAGTCTAGCCTTGAAACATAATCCTCCCAACCTCTGCTTTCTGGCTAGCTAAGATTACAGGCAAGAGTCACATGCCCAGCTTTTATTTACTTGCTTTAATAATCAACATGAAGTCATGGAACAAATTCTATATTAGGAAGTCAAAGAGCTACTCTTCCTGGCTTTGTCATCCAGGGCAGAGATATAGAACTGTGGTTAAGAAAGCAAACTCCCTTCCTTCCCTTTACCTCAGGTTGAAAATTATAATTTTAAAATGCTATGCTGTAATTTGTTAACAGAGCATGACTTTACTGTACCCCCACCAAAAATTTAAAAGAAAATGAAATGAAACAAAAGTAAAAAGGAGGAACTTCTTGAAGTGATTAACTTGATTTTTGTGATTATTTTCAATATATATGCATATGAAATCAAATCATCAAAATATATGCTTTAAATATATACCTTAATTGTAAAATTTTAAAATAAAAAAATAAACTTACCAAAATAAACTATGCAACAGCAAACTATAAATAATGACATCATGATTTAACATTTTATTGATTTCAATATCACCACCAATTTTATCCTAGAACTTAGACCTGTATCTTTTCATGTCAGCAATATTTCTATAACATTTATTGAATGATGATTAATATATCTTTAGTCTGTAGAATTTCCTTGAAAATCTCAAATATCTAGATGGAACATTTTTGTTCTCCAGATTGCATTTACATTATTCTTTTCAACTTTAGTAGCATCCTAGAAAATAGAAAAAAAAAGGCTCCTATAAGGGTAAAGCAAGATATTTTTTCATTGAAACCCTCCCTTTACTATTCTAATTTTCAATAAATAGTTGAATACTGTCAAATGTGTTTTCAGAGGGAATGCAAAACAGAACAGTAAGATAAATTTATTTGCTTTGGGTTGGAAAATAACAAGCCTTCCCTCTCTGAAAAATAATTAGCCAATAAAGGCAAGGTCAGATTTTCCAGAATTGTGAAATCTATGATTATTTTAGCCCACATTATTAAAAACCTCATAATTGTAAAGCTTTAAAAATGACTCACTTTAAAAGAATAAAATTAGCCACGAGTGTAAATATATGCAAATGTAAACACATTTGCTTTCATGTTGGTTTTTATCATGTGTTTTTAAGTTGAGTTAGAGTTATAGTCAATTGTCATGTTACTGAGTGAGTAAAGAAATGGTTTCCACTGTGCTCAAATGCATGGCATGGACTCATCACTACTCTCTTTGCTAAAATATCCCAAAATCGTTTATTCTTAATTCCTATTACTTGCTCTTTAAACTAGTGATTTCTATCCCCCTTACTATAAATTAGAACTATCTATGACATGACTTAAAATAGGTTTACCATGAGAGCTAAGTGATACCAAGAGGAAAATGTAGGAAGGCCTGTGGACCTCAAAATACATGGTCATATGTGCCCCCACCTCCAGAAGACTATGATTCAATATGTTTGTCAAGGAGCCTAATATTTATATTTCTAGGAACTTCAGCTTCACAGATAGTGATCCCTGGGTACACCGTAAGTACCACTGACTTAGGTTAGAGCCATTCTAGAAACTCCAAACAATATAGACTGGACAATGTCACCACCATTCCAAACGTTTATGAAATTCTAGGCAGCACACTCCCTTGGCTGATTTCAAGCATGTATAGTTGTTAGTCACTGTTTCTCTTTTGAGTCACAAACTGAAAACAGTAACGAAATTCAATCTCCATAAGGGATAAATAGCCAGAAGGGATAAATGAGAAGCCAATCAGGTAGTTTTGTAAAATTTAACTTAATTTCCAACTTCTTCCACTAAATTTTATTTTTTAAGCCATTTTCTTTTCCTTCCTTCCTTCCTTTCTTCCTTCCTTTCTTCCTTTCTTTCTGTTTTTTTTTTTTTTTTTTTTTTTTTTTTTGTCAGTCATGGGGCCTGAACTCTGGGCCTAGGCTCTGTCCCTCAGCTCTTCAGCTCAAGGCTAGCACTCTACCACTTGAGCCACAGCACCATTTCCGGCTTTTTCTGCTTATGTGGTGCTGAGGAATCAAACCCAGTGCCTCATGTATGCAAGGCAAGCACTCTACAACTGAGCCACCTTCCCAGCCCCTCTATTTTCTTTTTTAAGTGGAAATCAGTATGTAGGTTCTTGAAAAGTCTAAAAATAGTTCTACATTATGCCCCTACACACCAGTCTTGGGTATAAATCTCTAAAGGTATATAAGAGAGAGCTACATACTAGTGTTTATTTAGGTTCTGTTCACAAGGACCACATGGTGGAGTCAAATGAGGTGTCCAACAACCAACAAATGGATAATGAAAATATATCATAGACTATATAGCATAGACTATTACAAAGCCATAAACATAAATGAAATTATGTCATTTGTAGGCAAATAGATGGGAAGGGAAACTATGATTTTGGAAGAGATAAACAAGGCTGCAAAAGGCAAAATTAACGTATGTTGATAAAAATCATTTAAGAAAAGAATTGCAGGGCAACTATATCTGCACCAATATCTACCAGTGTATATGAGATGATCAAACTCACTCTGTAGAATAAATGAATGTTCAATTAATAGTAAATCTCAGAAAATATGTGGAGTGATTAATGAAAGTTCTCCCCACAAAAAATAATGTCTCCCAGTGGAAATGAAGCCTATAGATTTGCTTCTTAATATATTATACAGAAAGCATATTAAATTTGGATCTGAACAAAGTGATTAAAGACATAATTCCTAATGTATAAAGTAGATCAGACATGCAAACATAGGCAGGCCACCATAGGACATTTAAGCCATAGCTAAGTTGCAAATATTTAAATATAAAAAGCAAAGTATGTTTTTATATGAAACAAGGAAATTCATAATAACTCATATCATTACTGGATTTTGACCCTGGAACAAGAAGTCCACCTGTTCTTCCAAAGGTTTCATGGCAACAAATATTACAAGAAATTCATTTTTTTCCTGTTTTGATTCAAAATTAAAACATTATGGAAAAAAGAAACCTGCAACAGTGAAAGGAGCAGTAACATGTTTCTTGTAAGTGGTATTTATGGTCTCAAATCATATTAAAGGAAGGATTACCTCAAATGCTTTAATTATATGTTGAGGATGAGATATATCTCTTGCTAAGAGTATTATAGTAAAGTAAAGGCATAATGAGTTTAATTCTATCATCACTTTGGGTCTTACTGGTACAACTTAAAAGTTCATTTTAAACCAAGCAAATACTACTTTCAGAGAACATTTTTGGCCAAAAAAGTTATGTTTAATGTAACAATGAAACAATGTACACATAAAAAAACTAACTTACTGTAAAAAGAAAAGTGTAAGTTAACATTGATAAATTTTAAAAAATGCACCTCAAACACATGTATTCTCTAGAAAGCTGGATAGTCAAATATTTTCTAAATAAAAATAAGTAAATAGTTTGCACTATCCAAAACACATTAAAAATCATATTAATAATTTTAATTATTGTATGTTATTATTTCTGCTTGTACATCTGCTCAGTGTTTTGGTAATATCCCTATGCAATATTCTGAACAACTTAACTGAAATAGTGTTAACACTTCCTGTGGAATTACATTATCAACTATAAATTTCTGACTCAAATTATTTGAGCAAGCATTGAACACCTGCTAGAATAAAGCACTTGGACAATATCTGGGGAATGGAAATAGCGTTTAAGATTCAGGCAGAAAAAGGAGGGTCTTCATAGAATGGGAGAAGATCCTTACTAGCTATTTATCAGACAAGGGCCTCATAGCTAAAATATACTTAGCGCTCAAAAAAGTAACATCCCCAGCAACAAATCCTCAAAGAAAGAAAAACCCCATTAATAAGTTGGCTAGTGACTTAAAGAGAGAATTCTCCAAAGAAGAAATAGGATTAGACAACAGACACATGAAGAAATGTCAAACATCTCTGGCCATAAAAGAAATGCAGATCAAAACAAGATTCAGATGCTACCAACCCCAGTTGAATGGGCATTATCAAGAAAACAAATAATAACAGATGCGCTGGCAAGGATATGACCAAAAGGGAATGCTACTACAATGTTGGTGAGAATGTAAACTTGCTCAACCATTCTGAAAAGCAGTATGGAGGTTCCTCAAAAGACTAAACATAGAGCTTCCCTATGACCCAACAATTCAACTCCTGGACATTTATCCAATTGACCACAAACCAGGCCACTCTAAAGTTACCAGCAGAACCATGTGACATTGTAGCATTTATTTTGCCATAGTCAAGATATGAAACCAACCCAGATGTCCCTCAGTGCTTGAATGGATCAAGAAAAAGATGATATATGGGGGCACACACATACACACACACACACACCACACACACACACACAGAGTGGAATTCTATGCTTCCATTAGAGAGAATGACATTGCCCATTCTAATGCAATGGAAAGACTTGGAAAAAAATTAAGTAAAGTGAAGTAAGCCACATAAAAAAATAAAAACATAAGTTGCATGTTTTCTCTTAGTTGTGGTAATTAGAATGTACCTATAAATCTACACATAAACACAATGGATAGTAAAAGACAAAAAATTGCACCTGGACATGATAAATTAAATGGGACTCTAAACATTCACACAGTGAGACCAAAGGAGGATATTCTTAGGAGAGGATCACAAAGGCTCAATAGCTATGGGCATATGATCATATAAAATGATGATGATTGAAATGAACCCCAAAAAATGGAAACAAGAGATTTTTTTTATTTTATTTTAATTTTTTAATTTTTGTGGGTTTTTTCTTTCCCTTTTTTCTTCCTTTGTCACTGTTTTTGATTTCTCTACTTTTTGTCTTGTATGTAAGTTTACCTGATTTGGGGAAGGGTAAGAGGAAGCACTCAAACAGTGGGACTAAGGATGAACTAATTTGGCAGTGATACTCGCTAGACACTACGTTGAAAATGAACTATACAACTTGTGAGAGAGGGCGTTTGGAAGGGAAAAAACTGTAAGAAAACAAGGGAAGCGGTGACACTGCTCAAAAAGAAATGTACTTATTACCTGGCTTATGTAACTGTAACCCTTTTGTACATCACCTTTAAATATTTTTTAAAGGGGGTGCTTATAAAGTAAGAAAGAGATGAGGGGAGAACAATAGGAAGGCTGACAATCAAGATGCATTACATTACTAAAACTGATGTGTTAAATTGAAAAATCTTTCTATAACTACTTAAA